>NW_026046719.1:1211882-1535843 GCF_023864275.1 Schistocerca cancellata | reverse complement strand
ATGGCAATGAAACACAGCGTCGCCGTGTGCTTCGTATACACATTTTACTCCAAGTCGAGTCTTTTAGTTGTCTTACTCTGCAACATTTGTCCGTTACACAATGCTTTCAGCTGCCACGCCTACTGTATGTACTGTGTCCGGGGCCCACTTTACAGACACTGTGAAGCTTAAGTTTGTGTTTGTTGATGCTGTTGCAACATACACTGCCGGAAAAAAAACTAGTACACCTGGAAAGACGACGTCGATTTTGACTTCGATGACGGCGTATGCCACCTGGGGGATAGTAAGATGTACTTACACTACTGGCCATTAGAACTGCTACACCAAGAAGAAACGCAGATGATAAAACGGGTATTCATTGGACAAATATATTATACTAGAACTGACATATGATTACATTTTCATGCAATTTGGGTGCATAGATCCTGAGAAATCACTACCCAGAACAACCACCTCTGGCCGTAATAACGGCCTTGATACGCCTGGGCATTGAGTCAAACAGAGCTTGGATGACGTGTACAGGTGCAGCTGCCCATGCAGCTTCAACACAATACCACAGTTCATCAAGAGTAGTGACTGGCATATTGTGACGAGCCAGTTGCTCGGCCACCATTAACCAGACGTTTTCATTTGATGAGAGATCTGGAGAATGTGCAGGCCAGGGCAGCAGTCGAACATTTTCTGTATCCAGAAAGGCCATACAGGACCTGCAACATGCGGTCGTGCATTATCCTGCTGAAATGTAGGGTTTCACAGGGATCGAATGAAGGTTAGAGCCACGGGTCGTAACACATTTGAAATTTAACGTCCACTGTTCAAAGTGCCGTCAATGTGAACAAGAGGTGACCGACACGTGTAACCAATGGCACCCCATACCATCCCGCCGAGTGATATGAGAGTATGGCGATGACGAATACACGCCTCCAATGTGCGTTCACAGCGATGTTGCCAAACACGGATGCGACCATCATGATGCTGTAAAGAGGCAGGCGCAGGCGCTCCTGTCTGTGATGCAGCATCAAGGGTAACCGCAGCCGTGGTTTCCTAGCTGATAGTCCATGCTGATGCAAAAGTCGTCGAATTGTTCGTGCAGATGGTTGTTGTCTTGCAAACGTCCGGATCTGGTGACTCGGGGATCGAGACGTGGCTGCACGATCCGTTAAAGTCATGCGGATAAGATGCCTGTCATCTCGACTGCTAGTGATACGAGGCCGTTGGGATCCAGCACGGCGTTCCGTATTACCCTCCTGCACCCACGGATTCCTTATTCTGCAAACAGTCATTGGATCTCGACCAACGCGAAAAACAATGTTGCGATACGATAAACAGCAATCGCGATAGGCTACAACCCGACCTTTATCAAAGCCGGAAACGTGATGGTACGCATTTTTCCTCCTTACACGAGGCGTCACAACAACGTTTCACCAGGCAACGCTTGTGTATGAGAAATCTGTTGGAAACCTTCCTCGTGTCAGCACGTAGTAGGTGTCGCCACCACCGCCAGCCTTGTGTGAATGCTCCGAAAAGCTAATCATTTGGATATCACAGCATCGTCTTCCTGTCGGTTAAATTTCGCATCTGTAGCACGTCATCTTCGTGGTGTAGCAATTTTAATCGCCAGTAGCGTATAATCGATTAACGTCGCCCGCGAACAGATAGCGTTGTGGCATAGAAACCATAACGCCACCTGTGTCTACCCTGTAATACGGAATGCTCACAGCCTCAAGGCTCAGTGTAGCGCAAACGTGTGAAATAAACAAGCAACCATGCCACGGAGACGCACCTGTGCATACTACAGCCAACCGAGCGAGTTTGAAAGGGGTCAAATTGCGTTCTTCTGAGAGGCGGGATGGTCCTTTCGGAGAACTACCACACAAGATAGACGTGCTGCATCAGTTTTGCAATTACGCTGGCATCA
The DNA here is from genome assembly GCF_023864275.1 of Schistocerca cancellata. Taxonomy (NCBI): domain Eukaryota; kingdom Metazoa; phylum Arthropoda; class Insecta; order Orthoptera; family Acrididae; genus Schistocerca; species Schistocerca cancellata. The sequence continues at coordinate 1,533,925 of NW_026046719.1, read as the reverse complement.
GTGGCCATGTGAACATTCTCACACCCGCAGGCGAGGTTCTGGACGTGCACGCGGCACAGACACCCACCAGCATCGTCGTATTGTACCAACAGGTACCACAGCACAGGTAGGAGGGCTCGAGAGCCCAGACGAGTCAACACGAGCTGTGTCAAACCGGTATTTAGCAGTGTGAGTATGGACAAGCACTCCTCTAGCCCTTCTTTCACTCACGGCACAGCATCGACGTGCACGGGTCGACTTGGTACCATCAGAGGATCACTTGGAAGATGGAATGTTGCGCCGTGGTTTTCGATGATGAAAGCAGATTCTGCCGACACGCAAGTGATGATCGTTTCCGCTTACAACGTAGACTTGGTGAGTGCTGTCTCGTGGAGAGCGTGCGTCCAGTGCACACTGGCATTAAGGTCCAGGATAGGATAAATTACAACTGTCGTTCTCCTTTGGTGATTCTGGAGGTACACTAACCAGCGCTCGGTACATGCAGAATTTTATTAGACCCGTACTTTTGCCGTACTTTTGTTCCAACAGGATAATGCTCGCCCACATACTGCCGTGAAACTGAAAGTGCGCTGCAGGACGTGCAGCAACTTCCCCGACCAGCGCGATCTCTGGACTTACCTCTGATTAGGTACGTGTGGTACGAGGTGCATTCAAGTTCTAAGGCCTCCGATTTTTTTTCTCCAGACTGGAAAGAGATAGAAACATGCGCATTGTTTGAAAATGAGGCCGCGTTCTTTGTCAATCCATCCCAGAGATGGCAGCACCGTACGACAGATGGAATTTTACCGCCGGCGAGAATGAGAACTGTTTTAAATACTTAAAATGGCGACGTTTTCCTTACTTGAACAGCGTGCAATCATTCGTTTTCTGAATTTGCGTGGTGTGAAACCAATTGAAATTCATCGACAGTTGAAGGAAACATGTGGTGATGGAGTTATGGATGTGTCGAAAGTGCGTTCGTGGGTGCGACAGTTTAATGAAGGCAGAACATCATGTGACAACAAACCGAAACAACCTCGGGCTCGCACAAGCCGGTCTGACGACACGATCGAGAAAGTGGAGAGAATTGTTTTGGGGGATCGCTGAATGACTGTTGAACAGATCGCCTCCAGAGTTGGCATTTCTGTGGGTTCTGTGCACACAATCCTGCATGACGACCTGAAAATGCGAAAAGTGTCATCCCGGTGGGTGCCACGAATTCTGACGGACGACCACATGGCTGCCCGTGTGGCATGTTGCCAATCAATGTTGACGCACAACGACAGCGTGAATAGGACTTTCTTTTCGTCGGTTGTGACAATGGATGAGACGTGGATGCCATTTTTCAATCCAGAAACAAAGCGCCAGTCAGCTCAATGGAAGCACACAGATTCACCGCCACCAAAAAAATTTCGGGTAACCGCCAGTGCTGAAAAAATGATGGTGTCCATGTTCTGGGACAGCGAGGGCGTAATCCTTACCCATTGCGTTCCAAAGGGCACTACAGTAACAGGTGCATCCTACGAAAATGTTTTGAAGAACAAATTCCTTCCTGCACTGCAACAGTAACGTCCGGGAAGGGCTGCGCGTGTGCTGTTTCACCAAGGCAACGCACCCGCACATCGAGCTAACGTTACGCAACAGTTTCTTCGTGATAACAACTTTGAAGTGATTCCTCATGCTCCCTACTCACCTGACCTGGCTCCTAGTGACTTTTGGCTTTTTCCAACAATGAAAGACACTCTCCGTGGCCGCGCATTCACCAGCCGTGCTGCTATTGTCTCAGCGATTTCCCAGTGGTCAAAACAGACTCCTAAAGACGCCTTCGCCGCTGCCATGGAATCATGGCGTCAGCGTTGTGTAAAATGTGTACGTCTGCAGGGCGATTACGTCGAGAAGTAACGCCAGTTTCATCGATTTCGGGTGAGTAGTTAATTAGAAAAAAAATCGGAGGCCTTAGAACTTGAATGCACCTCGTATACGATGGGATGAGAAGTGACTCGTGCGACTTGTCAACCAACAACTGTTACAGAAATACGTGAACCGGTCGAGCAGGCGTGGCATAACTAATATGGGTGTTTCAGCACGGGTCGATACCTGTTTCCTCAGAATCGCTTGTGCTATTGATCTGTAAATGTAATCAATTCATGGCTCCATATGCACTGTTGCAACAAGAAATATTGAGTTAACTGTTAATCTCAAAACGTTGTACTAATTTTTTCCGATAGTGTATATCGTATGTGAAAGGAAATTGGTGTCCCTTGGTGTATGGAAACATTGTCTCACTGTTTCCAAGCACACTCGTGTGTGATATGTCATTTTAAACCCAAGGACGTAATAATTTATGATCAATATATGTCACAGTAAGAGAGTAACCACAAAGACAAATGTACTTAAACTGGTGGCGGAAGAACACAGCATGCTGTATGTACTATCTCGGTTTTTGGAAGAAATGTAGTGGATGCAAGTGTTCAAAATCTGTAAGAACTCACGCGCATCTACTGATAAAGTGTCATGACTTCAGATGTCACCTGAAAGGTACTGTGTTGCTTCCCATACGTATGGGTATGATATTTATAATCTTCAGAAAAAAGGTAAATGCTACAGGGAGAGATGGCCAATAGACAGTATGTGCAAGAAAGAAGAGGGAACGATAAGACTGGAAGACAGAAAGAGAAGAGTTTGGGTTAAAAAGTGCGCAAGGCAAGAACGCATTCTTTCTCATCCACTGTTCAACCTGAATATCGAAGAAGCATTGGTGGAAATAAAGAAACGTTCAGAGGTGGATTAAAATTTAAGATGAAAGTACATCAAGGATAAGATTCGCTGATGACATTGCTGTGCTCTATAATAGCGGCGAAGAATTACAGAACCTGTTGAATGGGATAAACAATATAGCGACGGGAGGACGACGGTTCAATCCCGGGTCGCGCCATCCTGATTTAGGTTTTCCGTGATTTCCCTAAATCGCTCCAGGCAAATGCCCGGATGGTTCCTTTGAAAGGGCACGGCCGACTTCCTTCCCTGTCCTTCCCTAATGCGATGAGACCGATGACCTCGTAGTTTGGCCTCTTCCCCCAAAACAACCCAATATAGCGAGTACACGGAATATGGACTGAGAGTAAACCAAAGGAAGAAGAAAGGAATGAGGAGTACCAGAAATGAGAAGAGCATCACTCTCAGCATCTTAACTGTATGTTAGAAGAACTCAAGAAGTTTTGCTACCATGAACAGCGTACAAAGGACGAAACAAGGAGCATAGAAGAAGCATGCTAGTGCAGTTAATGAGACCATTCCTCTCCAAAAGAAATCTGATCATAATTTGAGAAAGAAATATCTGACAATGTATGTCAGGAGACAATTTGTTACGGAAATGAATCATGAACGGCATGAAACCGGAAAAAGAAGAGAATCGGTTTCCTTGAGCTGGGTTATACAAGGATGCCCAAATTAAGTGTAGTGATAAGAGTTGATGACGCTCTCCATAGAGTCGCCCAGTGAAGAAAAATGCTGAAAACACCAACTAGGAGAAAGTATAGGATGAAAGGACATGTTAAGACATGGAACCAGAGAGAGGTAAAGAGCACAAAAATTTGTAGAGGAGGACGGAGGGTAGACTGTACGACCGGCGTTCAATAAGTAATGCAATGGATCGTTTTTCTCGGCTGTTTTTGGTTGAAAACAGGCGGAATTTGTTGAGAGGTATCGTGGAACATTCAGTGGAACAACTTGTGCTATCTCCTGCGTGCCGGCCGGCTGCACACAGCAGTGACTCCTGCAGTGTTGGAACGTGCCGACACTCTCACTAGAGGTGACCGACAGATCACAACCAAACACCTCGATGCTCAGCTGGACGACTCTGTTGGTAAGCCTGTCACACTCGTCCACCGGTTGGGGTACTGAAAGGTGTGTGGCCGCTGAGTTCCCGTGCCAAACAGAAGACCATAAACAGCAACTAAGGAACAGCTGTGCAGAATTGCTTTCCACGTTATGAGGCTGCTGGAGACAATTTTTTGCCGAACATCGTCAAAGGCGATGAAACATGGGTTCTTCACTTCGAACCGGAAACAAAACGGCAATCCATGGAGTGGCTTTACACCACCTCTCCTCCGAAGAAAAAGTTCAAACCTCCACCCTCAGCCAATTAAGTCATGGCGTCAGTCTTTAAGGATTCTGAAGGGGTTATTGTTGTGGATTGGCAAGACAGCCAATCCACTATGAGAGGAAGCCGAAAGGCACGCGTTTAAGCTCACGCAGGCTGGCGTGAGGTCTGGAACAGGTCAGGGAAATGAGACTAGCAAAAATAGTACGTAGCTGCTGGAATACTTAAGTTTAATCCATAATTGGTGAACATCGCTCTTGACGGTACATGTTTTACAGCATCAATAGTAACTGGCAATGGCGCCTTGCTAGGTCGTAGCAAATGACGTAGCTGAAGGCTATGCTAACTATCGTCTCGGCAAATGAGAGCGTAATTTGTCAGTGAACCATCGCTAGCAAAGTCGGCTGTACAACTGGGGCGAGTGCTAGGAAGTGTCTCTAGACCTGCCGTGTGGCGGCGCTCGGTCTGCAATCACAGATAGTGGCGACACGCGGGTCCGACGTATACTAACGGACCGCGGCCGATTTAAAGGCTACCACCTAGCAAGTGTGGTGTCTGGCGGTGACACCACAGTTATTGTGTTTGGTGTCCTCTCATGGTGCAACAATCAACTTTGAAGTGTATTTTGTGCTACCTCAGGAAGTGGAAGAAGCGACTTCTCCTTCCCCATGACAACGCAAGGCCTCACACAATTCTGCGCATCCGAGTGGAGCTCACAAAACTTCATTGGACTGTTCTTCCTCGTCCACCCTATAGCTCGGGCCTCGCACATTCCGACTTTCATCTGTTTGGCTCGATGGAGGGTGCACTCCGTGGGAAGCAGTACGTGGATGATGGGCAGTTGGCTTCGACGTCGATCAGTAGAGTTTTTTGTGAACATACTTGGAACATTTAGCTATACATTAAGCCTACTCAATGTAGCCTCCATCAGCTGTGACACATCTGGTCCAACGTTCTTTCCATGATGTACCGGTAAATGCACTTTGGTAAAATTCTGGGGACTGACTTTTACACCATCGCTTGACACAGGAAATAAGGTCTTTCTCACTATCAAATGTTTTACCGCGTAGGTGGGCCTTCAGACGATGGAGCCAAGTCCGTACTACAGGGAGGATGAGGAACCATTTTCCAACTTATTTTCCTGATTTTCTCCTGCGTCATAAGGCTGTATGGGGTTTGGAATTGTCATGGTGTAGTCTGATGAGCTGACCCTGAAGCTGTGGTCTGTGGGTCTTGATGGCACGTCGCAGCTTGTCCAATGACAAACAGTAACGGTCCCGGTTAATTGTGGAGCCAGGTTCCAAAAAGTCAATGAAAATGACATTATACTGATTCCAGAAGAAGGAGGCCATCATCTTTCGGCCTGCTGTTCGTGAAAGTCTTGGTTTGTTCTTCCGAGGTGAATCCGGATGACGCCACTCCATAGATTGGGTTTTTCTCTCAGGTTCGGACAAAAACAACCATGTTTCATCCTGGGTAATGACGCTGTCAAAACACTGTTTCCCCTCTTCAGTAAAGGTCTTCATGAGACCCTCGCACGCATTCTTCCTCATCGTTTTCATTTCTCTGGTCAATAATATAGGCACCCAACGCGCACAGATTTCTCTGTACCCTAGTTACTGTACCAGTGATACCACACTACCCAATGACGAGTTACTGTACCAGTGATACCACACTACCCAATGACGAACGAGTCACTTAAGCAGGCTATCGTGTCGTCACACATCTATCATTTTGGATGATTTGATCAATGGTCTCCTTATTCACATCACTCACTGCCGTCGATGGCCTACCGCATCTTGGATTGCCCAGCAGAGAGAAATCACCTTCTTTAAACCTCTGCAACCACCGCTGGATACTGCTGCGATCCACTGTGTCCCCCCTTCCCCCCTCCCCCATTATAAACAGGGAGCAACTTCCTGTGCATCGATGTGGCAGAGTCATCGCCAGTGTTGAAGAGGAACTCCATCACCGACTGTTGTCGCAACCTGACATCTACTTCACGGTCCATTATGGCTCACCTGTAAATAAAAGAAAACACTTTTATATACCAACTTGTAGCTAAATGTTCCAAGTATGCTCACAAAAAATTTCATTCTCCTCCTGCAAAAAATAAAACAATTAGAGACGACTGTACAAAACTTTTTGAACGCCCTTTGTACTACGCAGGTATAAAGGCCCTCCCATTAAGGTGGCGTGAGGCCATCGCATTGAATGGGGATTAAACTGAAAAATAGGGTTTTGCAGCCAAAAGATTGGGGAATCTTGAATAAAACCTACCTGCACTCAGAAAAAAAGTAAATAAATGTTGTATTGTTTATTAAAAGTCCCTCATATACAGAGTGGGCAAAATGAAACTATTCAGAAAACATTTTGTGCTGCTTAAGATAGGAAACCCAAATTATAGTGTCTGCAGTCAGGATGGATAATATAAGCTCAGTTGCCTGTTTTAAGGGGCATGAAATATTTTCCGGGCCAGTTTCATTTTGCGCACCCAGTATAACAACTGAGCACGTCTAGTGTAGGAGGTGCTATGAAGACATTGGATGAAGTTGTGGCGGAATGGACTGAACCAGTCAGAAGACTGACGAAAAATAAATGTGTAAAGTAACTGATAGCGTTCTTCCTTAGTCTCGCTTTAATCCTGAGTATTTTCTTTTTATTTAAGACTATGTGAGACTAAATCTCATTCTCCTGTTATTTTTTGCAGGTGAGTGGCTGGAAGGTCCCGTCTACTCATCGGCGCTGGGGCCGCACTACGCCGTGGACAGACGCGCTCTCTACATCCCGGATTACTCGTACCAAGTGCTCAACCCGTTCACTGCTTACCAAGTACAGCCGGACAAGCGCGACAGTCGCTGGAATGGCTACTCCAAGGACAAGCGCTTCATGGTCTCCAGGAAGAGGGATGTGAGTATAACTTGGCACACAGATTAAAACCACACTTCAAATTATATGCACTAAACAATTTAACAGGCGCATTTCTTTGGTAAGAGTTAAAGCGCCTTTAACCATCGATGGTCAAAGTTCACCGTTTTGCGTATCTTCATAGCCCTTCCAATATACAGGGTGTTTAAAAAGAATATATGTATTTCGATTGCAAGATGGTTCAAATGGCTCTGAGCACTATGGGACTTAACATCTGAGGTCATCAGTCCCCTAGAACTTAGAACTGCTTAAACCTAACTAACCTAAGGACATCACACACATCCATGCCCAAGGCAGGATTCGAAGCTGCGACCGTAGCGGTCGCGCGGTTCCAAACTGAAGCGCCTAGAGCCGCTCGGCCACACCGGCCGGCATTTCGAATGCATATATTTATTAAACTTCAAGACATAGGAATATGAAACTTCACACACACATTTACGAACCTCTCAAGTTCAGATTACAGATGTACAATATGTCCTCCATCATCGACACGAACAATATCTCATCGATACTCAAATTCCTCACATAGTCGAGCAAGCATGTCCTTCGTCACTGATTTTATGGCAGTACGGATCTGGTTCTTCAGCTCTGTCAGGTTCTGTGGGAGTGGTGATACATAAACGTTGTCTTCAACGAAACCCCACAAGAAGAAGTCAGAGGGTGTCAAATCCGGTGACTGTGGAGCCCAGCTGAGATATGCGAAGTCGCCAGCTCCTTTACGACCAATCTAACGGTTCGGTAAAGTTTCATTGAGATATTTACGCACTTGGCGACTCCAGTGAGGGGGTGCCCCGTCTTGTTGAAAAATGAAGTTGTCCTCGTGCAGCCTCGGAGAGAACAAGTTTTGTATCATAGCGAGATACTGCTGTCAGTTAACCGTGTTTCCAACGAAGAAGAATGGGCCGCATACAGATGATCGGGATATCGGACAAAACATATTGACTCTGGGCGAATGTTCAGTGACTGCATGTGGGTGCTGTTGGTCCCAATTTCGAACATAGTGGTTGTTTACCTGACCACTGATATGGAAAGTCGCTTCATCACTGAACACGATGCATTGTGCGAAAGTATTATCATTGACAATAGCGTCAAGAATCTTGTTATAAAATGCCACACGTTTTCGTTTGTCATCAGGACTCAGAACTTGTGACAGCTATAACTTGTACGGCTTCATAACCAACCGACGTCTCAGAACACGCCAAATTGTTGTTGTAGGGAGTTGTAACTCCCGACTGGCACGACAAGTTGATTTTGAAGGACTACGTTGGAAAGCAGTTTGAATTCGTGCAACACTTTCTTTTGCAACACGAGGGGGCCAGGACTCTTTGCTTTACATACACATACAGTATCTAGAAACTGTCGATACCATCTGCGAATGTTCCAACCATTCGGAAGATCAATTAGGTACCACAGCCTGAAACATCTGTGGACTGTAATCATGGAATTGCACTACGGAAACTCGAGAACACAAAATGATTTCTGCTGCGGAGTAGCCATTTTAAAAATATGACGGTTACCAGGTAAAGCAGAAGACAACTGACATCTAGCGGCTATTAATATAAACTAGTCTATGTATTCGTTTCTCTAATAGCCGAGCCGCGGCGCAGCGATCGATAGTTTGGACAAAATAATGCTCTGTAATACGTATATTCTTTTTGAGACACCCTGTATTTCGTCTATATAGTGCCCCACAGCTCGCAGCAATTTTAAAAAATATATGTATTACAATAACAACAACAATTTTGTAAACTGAAGGCGGCTGGGGGGGGGGGGGGAGGAAAGGAAAAAAGGAAAGGGAAAGAATTAATAATGTCAGCTGCGTCGGGACTTTATGCGGAATCAGCGGCGACGAGTAAAAGTTGGTGCCGGATCGGGATTCAAATCCGGAATCTTCGTATATGTCCGAAAGAACACATACCCTGCATTCATATAATTGATCCTTGTCTCAATGGACTGTGAAACTACAACCTTCGGTGCGGATGTTGTTATATGTTCGACCTGCAGCGGGAATCTAAAATTAGCGAGCACAGAGGACATGGTCCGGACCTGCAGATAGGTTATGATGGGTGGAAACATGAATTAGCCGGGGAGCGTGCCGAGATGCTCCGCCCATTTGCGGTAAACACTGTGTTCGGGTGGCGCAGTGGTTAACTGCCTCGTAAGCGGGAGATGACGGGTTGGTATCCCAGTCTGGCCCACACTGTCATTCGTCGCTGCTGATACCGCATAAAGTCCCGACGCGGCGGATATCATTGATTTCTTCCCTTTCCTGTCTCACCCTCTCCACCTTCAGTTTACAAAATAGGTATCACAGTTGTGAATTCTGCGTGGTGCCTGTTCTTCCGGACATGTCGAAAATAACAGACACCACCCTTCTACGAGGGGCGTTTGAAAAGTCCGTGCAAAAATAAAAACCTTTTTTATTTTTCGACAAGGTCTCCTTTTAGACTTACACACTTCGTCCAACGCTGTTCTAATTTGTCGATACCTTCCGAATAATAGGAATTGTCCAAATCTGCAAAATAGCTATTAGTTGCTGCAATCACCTCCTCGCTTGCATAAAATCTTTGTCCTGCCAGCCATTTCTTCAAATTGAGGAACAAATAGTAGTCCGAGGGAGCCACGTCTGGAGAATAGAGGGGATGTGAAACGAATTGGAATCCTATTTCCATTAATTTTGCGATCACAACTGCTCAGGTGTGTGCTGGTGCATTGTCATGATGGAAAAGGACTTTTTTGCAGTCCAGTCGCGGGTGTATTTCTCGCAGCTCGGTTTTCAAACGGTCCAATAACGATGAATAATATTCACCTGCAATAGTTTCACCCTTTACAGATAATCGATGAGGATTATCCCTTGCAAATCACAGAAGACAGTCGACATAACCTTTCCGGCCGAAGAAAAGGTCTTCGCCTTTTTTGGTGCAGATTCTCCCTTGGTAACTCATTGTTTAGATTGTTGTTTGGTCTCAGGAGTATAGCAATGTATCCATATTTCATCCACAGTGACGAAACGACGCTTAAAGTCCTGCGGATTCTTCCTGAACAGCTGCAAACCATCCTTGCAACACTTCACATGATTCCATTTTTGGTCAAGCGTGAGCAATCGCGGAACCCATCTTGCGGATAGCTTTCTCATGTCCAAATTTTTATGCAAAATATTATCTACCCATTCATTCGAGATGCTCACAGCACTAGCAATCTCACGCACCTTAACTCTTATGTCATTTATCACTATATCATGGGTTTTTATCAATGGTTTCTGGAGTCGTAACATCCACAGGGCGCCCAGAACTTTCAGCATCACTTGTGCCCATATGGCCACTCCGAAAATTTTGAAACCACTTGTCAACTGTTGTAATTGAAAGTGCAGAGCCACTGTAATGTTTATCAAGCAACTTGGTGTACGTCCTTTCCAAAGATGCTACTAACTAAACATGACCTCGATACGCGCTGGTGGTGCCATCTCTCGGACGTTGCACGGACTTTTCAAACGCCCCTCGCATATAAATAATAACAATACTGAAATAAATCTGTATTAACCATCGATTTAGATTATCTGATCATCTCTAGATGTTATAAAATAATTTACAACAGACTATTCCTATATCTGTATCGACGTCTATATTCTAACAGCCACATTACGGTGTGAGGCGGAGAGTACGTTCTGTACCAGTGTCACTTCCCCACCTTTCCTGTTCCATTGACGAATGGTGCGGGGGAAGAATGTTTACAAATCCTCCTTGTGGATTCCAGTCTCTCTGATTTTAACCTCCATTATCTTTTCGCAAGATATACGAGCTTCATCTGAAACGTTATGCACGCTGTAAGCCAGAACCGAAGAAAATATTTCCACAGGCTTTCCATACCATCTCCATTCTTGCTTATGACAGCTTCCCAAGTTTTTCTAACTTCTGTATTCCGTATACGGCGGCTTCACTGTTGAACTGTCTGATTACTTGGGTCATCTCACCGGAGGCTTCATCAGTTGTGTCAAAACGTTTTCCATAGACTTGCTCCTTCTATTTGGGGAACAAATCAAAGTGTGGTGGGCTCATATCAGGATTGTATGGTAAAGGGGAAATATGGATGGGAAATACACTCCTGGAAATTGAAATAAGAACACCGTGAATTCATTGTCCCAGGAAGGGGAAACTTTATTGACACATTCCTGGGGTCAGATACATCACATGATCACACTGACAGAACCACAGGCACATAGACACAGGCTACAGAGCATGCACAATGTCGGCACTAGTACAGTGTATATCCACCTTTCGCAGCAATGCAGGCTGCTATTCTCCCATGGAGACGATCGTAGAGATGATGGATGTAGTCCTGTGGAAAGGCTTGCCATGCCATTTCCACCTGGCGCCTCAGTTGGACCAGCGTTCGTGCTGGACGTGCAGACCGCGTGAGACGACGCTTCATCCAGTCCCAAACATGCTCAATGGGGGACAGATCCGGAGATCTTGCTGGCCAGGGTAGTTGACTTACACCTTCTAGAGCACGTTGGGTGGCACGGGATACATGCGGACGTGCATTGTCCTGTTGGAGCAGCAAGTTCCCTTGCCGGTCTCGGAATGGTAGAACGATGGGTTCGATGACAGTTTGGATGTACCGTGCACTATTCAGTGTCCCCTCGACGATCACCATTGGTGTACGGCCAGTGTAGGAGATCGCTCCCAACACCATGATGCCGGGTGTTGGCCCTGTGTGCCTCGGTCGTATGCAGTCCTGATTGTGGCGCTCACCTGCACGGCGCCAAACACGCATACGACCATCATTGGCACCAAGGCAGAAGCGACTCTCATCGCTGAAGACGACACGTCTCCATTCGTCCCTCCATTCACGCCTGTCGCGACACCACTGGAGGCGGACTGCACGATGTTGGGGCGTGAGCGGAAGACGGCCTAACGGTGTGCGGGACCGTAGCCCAGCTTCATGGAGACGGTTGCGAATGGTCCTCGCCGATACCCCAGGAGCAACAGTGTCCCTAATTTGCTGGGAAGTGGCAGTGCGGTCCCCTACGGCACTGCGTAGGATCCTACGGTCTTGGCGTGCATCCGTGCGTCGCTGCGGTCCGGTCCCAGGTCGACAGGCACGTGCACCTTCCGCCGACCACTGGCGACAACATCGATGTACTGTGGAGACCTCACGCCCCACGTGTTGAGCAATTCGGCGGTACGTCCACCTGGCCTCCCGCATGCCCACTATACGCCCTCGCTCAAAGTCCGTCAACTGCACATACTGTTCACGTCCACGCTGTCGCGGCATGCTACCAGTGTTAAAGACTGCGATGGAGCTCCGTATGCCTCGGCAAACTGGCTGACACTGACGGCGGCGGTGCACAAATGCTGCGCAGCTAGCGCCATTCGACGGCCAACACCGCGGTTCCTGGTGTGTCCGCTGTGCCGTGCGTGTGATCATTGCTTGTACAGCCCTCTCGCAGTGTCCGGAGCAAGTATGGTGGGTCTGACACACCGGTGTCAATGTGTTCTTTTTTCCATTTCCAGGAGTGTATTTTCCATCCGTATTTGTCGATCGTTTCTCTCACTTGTAGGGCAATACGCGGTTTTGCATTGTCGTGCAAAATGAGGACATCACCTGCAAGCAGGCCTTCTTTGACGAATTTTCGGGCAAAAACATTTTGCAGAAGCGGTTCGTAGTACGCGCCTGTTACAGACATCCCCTGGCCACTCTGTTTATAGCTATGACTGCATTCATGTCATATGCAAAGATCACGTCAGTTTCACCTTTGATTGTTGGCGGTGGAACTTTTCCTGGCGTGGAGAGTCGGAACTTCCCCATGTGACGACTGACACTTGAGTTTTGGCTCAAAATCTAGTAGCTAGGCTTCGCGAAGTGCAACAACCCTTTTCAAAAACTGTTATCCTTCTCTTCGATAACGTTCAAACAACTCTTCTGCGATTCTTTTGTGACCTGCTTTCTGCTTTTCACTCAAATTATGTGAAACCCATTTGGCAGCAACTTTTTTCATCGTTAACTTTTCAGTTCTGATTCTGTAAACTGAAGTGAAAGACATTCTCGTCTCATACGCAATTTGCTCACATGTTTTTCGTCGGTCCTCTATCAAAATGTCATTAACAGTAACCTGAGAGGTGTAGACCGTTGCAGTTGATGGCCTTCCACTTCTTGGGTTGCCCTCAGTGCTCACCCGACCTTCACGGAAACAATCAGACCACCATCATACTGTGCTAAGGTCCACTATACATCTCTCTCAAAGCGTTGTAAATTTCTGTTGTGTTCTTTCCACGTAGGGATTCGATTTTGATGTAGGAACGCTGGTTACTACGTGTAATCTAACCTCACTCAATTTCAGCTTCCATTTCAAAACTGAATTATTCACGACACAGCCACGCGAACCGTCAAACACATATACGACCGCCACGCCTAAGGCCAAGCTCACAACTGACATGAATTTCAAGCTGACCATAACGGTAGCACAGTGTAAAGAACTTCTGAAGTGACCCTAATACGTGCATGGAAGAAACATAACGCTCGACTCTCACAGGAACTTACGCTCTAGAATATCAACAGTACACAAAATCGTGATTCACAACGACTCTCTTGTAGCATCTGCCATTAGAGTTGAATGAGCATATCCATGACGATTTCTTGCTTACTAGATGAAGCTGTGACAAAACGCGCTGCTGTTCTTTGGATATTCGCTTTTCCTGAATCAGTCGCATCTGGTGTGGATCCTAAACTGATGAGCAATATTCAAACATGGCTCGAATGAGGTATTTGTAAGCTGCCTCCTTCGTGAATGGACTACATCTCCTTCGGATGCTTCCAATGGATCTCACAAATAACCCCTTGAATGCGAGGTCGTAAGTTCAGTCTTTAGTAAGGCTGATTTGAAAGTGTTGTGTTAACAGTTATGACAGGAAAAAATATTAGCTGCTAATGACTGGCCATCACGACTGTGACAGAAAGTGAGTGTCCGGGAGGTGCAGAGATCAATGTTATATGGGGTGTATGTATTACGCTTCGCGAAATGGACATCGTCGACATTCCAGAAATGTTGACGACAAACCATTAACTTGCACCGTCAACACCGAATGAAAAATGGCGCGACACAGTGATTCTAAATCTACATCTACATCTATACTCCGCAAGCCACCTGACGGTGTGTGGCGGAGGGTACCTTGAGTACCTCTATCGGTTCTCCTTTCTATTCCAGTCTCGTATTGTTCGTGGAAAGAAAGATTGTCGGTATGCCTTTGTGTGGACTCTAATCTCTCTGATTTTGTCCTCATGGTCTCTTCGCGAGATATACGTAGGAGGGAGCAATATACTGCTTGACTCCTCGGTGAAGGTATGTTCTCGAAACTTCAACAAAAGCCCGTACCGAGCTACTGAGCGTCTCTCTTGTAGAGTCTTCCACTGGAGTTTATCTATCATCTCCGTAACGCTTTCGAGATTACTAAACGATCCTGTAACGAAGCGTGCTGCTCTCCGTTGGATCTTCTCTATCTCTTCTATCAACCCTATCTGGTACGGATCCCACACCGGTGAGCAGTAGTCAAGCAGTGGGCGAACAAGTGTACTGTAACCTACTTCCTTTGTTTTCGAATTGCATTTCCTTAGGATTCTTCCAATCAATCTCAGTCTGGCATCTGCTTTACCGACGATTAATTTTATATGGTTATTCCATTTTAGATCACTCGTAATGCCTACTCCCAGATAATTTATGGAATTAACTGCTTCCAGTTGCTGACCTGCTATATTGCAGCTAAAGGATAAAGGATCTTTCTTTCTACGTATTCGCAGCACATTGCACTTGTCTACGTTGAGATTCAATTGCCATTCCCTGCACCATTCGTCAATTCGTTGCAGATCCTCCTGCATTTTAGTACACTTTTCCATTGTTACAACCTCTCGATATACTACAGCATCATCCGTAAAAAGCCTCAGTGAACTTCCGATGTTATCCACGACGTCATTTATATATATATATATTGCGAACAGCAACGGTCCTACGACACTCCCCTGCGGGATACCTGAAATCACTCTTACTTAGGAAGATTCTCTCCATTGAGAATGACATGCTGCGTTCTGTTATCTAGGAACTCTTCAATCCAATCACACAATTGGTCTGATGGTCCATATGCTCTTACTTTGTTCATTAAACGACTGTGGGGAACGGTATCAAACGCCTTGCGGCAGTCAACAAACACGCCATCTACCTGGCAACCTGTGTCTATGACCCTCTGAGTCTCGTGGATTACAAAGATTCGCACCATCAAGATCAAAGTCCTAACGTAACGTACCAGATCGGGTTGACGGAGGAGATAGAGAAGATCCAAAGAAGAGCGGCGCGTTTCGTTACAGGGTTATTTGGTAACCGTGCTAGCGTTACGGAGATGTTTAACAAACTCAAGTGGCAGACTCTGCAAGAGAGGCGCTCTGCATCGCGGTGTAGCTTGCTCGCCAGGTTTCGAGAGGGTGCGTTTCTGGATGAGGTATCGAATATATTGCTTCCCCCTACTTATACCTCCCGAGGAGATCACGAATGTAAAATTAGAAAGATTAGAGCGCGCATGGAGGCTTTCAGACAGTCGTTCTTCCCGCGAACCATACGCGACTGGAACAGGAAAGGGAGGTAATGACAATGGCACGTAAAGTGCCCTCCGCCACACACCGTTGGGTGGCTTGCGGAGTATAAATGTAGATGTAGATGTAGATGTAGAACCTAACCTCCTTGATAGTTACAAACTGTACAGGACGTTCAGCTAGCAGCTAGGTATCCGCTCTTAAAGAATGCGTATACAATCATATTGGTATAACGAGGTGATGAAATCTGGTGGAGTGCAATGGAATGCAACCGATTGCGAAACAGTTTGTCTTGGAGCTTATCGCGAAACTGGCTATACTGTAGCAGTAGCTAATATGTTTCATAAGCACGAAAAAAACGTATAGAGGCGGAATATGTCCAGTGGTTCCAGGTGGTTTGAACTGCAACATCACACACTTTTTAGGAGGGATAGTGGGCTGTAAAGGGGTGTGACTTTTGTATAGAGACCAGGAATCAAACAAAAGCAAATTATGTTGACCAGTTGCTGGCCATAAGCAGTGCTCATACGACTGTCGTAGTTCTCTTACGATCATCTTCGCGCTCTTGTTCGCTGTGACGTAAATATTCTCTACTGCCCTTCCTTGCAAGATGAGGCGGACGAGAAACAGTCGCAGGGGCAGACTACTTCTCACTTCCCGCAGCACAGTAAATAACTTTCCAGACGATCTACCATCCAGATTAACAGTCGGCATAATTGTATACGAATTCATTAAGGCATTGATGTTAGTTGATCTTGATGAAACTCTTTTGGTGCCTCTAATTTCCATTGTTCTTTTCATATGCATTTCTTCTTCAAATTCCGATTGGTCGGAGTTGAAAACAAATTCATTACTGAACGACGGGATAAGTTTATCTCATCTACAAATTTTCGGGCCGATTCCGCAGTTTGCTGAGCATCGTCAGGTTTACGCTTTGTTTAAAATTTTGTTATCTTACGTCCTGCAGTTATGTAGTATTGTTTGAAGTGTAACCATGTACGGCTTCCTTTGAAATCACTGTACTCTATGTCGCGGAATTTGATGTGCATAACGTAATAGGTCACTATCATGTACATCCTTATATGGGTTGTGTGTATTACGCTTCACAAAATGGACATCGTCGACATTATTCGAGCGTTCTTGAAACGCGCAAACAGCAGTTTTTGTAACAAGTGCGCCTTGTCCTCCCTTGAATATCAGTAGCTTTTCTTATACTCTACACTTGTCATATTACTGTGGACTTATTAGAAATCTCTTCATAATTCTTTTTTACGGCGCTGCAGATGATCTTCCGTGTGCCTAATTATGTTTAGTACCTGCTCCTTGGATAGCGATTGTCCTTTAGTACGTTTCACTGGAGACGGGATTTGTGGCTCCCCGTCCGACGAGGATGATGAACGACATGGCTCGACACTTGTTTCAGTATCACTTTCACTTATTAAGCAAGTATCGTCATTATTGTACGTCTCAGGTACATTGTTCACGCAGTCGAGCGTATACGACACCGTACATTTCACTGACTCATCTTGCAGAAACACTAGTATTCATCTGCCACTTCTTTCCCACTCTGCGAAATTCCTCGAGTTCCTTTCTAACGAAATGTCAATTTCGGCAACTACTGGAGACATAATGCAATGATTTCCTTGCTCTGTTTTTTGTATCAACACCATCAACTGTTGTGAGTTACTCGTCGACTAAACAGTTCTACTATGCTCCGTAGCCTCATGCTGTGCTCACCATGGGATACCTCCAGTCCTGCCCCACGTTGCCATTAGCAGTCCCTATTGTGGTTGCATGGCAGACAATATGTGGTGCGTCGAATGTCGAAAGCATCATCGCCGTTTGCGACCTCACACGCAAGGGGTCCCTTGTCAGTCTGGTATCTGCCTTATCCTCAATTAGATGTATATGGACGTTCCACTTTAAAACGCCCAGTAGGCTTACTGGCAGCTATTTTATGTATGCGACTGCTTAGAATGATTAGTTTGCAATATTACGAGGGAAGTTCAATAAGTAATGCAACACATTTTTTTTCTCGGCCAATTTTGGTTGAAAAAAACCGGAAATTTCTTGTGGAATATTTTCAAACATTCCCGCTTCGTCTCGTATAGTTTCATTGACTTCCGGCAGGTGGCAGCGCTGTACGGAGCTGTTAAAATGGCGTCTGTAACGGATGTGCGTTGCAAACAACGGGCAGTGATCGAGTTTCTTTTGGCGGAAAACCAGGGCATCTCAGATATTCATAGGCGCTTGCAGAATGTCTACGGTGATCTGGCAGTGGACAAAAGCACGGTGAGTCGTTGGGCAAAGCGTGTGTCATCATCGCCGCAAGGTCAAGAAAGACTGTCTGCGGGCCGGCCGTGCACAGCTGTGACTCCTGCAATGGCGGAGCGTGCGAACACACTCGTTCGAGATGATCGACGGATCACCATCAAACAACTCAGTGCTAAACTTGACATCTCTGTTGGTAGTGCTGTCACAATTGTTCACCAGTTGGGACATTCAAAGGTTTGTTCCCGCTGGGTCCCTCGTTGTCTAACCGAACACCATAAAGAGCAAAGGAGAACCATCTGTGCGGAATTGCTTACTTGTCATGTGGCTGAGGGTGACAATTTCTTGTCAAAGATTGTTACAGGCGATGAAACATGGGTTCATCACTTCGAACCTGAAACAAAACGGCAATCAATGGAGTGGCGCCATACCCACACCCCTACCAAGAAAAAGTTTAAAGCCATAACCTCAGCCAGTAAAGTCATGGTTACAGTCTTCTGGGACGCTGAAGGGGTTATTCTGATCGATGTCCTTCCCCATGGTCAAACGATCAACTCTGAAGTGTATTGTGCTACTCTTCAGAAATTGAAGAAACGACTTCAGCGTGTTCGTAGGCACAAAAATCTGAACGAACTTCTCCTTCTTCATGACAACGCAAGACCTCACACAAGTCTTCGCACCCGAGAGGAGCTCACAAAACTTCAGTGGACTGTTCTTCCTCATGCACCCTACAGCCCCGATCTCGCACCGTCGGATTTCCATATGTTTGGCCCAATGAAGGACGCAATCCGTGGGAGGCACTACGCAGACGATGAAGAAGTTATTGATGCAGTACGACGTTGGCTCTGACATCGATCAGTGGAATGGTACCGTGCAGGCATACAGGCCCTCATTTCAAGGTGGCGTAAGGCCGTACCATTGAATGGAGATTACGTTGAAAAATAGTGTTGTGTAGCTAAAAGATTGGGGAATAACCTGGTGTATTTCAATGCTGAATAAAACAACCCCTGTTTCAGAAACAAAATGTGTTGCATTACTTATTGAACTGCCCTCGTATAATCAAACATAATGTGTCTTTCTGTCTGTTTATGCGCAATACGTTAAATTTCTTTATGTTCAGGATGAACTACTAAATCCTGCACAGGCGATCCTCGACGGGCTTCCCTGAAATTCTCTACAATTTTATAGCGTTGC
The DNA here is from genome assembly GCF_023864275.1 of Schistocerca cancellata. Classification (NCBI taxonomy): domain Eukaryota; kingdom Metazoa; phylum Arthropoda; class Insecta; order Orthoptera; family Acrididae; genus Schistocerca; species Schistocerca cancellata. The sequence continues at coordinate 1,514,874 of NW_026046719.1, read as the reverse complement.
GACTGACCTGTATACGACATCATCATCCGCGAGAAGCCTCACAGAAGTTGCAAGACTATCCACAAGGTCATTTACATGTAAACTGCGAGAAGCAACAGTTCTTACTCCCTTGGAGTATGCCCAAGTTGCTTTCACGTCTGAATATTTCTGTTCGTTAGGAATGACGTGTGTGATGTTACAAAATAGAAGTGATGTTGTTATTCAATGGAAAGTTGGAAATTGAGATTTAACTAACTGTTTTATCAATCACAATTGGCGTAAGAATCATGGATTGACCATTGTCATAAAATATTGCATTATGAGATGTGAATAGTTTTTACTTGCGGTTTCGCGTGGCTTGAGGCAGTCACAACTAGCGTGCTATTGATTAAGAAGTTGCGTTATCGTCTTTCTAATTACTTCATGATCGTAGATACGATCATACCCGGTTGTGAAGTTATTGTTATGACAAAACAATTTCCTAAGGGACCAGAAAGTTCTTAAGGGCGCAAAAACAACTGTAACATCACACAAAAGGGAAATTCAATATTAAAGCTGATGCAAGAAGACGATAAAACAGTTTTCTTTTTATCAATGTAACACGCACATTGGACTGCTGATCTTGGAGTCTGTAATATTAGCAAAATGCATAATTAAAATGAAAATAATACTGAGGAGATAATAGAAATGAGCACTGCTAAATGATTCAGTATTCCCAGAACAAATATTTATTATAACTAAAACATATATCGTACCTTAAGCTTAATACTACAATGACGGTAGATTTTTATGTCCATATCATGTCCATTGAGCGCTCTTTTATATAGCCATTGTCCTCTTGAGTCGCTCGTGCTTCGTCACGGTAAGTTACCACAGTTCTTCTTCCTACACTTCACTCAAAACTTAGACGGAACACGTTTTTATTTATTTAGTAAAAATAATTAGATCGGACCGCCACAAATCTGCGTCCGTCTTACTCGAGAAAAACAGTAAAAGTCTTTTTAGCGCTCAAGGCTTCATTTGTTCTCCAGCGAACAAAATAGTGAAGGATCGCATATCCATCCGTACTTTTCTGTTTATATTGCCGCCCAAAGACGACGAATTACATTATCTAGAAAATTCCACCGTCGCCATGCGACGCCTTATTATATATTAATCATTCTTTATAAACAAGTATTTGCCTTCTGGCTCGTGGCAGCATTCTTCGTGTAGCGTCAACTAAAATAAAGAGTTTTCCTGTAACACTGAGGTCAATTTTAAAAAGCATAATACAGGGTTATTCAAACAGACGGACGCAGTTTAACCGATTTGCATTTCTCGACATATAAATGAGACATGAACAGTCTACATACCGAAGGGAAGACGAAGATCCATAGTTTTGTTTTGTTAACACACTGGTTGCACAAACGGTCGGTAGGGCGGTGATAGTTGCGGCCGCTAGGGCGAGGAAAACGGCTACGCTGTTACAGAAAGGGTCATATTTGGTCTACAAAATCCCCTTACGTTACAGCTTGAGACAGACTAGGTGAAGGTAAACGTGTTCTGTGCCTTATCACGGACAAAAATTTATGGATCATTCTTTTTTGCGGAAAGCACGGTAAGTGACATGCTGAAACAATGGCTTATTCCTCAACCGAAGATTCAGAAGATTTCATTTTCTAACAGGGTGGAGCTCCGCTCCACTGGCGCTTTTTTAAATCAATCCCTTCCTCGGTGAGGGTAGGTCGCATGGGAAATCAAGGCCTAGCTCTACACTTCTTGCCACCGAAACCTCCTGATATCACGTCCTGTGACCTTTTCTTATACGGCTATGTTAAGGAGACTGTTACGTCCCACCTCTGCCTACAGTTATGGCCGACCTGTGGAACCAAATTACTGCTGTGGCGAGCTCCGTAGCACAAGGCATGCTTCTTCACTTGTGGGACGAGTCTGACGTGCAGGAAGTGGGATGGGGTGAACATTGAATATTTATAACCTGTGTTTAAAAAATCTATGTAATTCCTTCTTTCATTGGTATGTAGACTGTTCATGTACAATTTAAACTTTATGAAATATAAATCAGTTAAATTGGGTCCATCTTTTTTAATAACCCTGCATAGAAAGCAGTAAAGTGCAATTAATCAATCTTCGTAAACTATGATAATCATATCCATCATTTTGATTTGCAGCTCCTTGTATTGGCCGTGTTTGCAGTTAAAATTGTTGGATGTGAGATCCGCCAGTTATGCAAAACACCGTTTTTTCTCAGTACCCAAACATGTTTCGGCACCACTTTACCATCATCAGTGGGTTTTCGTTTTTATTTATTCTGCAGTGTGATCATTTTTGTTAAATGATTATAAAATTATGTGCATTTTTAGTTCAAACAACAGATCGTTTCTTTTTGTAAATACCTTTACATTTGGTGTGCATGTATTTTCTGGCTCACTTGTGTGTTAATTACTACAGGTAGCTTGTCATCTGCAACCAAACGATGTTGATGAGAATTTTTTTTTTTTTGCTGGGAGTTAACCTATCTTCTAGAATGTAAACATCTCGAAAAACTGAATTACATGCCAGAAGATAGGTTAACTCCCAGCAAAAAAAAAATTCTCATCAACATCGTTTGGTTGCAGATGACAAGCTACCTGTAGTAATTAACACACAAGTGAGCCAGAAAATTCATGCACACCAAATGTAAAGGTATTTACAAAAAGAAACGATCTGTTGTTTGAACTAAAAATGCACATAATTTTATAATTATTTAACAAAAATGATCACACTGCAGAATAAATAAAAAAACCCACTGATGATGGCACAGTGGTGCCGAAACATGTTTGGGTACTCGGAAAAATGGTGTTTTGCATAACTGGCGGACCTCACATCCAACAATTATGATAATCATGTTGCATTTTTTTTATGTGGAGTGCACTTCACGTACTGCGAAGAGTAAGCGGGAACACACACGAAAAGATGGAACCTGATTATCACAGAATACAAGGACTGATGAACTGAGTCAGTGCATTTATACGCCGTGTTTGCTGTTAACGTTTGCGACTTGGAGATCACGCTACAGGATTGGGGTAGTTCTGTCCATAGAATGTCGGACGATGCAAAAGACGAACTGCCTAGTGCTCTAAAACATTAACAACAGCGCAATGAAACTACTCCCATTTTGAAAATAAGGCTTTAGCAATAACTTACAGCGTGAAGAACTTTCATCTGTATTTGAGTCCGCCACAGTAACTGAGTGTACATCGCGCCGGCTTCTCATGCCGTGGGGCCCGGGTTCGATTCCCGGCTGGGTTGAAGATTTTCTCCGCTCAGAGACTGGGTATTGTGTCGTCTACATCATCATCATTTCATCCTCTTCGACGCGCAAGTCGCAGAAGTGGCGTCACCTCAAAAGACGTGCACCAGGCGATCAGGTCTACCCGCCGGAAGCTCTTCGCCCATATTTCATTTCATCTGTATTTGAAAGGCAGAAAACTACAAGCCCCTGGAAAAGACAGGGCACTGCCTGCTTAGGTAAGAGTTGTCTCTGAGAGTTTACAATTGCGAAATCCACTTCGCCTCCACCGCCCAGTTTGCTAATGCAGACACGGTGTCGTGCCTTCACACTGGCCGCGACGCTGAGTTCGACGGCCAGGAACAGTTTCACGCTCGACCAGCACCAACAACAAACCCCGGACGACATCCCACTGACAGCACATGAGGTCGCCACATTACTGACCCGCGGTGCACTGCTGCGCTAAGCTTTTAAGGGAGGTAGGACGTCAAACTGGCCGACTTGGAGCAGGAGAGGCACCAGAGGACATTTTAATTTCCACTGTCTATACTTTTACAAATAAATTCATAAAACTTTCTCAGCATGACCAGGAAGGGTTCAGGATTCACGCTAATAGCAGTGGAAGTCCAAAAATATAACAAAATATGCTTTTTTTTTTTTACACGTGAAATGTCATCATTTTTTCGCTTACTATTGGCTGCATTCATTGCTACAGGTACACTTTTCTTCATAAGTAAGGGAGATTCTTCTATGAATTTTGCACAGCATACAAACCATACTTACAGGTGTAGGAAACTCTAGAATTTTTCAAATCTATTAAAAACTGTCCTAAAAATTGAGATAATTAACCATAAAATTTGAGTTTTTTCTAAACATGAAGTTTAAAATGTAACAGCTCATTCATTTTTTCACTAATTAAATAAATTCTAGAGTTTCATACACCTGTAAGTATGGTTTGTATGCTGTGCAAAAATCATCGAAGAATCTCTCTTACTTGTGAAGAAAAGTGTACCTATAGTAGGGAAGCAGTGGGTGGGAAGGGAGTGAGACAGGGTTGTAGCCTATCCCCAACGTTATTCAGTCTGCTCTTCCAAGCCCTTTGCTGTCTCTGACAGAATTACAATGTCATCGGCGAACCTATAGTAAGTGAAAAAATGATGAACTTTCACACGTAAAAAAATTTATTTTGTTATACTTTTGAACTTACATTGCTATGAGTTTGAATCCTGAATCCTTCCTGGTCGTGTTGACAAAGTTTTATGAATTTATTTGCAAAAGTATAGACAGAGGAAATTAAAATGTCGTGTGGTGCCTCTCCTGCTCCAAGTCGGCTCGTTTGACGTCCTACCCCCCTTAAGCGGTGCAGTTGGGCTCCCTAGAGCATATAAGAGAACTTGACATTTCGTACCTCTTTTGCGATATGTCACAATATCAGTGCGACAGGCGGCGTCTTAACAGTAGCCAGGCGATTCTGCATGCAGGGTCATCATTCTGGCTTCACTCTGGGCTCGCGTCCTTCAGCTACTACGAATGCGAACTGGTTCGGCGACGTAGTGTGCATTACAGCTGCAGACAGTCGACACGAATCTGGACAACGTGACCAGGGCTTTACTCATAAAGCTGTTTTATCAAAACAATGGCAACTGTCCTGCTGCTCTTCGAGAATACCGGCGTTTTAAGGAAACACGGAGTGGCCCTTTTTCTGTACCGGGGTTGAACAACATGATTCAGAAATCAGAAGTTCGAATTAAATGGCGATTTTGGAATTGCTCCTGGGACAGGCCGATGGCGAACGGCGCCACAAATTGTTGAAGTTACTGTTGCCATTGCTGAGAATGCCGGATGCAACGTGCGATCTTGAAGCAGTGGGCGACATACGAGGGCTATCCACAAAGTACATTACGTTTTGGAATTAAAAATAAATAAAGTATTGGAATTTTTTTTTATTATATACAGATGAAAGCCACACTTAAATACTACTTTTCTACATAGTTTCCATTTAAATTAAGGCACTTATCGTAGCGATGGACGAGCTTGGAAATTCCTTCGTCGTAAAATTCGGCCGCCTGCGCCTTCAACCACGTGGTTATCTCTTTTGGGACAGAAAAAGTGTGATTTTTGTGGATTTCCTGGAAAGAGGCACTACAATAAACTCTCAAAGGTATTTCCAAGCTCTGCACAACCTCAGAAGAGCAATACAAAACAAGCGCAGGGGAAAGTTGGGCTCAAACATCTTGCTGATTCACGACAACGCCCGGGCCCACACGGCAAATGTCACTCGTGAAGTTCTCGAATCTTTTAAGTGGGAGTTGTTTCCTCATCCGCCGTACAGTTCCGACCTGGCACCGAGCGACTTCCACATATTCCCAGCAATGAAGAAGTGGTTGGCTATGCACCGTTTTGATGACGACGCACAGCTTCAAGAAGAGGTAACCACGTGGTTGAAGGCGCAGGCGGCCGAATTTTACGACGAAGGAATTTCCAAGCTCGTCCATAGCTACGATAAGTGCCTTAATTTAAATGGCAACTATGTAGAAAAGTAGTATTTAAGTGTGGCCTTCATCTGTATATAATAAAAAAAATTCCAATACTTTATTTATTTTTAATTCCAAAACGTAATGTACTTTGTGGATAGCCCTCGTATGTCAGGACCGCTGAACATTTCATGGCCCAACGTCCGAGAAGTGCTGCAAACAGTTATGTAATTGTATCTCTAGTTCGGTTCCAGGCTGTCATGGATGCAGATGGTCGTCACATTGAGCAACGTTTGTAATCTGGAAGGTGAACAGTGTACGCAGTTAACAAATGTTACACTCTTATATGGAAATTAAAATGCGTTTTTAATGGTTTATTCGTTATTTCTGTTCGCATGTCCTTGGAAATACTTCGACAAATTTTCACTGTCCTACGATCAGCCGATTTTCGTGGGAGCCCTCTCAAGAAGCGAAAGTTTAATTATAACCACCCAGTATATTATTGTACAGAAAGCAGATGGCAGTTATAAGAGTCGACGGGTATAAAAGGGAAGCAGTGGTTGGGAAGGGAGTGAGACAGGGTTGTAGCCTATCCCCAACGTTATTCATTCTGTATATTGAGCAAGCAATAAAGGAAACAAAAGAAAAGTTCGGAGAAGGCATTAAAATCCATGGTGAAGAAATAAAAACTTTGAGGTTCGCCGAAGACATTGTAATTCTGTCAGAGACAGCAAAGGGCTTGGAAGAGCAGTTGAACGGAATGGACAGTGTCATGAAAGGAGGTTATAAGATGAACATCGACAAAAGCAAAACGAGGATTATGGAATGTAGTCGAATTAAGTCGGGCGATGCTGAGGGAATCAGATTAGGAAATGAGACACTTAAAGTAGTAAAGGAGTTTTGCTATTTGGGGAGCAAAATAACTGATGATGGTCGAAGTAGAGAGGATATCAAATGTAGACTGGCAATGGCAAGGAAAGTGTTTCTGAAGAAGAGAAATTTGTTAACATCGAGTATAGATTTAAGTGTCAGGAAGTCGTTTCTGAAAGTATTTGTATGGAGTGTAGCCATGTATGGAAGTGAAACATGGACGATAAATAGTTTAGACAAGAAGAGAATAGAAGCTTTCGAAATGTGGTGCTACAGAAGAATGCTGAAGATTAGATGGGTAGATCATATAACTAATGAGAAGGTATTGAATAGGATTGGGGAGAAGAGAAGTTTGTGGCACAACTTGACTAGAAGAAGGGATCGGTTGGTAGGACATGTTCTGAGACATCGAGGGATCACCAATTCAGTGTTGGAGGGCAGCGTGGAGGGTAAAAATCGAAGAGGGAGACCAAGAGATGAATACACTAAGCAGATTCTGAAGGATGTAGGCTGCAGTAGGTACGGGGAGATGAAGAAGCTCGCAGAGGATAGAGTAGCATGGAGAGCTGCATCAAACCAGTCTCTGGACTTAAGACCTCAACAACAACAACATATTATCCCAGTATTGACACTGCAGTTGTTCTTTGCATGCCTGGTCCCTGATCTAGGCAATTCGATCACAGCATTTGTCTTGATGACCACGCAAAGACCACCTGTGGATAAAAATGCACGTCGATTTTGCCAGGCCGTTTCGTGATGGACAGTCTCTCAGACTTCCCTTTTGTGAGAGATACACCGTCATCTGTCACCAACAATACAATACGTGCCGTCCCTACGATGTTTACAGTGGAAACTCAAGGCCTTCTCTCACCAAACTGACACTAAACACCTGACAACTGCCCCCTTCCTTCCGGTCTCGAACGCAAAGGCGGAGTGAATAGTCAGGACGCTGAAAACACAAATGCGCGCGGTATTACTGACGATGCAGAACGAGGAAGCCTTAACAGCTACCTCGTCACATATAGGTTCGCCACCATCGATGGTACCAGTCTGGTTGAAATATTGGAAGAGTGCAGACACCGAACACTGCTAGACCTCCTGCACCTCATGCAGCTTCCCTTTCTAATTACATGTCTGCCTGTACACGGAGTGCCTTCAACTGAGAGCACACGTTTGGCCAGAGTCTGGGTTCCACCTAAGGGGGCCACAGGCGGCGTCAACTGTTTGGCGTCATGGCCAGTCACAAGCTCACGAGCCTCCACCTAAACCAGCTCCCGCCGTGGCTGCATTCACAAACACCTGCCCCACTACTGCCACCTCGGATCTAGTGACCTGACCCACGCAACGCCACGATGTGCTACTAGCCATACCCCAGTGCCGCCTACGCCGCCCACGCAGTGCTATAATCTGCACCCCCACTACTCCACTCATAAGCACACAATGGGCTAGGGAATGGGAACCCATGGACTTGGAAACGTTCCCACAACAAAGGCCCTCATAGACCCAGCTGTACCATCTCAGCCATCAGCCTTCGAAACACTGCCACCTAGCCACCTCCGCAGATCTCTGTCAGGCCATTGGCGCTGGCTATTCCAGAAGTGATCGTGCATCCCTTGGTGAAGAGCTTCACTACGCCTCCTACCTCCCTCGCTGGCATCGGCATGAACCTGGCAGTTATTGGCCCTATGCGCCAATTAAAGGGGTCATGCTTTTAGTATCCCAGCTGCAGGCAATGTCGTTCACAGTGGTGAGGCAGAGGTGCTGCAAGTTGCCAGCAGGAAAGTCACCGCTGCCGGCCGCAAGAGGGGGGACCATTGTATACCATGGACTGAGCCGATAACGCGGATATAGGCCACCCCGCGAATGCATCCCCAATTAGCCCACTTTTTGCTCGTTACGAAAGAGGAGGAGCAACTCGTCCGGTGCCTGCGACAACCATCCCCTCCCCGTCCCCCCTCCCCCAAGTGAGCGACACAAGGACCAGACGAGATCACCTATGACCCATTCACCAAGACTGAGCGCTACGCTACTGTTTACGACCAGCAGATACAGACTCCACAGCCTCCAGCGAGGCATAACCAGCAGATACGGCAGGAAGAAGAACAGCTAGGACAACTACAGTCATGCTCATAAATTAAGGATAATTGCAGAATGTGGTGCCACACAACGTGGCACTACACAAAACTGGCGCTAATAGCATAGGCACATAGGGAACACACACGACACAGATCTGTAAGTCCACGGTATTGGTGATAAGTTGAGAAAACCGTCCCGAAACACATGTGCTACAAAACGCCACTGTTTCCTGCCCGTGTACCCCGACTTCAATAAGGGATGTGATCACCATGCACACGTACACAGGTCGCACAACGGGTTGGCATACACTGGATCAGGTAGTCGAGCAGCTGCTGGGGTATAACCTCCCATTCTTGGACCAGTGCCTGTCGGAGCTCCTGAAGTGTCCTATGGGTTCGAAGACGTGCAGCGATACGTTGACCGAGAACATCCCAGACATGTTCGATGGGGCTTAGGTCTGGAGAACAGGCAGGCCACTTCATTCGCCTGATATCTTCTGCTTGAAGGTACTCTTCCACGATGGCAGCTCGGTGGGGCCGTGCGTTATCGTCCATCAGGAGGAAGGTGGGACCTACTGCACACCTGAAAAGGCGGACGTACTGGTGCAAAATGACATCCCGATACACCTGACCCGTTACAGTTCCTCTGTCAAAGGCATGCAGGGGTGTACGTGCACCAATCATAATCCCACCCCACACCATCAAACCACGACCTCCATACACGTCCCTTTCAAGGGCATTAAGGGGTTGGTATCTGGTTCAGGCCTGAGAATCATTGTTCACAACCTGGGACCACTGTTCCAATGACCATGTACTGTGTTCTTGACACCAGGCTTTACGGGCTCTCCTGTGATCAGGGGTTAGTGGAACGCACCTTGCACGTCTCTGGGCGAATAAACCATGTCTGTTCAGTCGTCTGTAGACTGTGTGTCTGGAGACAACTGTTCCAATTTTCAACACACGGTCACCATTAGTACGGCTGAAAACGTCTGCAGACTTAATCGCTGCACCGTACTCTGACATGCACCAATACACCTCTGCGTATGTGGACTACTGCCAGCGCCACCGTGCGACGACCGCAGGTCAAATGCACCGCATGGTCATACCCCAAGGTGATTTAAACCCTCAAACCGCCCACCAGAGCGTTGTTTCACCATGTATCAGCATTATTGTTAATTTATGAGCATGAGCGTAGTAGCCGACTTTCAACGCAGACCACTCTAGGATCGACCATTGCTCAGGACACCACAAGAAATAAAAAAGGTCATCATTGAGAGGAAGAACAACTCACCTGGACAGGATTTTTTGGGATAATGTAACTGAAATACATGCCCTGTAAACCTGTCGTATAAGTGACTAGAATCATTAATAGTTGTCTTTCACTCATCTACGTCCCTCAGGCGTAGAAATTAGCGAAAGTCGCTCCTGTTCCGAAACCTCTGAAAGACAATTCATTAACCGATAATATTATTACCGTCCGATCAGTTTACTGCCGACGCTGGCGAAGATATTGTAACGGTCCCCCATCAACAGGATAACGGATCGATTGGGACAACATAACTTTATCTGATCGGAACAATTTGGTTTTCAGGCAAGACTGTCGAGGGAGCTCCAATTTCTCCGGATAATGTAATCTGTGTGGACGAACTTCAACAACTTTTATTCGACGATAGGAGCCTTTACTGATTTAGAAAATAATTATGATGAAGTTGGCGTCATAAATTCTTAGAGAAGCTGTTGCTGAGTACTGCAATAGAGGACTCTTTACCTTAAACTTTTGGATAGCTACTTGCATGACAGGCAACTTTTCGTCCAGATACAGGGCAAAAAATTTGCAATGAAAAGTCCCACTGCTGCAATCCCTCAGGGCTCCGTCTTGTCCCCCTTGGTTTTCAAATTTATCCAAACGATTTGCTATTAGAACGAGGCGTATCGACAAGTTTGTATGCGGGCGATACCGCGTTTTAATAACTGGCCACAGTATCCCACAGATGATTTACGCATGCGGACACAACTAGATCTCCTCAAAACCTGGGCGCAGCAGAATAAAATAGCTATCAGTAGTGCTGTTTACCAAGAAGCGACCGCTACTGTATACGGAACTATCTATCTACGATGAACGGATTCCTTGTTCAGCGAAAACGACAACGCTTAAGATTGACAGGCCATTAATGCCGTAATTCCTCAGCAAAGATCTTAGCCGCAAGACGAAATTATATAATGTCACAGTACAACCTACCTTCCTCTACGGGAGTGTAGTATGGGAGGACGATGTTCGCTTCTAACACAAAACACCTGCGAACTATCCAAATCAATTGTCGCACGTGGAGTCTGGGCCTTCCATTGTGGGAAAGAACTAAAGAGATGCATCAACTGCTACACGAAAAATAGCTCTCGGGAAAAATACATCATGCTACAGTCCTTTTTTCAGGGATAGACAATCTACGGAGTGCCGACAGACAATTGGAACATGCAGGTACCGAACAACTTTGCCTTGGTACCGTTATTGCCTCCCCTGACAACTGCGCCCCAAATAGTCGATGTACCAACGTAGAATTACGTTAACCTGTCTGCTTTTCTACTTCCTACACAGGTAGTAGACAAGAGATACTGTACTTGTAATATACTTTATCTTCCACTACTGAAAACGATCCACTTGAGCGGTCACTCTCCTCTGAAAGTGAGAAATACAGCGAAAGTTTTTCTGGAACCTCAAATCCTAGAAGCATAGAGCGATAAAACTCGAGTGCCCCCCCCCCCCCCCAAGTACCATCATTCACTGCGACTATAACGACCCAGCTTTGTTTTGAGACTGTCTAGCTCTTGCTGTTGGTTCACCTTCAGTGGGCAGCTAACGGCGGTTCTTGCTCTGTTTGCGGCTTACGCTTTCGTATCGGGAACGGGCAAAGAAGACATAGATTCCGCTTCCGAACATTTGTAAGCACTTTACGAGCTCGTAATGTCGTGTACACGAAAGTTGTATGCTACAGCTCCACTGTGGAGTTAAAACTGCAGTAAACCAAAGGACTTGGGATCAGTTGTTTTTGTGTGCAAAATTCCTGTTTACACGACTATTTGGGCCTCGAAGTGCAGGAACTGGCCATGAAATATTTGCCGAAAAAATAAGGGAATGAGACTGACGCAGCTTGAAATCTTCTTACACAGGGTGACAAACTAAAGCCGGCACGAAAAATATTTGCAAATCTGTCACGAAAAAAGTCACCCCAGTTCACGAACTGGTGAAATGCTCTTAACAGAATCCGTTGGCGTAGATGCAGCGCAGTTGGCTATTTATCAGACTGTGGGATACGCGAAGCTTCTCTGCTTGAGTGACGGTAGCAACAGAATTTTCATTTTCTGCCGCGGCTCTTCCAATGTGTCGGCATTATCGCAGTATAGCGAATTTTCCAACTTGCCCCACAGTTAAAAATACGTAACAGGAAGAAACATTAACTCACGGAACACGTCATGAAGAAGCAGTGCATCTGTAACGCAAATAGCTACCGCGACCCGTGCTCCAGTCTCTGGACTCCTTATCAAGCGGGCATGGAAACGGACATCGAACGAATTAGACGCGCGCTGCTAGATTGTAACGGTCAATGAAACTTTGTGGAAATATTTATGACATGCGGAAGAGAAATAGTGAATGAACCATTGAAAGGAGCACATTTTAATTTCCACATCCGAGGGTAACATTTGTTATCTGCTTACTATGTTTATGTTAGCATCCGCGACAGCCTGGAAACGTACTAGAAATACCATTTCACCTCGTCTCCTACCTTCCAAAATTCAAGATACGATAGATTCTGGCATATAACTTGAGACTTTTTTTGCGCTTGTCACCCTAGTCTTCAGTTATTTGCTGGATGTGTTCTAATCACTGTCTTCTTCTACAGCTCACCCTAGTATCACGGAACCTATTCCTTGATGTCTTAGCGAATGTCCCATTATCCTGTGCCTTCTTCTTATCAGAGTTTCCCATATATTCCTTTCCTCTCCTATTCTACGGAGAACCTCCTTATCCCTTACCTTATCAGTCCACCTAATTTTCAACAGTCTTCCGCATCACCACATCTCAAATTCTTCGATTCTCTGGTATTTTGGTTTTCCCACAGCCCACGTGTTACTACCATACAATACTGTCCTCCAAACATACATTATCAGACATTTCTTCCTCAAATTAAGGTCTATGTTTGATGCTTCTAGACCTCTTGACCAGGAATGCCCCCTTTGCCACTTCACGCCTGCCTTTCACGTCCTCTTTGCTCCGTCCGCCATAGGCTATTTTGCTGCAGAAGACTCCTTTAACTTCGTCTACTTAGTGATTCCCAATTCTGACGCTAAGTTACTCGCTGTTCTCATTTCTGCTACTTCTCATTACTTTCGTCTTTCTTCAATTTACTCTCAGTCCAAATTCTGTACTCATTAGACTGTTCACTCCACTCAGTTCTGTAATTCTTCCCCACTTCACTGAGGGTAGCAATGCCATCAGCGACTCTTATGATTGATATCGTTTCGCCTTGAATTTTAATTCCATTCTTGAACCTTGAATCTTGGGATATAGACGATCTTCTTCTTTCGCTCATAAAGCGAAAGAAATCGGACGGAAAATCGCTAGCATTGGTAAGATGTACACCTGCGATGCAGTACACTGTGGCTTGCGAAGGGTGTACGAGTGTTTGGACGCAGAACTCTTGCCGAGGTTGAATGTACAATATGAGCTGTTACAGCGTCTTGCAGACAGCATTGATGCATTCTTTCATCTTCTGTCACTTGAGCCACAGTGGATTAAACTTTTGGCCCGCTTTTGTTTCGGCCACTACGTACTTACCTCAACTCTATGTTATCTTATAACGAACTCCTGAGTTGTTCCTAGAGGAACACGTTCAGTGGGTTTCAATAGAATACCTTCCAGAGAGAGCGCGACCGAACTTGCATGGCTTTAAAAAAGTATCGTTGAAATTCCTCGATGGTCCCTTCATTAACGTTGTCGTTCTGGTATTCAGTCCGAAGACTGCTTTAATGTAGTTCTCTACGTTATTCTGGCCTCGGTAAACCTCTTCATCTCCGAATAACTACTGCAATTTAAATCCATTTTAAACTGTTTACTGTCATCATCCCTTATTAATTGCTTTTTTTTCAGAAATAGTTTTCTTGCTATTGCCAGTCTGCATTTTCTATCTCCTCTACTTCGCCTATCATCTGTTATTTTGGTGCCCAAGTAGCAAAACTCAACACCCACTTTTAAAGTCTCATTTCCTAACCCAATACTCTCAGCATCATCTGATTTAATCTGACGACAGTGCTTCACCCTCGTTTCGCTTTCGTTGATATTCTTGTTATAACCTCTTTTCAAGCCACTATCCATTTTCTCGCCTGCTCTTTCAAGTCCCTTGCCGTCTCTGACGTAATTATAATGTAGTCAGCGAATTTCAAAGTTTTATTTCTTCTCACTGAACATTTATTCAGTTTCCAAATTTGTTCCTGATTGACTTTGCTGCTTGATCAGTGTAGACATTCAATAACATCATGAATATATTACCCTGTCACTTTCCCTTCTCAAACATTGTTTCCTTTTCATGTCCTTCGACTAGTATAGTTGCAATTTGGTTTCTGCACAAGTGTATACAATCTTTCGCCCCACCTCCTCACCCTGTATTTTGTGCCTGCTTCCTTCAGAATTTCAAAGGGAGTATTCAGCTGACATTGTCAAAAGGTTTGCCTAGATCTAAAAATGCTGTAAATGTATGTTTGCCTTTCTTCACCCGGTCTTCTAAGGCAGTGTCGGCGAAGGCATGCTAAACCATGTATGCGCAACGCGCTGCCCATGTGCGGTCCGAGATCTCAGCATGTCTCGGCATTACTCGGTACGTCTCGGCTTTGTTCGTTCCTTCTCGGTGTTGTGATTTGGCAGGAGCCAATTCACGGAGTTTGGAGGAAGCCGAAAGGCACGCGATTAAGCTCACGCAGGCTGGCGTGAGGTCTGGAACAGGTCAGAGAAATAAGACTAGCAAAACAAGAGTAACTGGTAGAATACTTAATTACTCCACAATTGGTGAACATCTCTCGTTACTGTACAGGCTTCACAAAATTAATTATCAAATGCTGTGGCGCCTTGCTAGGTCGTAGCAAATGACGTAGCTGAAGGCTATGCTAACTATCGTCTCGGCAAATGAGAGCGTATTTGTCAATGTAGCATCGCTAGCAAAGTCGGCTGTGCAACTGGGGCGAGTGATAGTACGTCTCACTAGACCTGCCGTATGGCGACGCTCGGTCTGCAATCACTGACAGTGGCGACACGCGGGTCCGTCGTATACGAGTACTAGCGGACCGCGGCCGATTGAAAGGCTACCAACTAGCAAGTGTGGTGTCTGGCGGTGACACCACACTCGGTACAGCATTTCATTTAGCAGTGCGGTGCGACACTTCCTTCCAGGCGTTTGGTGTGGCTTGTTTTGATCTGCAGGACTTCCTTCATCTCGGCAGAATCGTGATGTAAGCGGTATTGATGTTCCGCTATCTGCTCACAGTATAAAGGAAGTTGATAGGTGCAGCGACTGTTCGCACAGAAAGAAGCAGTGTAGCGATCTATTGTAGTAATATTTTTAAAATGAATGGGAAGCACAGAGGAGAAGAACGAGAATTTTCAATATCTACTTTCTAAGACAAAAAAAATAATAATAAAAAATAAAAGCACACCACGAAGAAAATTATCCGATTGGGACCGTAAACATTACAATTTCACAAAACTTACACGAGTTATTCAAGTGAAAAAGCTTCAGAAATTGAGCAAGTCCACCTCTGGGCCTTATGCAAGCAGTTATTGGGCTTGACATTGATTGATAGAGTTGTTTAATGTCCTCCTGAGGAATATCGTGCCTAATTCTGTCCATTTGGTGCGTTAGATCTTCAGAAACCCAAACTGCTTGAAGAGCCCGACGAAATCTTTATTGACTTGCTCAATTTGTGAAGGTCTTTCTCTTGAATACATCATACAATTTTTCTGAAATTGTAATCATTTGTTTGTCAGTGTATGTACATTACATCTAATGTCTTCTGTCTCATTCAGATTTCTTCGTGGTGCGTCGTTTCTTTCCGTCTTACAGTGTATTATGTAACCGCATAATCGAGGAGTACCGCAAGTTTCCTAAAAGATTTAGCTAGTGACGGAAGAGCTAGAAATTATAATCATGAACAGACGATTTGTACGGTATTCATAGTTCCGTACGTTAAGTATGAATGGTGTTCATGGTCACAAACTGTTCCTTCCACAATGCCATTTTGTTTTTAGATGCATCCACTTCGCCATCAAATTAGAAATACGTTGCTTCTCAGCTTGCAATGTCTTACTGACGGCAGTCTGTAGACAACTCTCTTTAAAATTCAATCCGGGTCTTCTAATTTTGCTTCATGTTTTCCTTTTTCCTTTAGAAATTCAACAGTAGTGGGCTTTCAAGCGACAACTCGTTCCAGGGCGTTAAAGAAAATGCGAAGTTTGTTTTGTTTGTGATCCGTGTTGTTGAGAAATATGAAACAAAGCCGCGTGCCACATGCAGTGCTTTTGAAGTTCACCCTCCCCCCACTTCCGGCTAGGACAGCATGGCATGGTAGAAGGGGAAGTGTGCACTCGGGCGAGAGAGATCTGGCGCGCTTGCAAAAGAACTGCACGTGAGCCGATTCCCTGTCCGTCCTTGCTCCAAGTATGTTGTAGGGTCAGCACTGCCTGGCGTGTTCTGCATTTCCTGGAACCCAAACTGGTGCTGGCCAAATTACACCATCTCATCACGTTCTGCGGCAGCATTAGATTAGATTAGTTTTTCGTTCCATAGATCCGTGCTGAGGAGATCCTCGTGGATGTGGAACATGTCAATTTTTTAAGCAGAAATAACAATACTAATAGTATGAATATATACAATACATCATTTGTTTCTATTAAAAAATTCGTCATTGGAGTAGAAGGAGTTGGTCACTAGTAAATCTTTCAGGCTCCTTTTAAACTGATCTTTATTTGTAACTAAACTTTTTATGTTTGCTGGCAAATTATTGAAGATGAGTGTTCCTGAGTAGTGGACCTCTTTTTGAACTAAAGTAAGTACTTTTAAGTCCTTGTGCAGATCATTTTTGTTCCTGGTATTGTATGTATGAACTGAGCTGTTTGTTGGAAAAAGAGAGATATTATTTAGGACAAATTTCATTAAGGAGTAAATATACTAAGAGGCAGTAGTTAGTATACCCAGTTCTTTGATGAGGTTTCTACAGGACGTCCGTGAATTTACTCCACAAATAATATGTATTACACGCTTTTGGACTCTGAAAACTTTTGTTTGACTTGAAGAGTTACCTCAAAATATTATACTATATGACATTATGGAATGAAAGTAGGCAAAGTATGCAAGCTTTTTCATTTTTATGTCCCCTATATCTGCTAACACTCGAATTGCAAATACAGATTTGTTAAGGCGTTTCTGCAGCTCTGTGGTGAATTTCTTATCAAGTTGTAATCCCAGGAATTTAAGACTGTCAACCTCTTCTATCTGCTCTTCTTCATACTTTATGCATATGCTGGATGGAAACCTCTTACAGGTTCTGAATTGCATATAGTGAGACTTTTCGAAGTTTAATGTCAGTGAGTTGGCTTTGAACCATTTATCAATATCCATGAAAATATCATTAGCAGATCTTCCTAGAACTACACTCGACATGCTATTTATTGCAATACTTGTGTCATCTGCAAACAAAACGAACTCTGCTTCTGGCAGTGTAACTGATGAGAGATCATGAGCAAAGACGTATCTGCATGTTAAAGTAATAAGTAAGACTACTGTAAATGATACGCTTGCATCGCCTTCCCATCGGCTGTGTTTTAGGCGAGCTCTTTTAACCGTGGTGTAACGCGGCTCCGCCTGTTGCAGGTTACTCAGCCGGCCCGCGGGGACATCCACTACCTGGCGCAGCTGCTGGGCCCGTCCCACCGTGACCAGCAGATCCCTCTTTTCCACCGGGTGGCAGTCTAAACCCAGGTGGGTTCGACATCAAACACAACTTACAGCTAGTACTGCTAATGTCACTGTCTAACAATTCCTTCCTTACGGACGAGAGTTGGTCACAAAGTTTTAATGAAGACTTTGGAAAAGGTACGGCTCCGACTGTAAAACTTGGTGGTGGTGTCAGTGCTCCTCTGTATATTTTTCCCAATGGCGGGCAGCTTGTCAGAGAATTTGGTTGCAGAAGACTATATCTTGGCTTTCCAGGAAACAATCCACTTCGGAAATCGCCTCATCGCCGATCTGGATGTTTTCTTCATTCAAGTAAAGAAGACGTCGTCATTGGGAGCCATAGCAGTAGAATACAGGTGTGAGGCGTCTGATAGCCCAAAGCAGCAGCACGTCTTGGGCAGAAAGAGCTGAGGCGATATCTTGGAGCAGAATCACCCACTTGGGCAGTTTCACACTATGCTTAATCTTGATAGCCCCCTGAAACCCTGTCCAGAGGTTTCAATACTATACAGCTGTGACGGTTTGCCCCTTACAACCATAACTGGTAGCATCACACTATAGTAATCGCAAAAGACACTCAGCCTCTTCCCTTTTTCGGCAGAGGTGACTCCACATGTTTCCACTGACTGTCTTGGACGATGATGTTTGGTTTGTGGGGCGTTCAACTGCGCGGTTATCAGCGCCCATACAAATTCCTAACCTGTTCTCAGCCCAATCTCGGCACTTTCACGAATGATGATGAAATGATGAGGACAATACAAGCACCCAGTCATCTCGAGCCAGGTGAAAATCCCCGACCCCGCCGGGAATCGAACCCGGGACCCCGTGCTCGGGAAGCGAGAACGCTACCGCGAGACCACGAGCTGTGGACGACTGACTGTCTTGCTCCCTCGCCTCGATGTCATAGTTGTTGTGAGAAGATTACATTGACTGACAACTAATCGCAACACCAAAAAATAATTAATGTAGGGTAACGAAATTTCGGGAATAAATTTGTCTAGGTAACATACCGGGTGATCAAAAAAGTCCGTATAAATTTGAAAACTGAATCAATCATGGAATAATGTAGATAGAGAGGTATAAATTGACACACATCCTTAGAATAACATAGGGTTTTATTAGAGCCAAAAAAAATACAAACGTTCAAAAAATGTCCGACAGATGGGACTTCATCTGATCAGAATAGCAATAATTAGCATAACAAAGTAAGACAAAGCAAAGATGATGTTCTTTATAGGAAATGCTCAATAGTCCACCATCATTCCTCAACAATAGCTGTAGTCGAGGAATAATGTTGTGAACAGCACTGTTAAGCATGTCCGGAGTTATGGTGAGGCATTGGCGTCGGATGTTGTCTTTCAGCATGTCGGTCGATCACGATACACTTGCGACTTCAGGTAACTCCAAAGCCAATGATCGCACGGACTGAGGTCTGGGGACCTGGAAGGCCAAGCATGACGAAAGTGGCGGCTGAGCACACGATCATCACCAAACGACGCGCACAAGAGATCTTTCACGCGTCATTTTGTGAACTTTGGTTTTTTTTTTGTTCTAATTAAACCCCATGTCATACCATACCTCTCTATTTACATTATTCCGTGGTTTATTAAGTTTTCAAATTTATACTGACTTTTTGATCACCCGGTATTTAAGTGACTAACATTGCAGGAGCGGAGGTTAATGTAAGCGCGAGATAATCCATTACAAATGCAAAATACTGGTACATTAATGACCGGTGTAACCGCCAGAACGTTGAATGTAAGCATGCACGTGTGCATGCATTGTATTGTACAGGAGCTGGATGTCAGTTTCTGGGATGGAATTCCATGTCTGTTGCACTAGGTCGGTCGACAGAGGGACGGTTAGTGCTGTTTGTGAGTGACGCTGGAGATGTTGTCCGATGATAACTCGTAAGTGCTTCATTGGAGACAGAACTGGTGGTCAAGAAGGCCAAGGCAACATGTCCACACTCTGTAGAGAATTTTGGGTTATAGTCCGCCCCCGTTGGCTGAGTGGTCAGTGCGGCGGAATGCCACGCCAAGGGTCCCGGGTTCGATTCCCGGCTGGGGTAGGAGATTTTCTCCGCTCAGGGACTGGGTGTTGTGTTGTCCTCATCATCATTTCATCCCCATCTCCGACGCGCAAGTCGCCCAATGTGGCGTCGACTGTAATAAGTACTTGCCCTTACCCGAATGGTGGACTCCCGGCCCACAATGCTGTACACTCATTTCATTTTGTGTTATAACATCGGTACGTGGGCGAGCGTTATCCTGTTGAAAAACATCCCCTGGAATGCTGCTGTTCATGAATGGCAGCACAACGGGTTGAATCATCAGACTGACGTACAATTATGCAGTCAGGATGTGTGTCATATGAAGTCGCACCCCAGACCGTAGCTCCAGGTGTAGGTTCAGTGTGTCTGGCACGCAAACAGATTGGATGCAGGCACTCAACTGGCCTTCTTATAGCCAATACATAACACACGGCCATCATTGTGCACCTACGCAGAACCAGCTTTCATTAGAAAACACAACTAACTTCCGCCCTCTCGTCCAGTGAGCTCTCGCTTAACGCGTGTAAAGTCGCCAACGGTTGTCGTTTAGGGTTAGTGGAACGCACGCTACAGGGATTCTGGTTCGGATGCGTCCTTGAAGTAACTGATTTGTAACAGTCCGTTGCGCCACTGTGGTGCCAACTGCAGCTCAAACTGCTACTGTAGATGCAGTATGCATCACAGCCGTATGCTGAGCACGATGATCTTCCCTCTCGGTAGTGCCACATGGCCGTCCAGAGCCCGATCTTCTTAGGACTGTACATACACGTGACCACCGCTGACAGCAATAATGTACAGTGGCTACTTTCCTGCTAAATCTTTCTGCAATACAGCAGAAGGAACATCCAGCTGCTCCCATCAACTCACCACGTACAGTCTCAAAGGTAAAGAACGCTCACGGTCGTTACAGCCTGTATTTAAAGCAAACCTGATTTGCATCACCATAGTGGCGCTACTAGCGCCATTCGTATGCGTCTGGAGCGAAATTTGAATAGACATCATCTTTCAGATGTAGTAACACGCCCACCAACTTTAGTTTATCTCACACAACTCTTTCTTGACGTTGTGTTGCTTTTTTCCGTCACTGTACTTTCGTCTGGCCATGGCTGTGGGTTCTTTGATTGCTTCTGGAGAAGGCTCATCTAACTAGAACACATGAAACATTAGTCCACTTTATTACATAAATTTATAAAAGATTCACTTAACTTTGACACACTTCTTTGCCACAGGAGTACTGTACAATTTACAACTGTCATGGACTAGCGAAGCATTCCTTGATGCACTAATTAACAGACTCCTCCCTTGCAGTGTAAAACGCAACATTCATTAAAGTACACTTCATCAGAAATTGTAACAACTCGTAGTTCCTACACTATGATGTTGACTCCACGAGATGAGATCACAAAGTGGACTCAACTCTTGCATGCTCGACACTATACTGACCTCATTGTAAGGGCGCTGCTACTCTGGGAAGGAGGCGTGGTTTTCGGGAGTGCCTTCCATTGGTTGTTGCGGATTGCAGCGAGCTCTCGCTAATGTCTGTGGTGTCGATTCAAGTTTCCGACTTTGGTGTAGCACCACGATCTCTGGACGATACCAGAACAGTGATACACCCAACACTCGTCCATGGTAATGAGGCAGCTAAAGAAGTCATCTGGATTCAGCGGATGCATGGATTATTGCAGACATCGGCTGTTTTGTTACAGCTCCTCTGCCGGCGTACTTCGGAACTGTGGGGTGGTGATTTCAATGTGTACCAGGGGTGCAGACATGCAGCTGCAAATAAACAAAAAGGTGACATGTCGAACAATCGGGTCTACTGCCGGATGTTTGTGTCGCTCTGGCACAATATTTCGGCCACGTAACTCGTTGCCTTCTTCAGGTGCTACCTGACACTGCCGTGTTGGAGGATCTTGTCCAGTATTTATGCCCAGAGGGCGCTGGGTGCTCCCTTTGCCGTCCGCGCCCGCCTGACGCTGCTTGTAAGGTGTTGTTTCTTCCCCGGTGCTCCCTCGGACGTCCGCGCCCGACTTGGTCTCCATCTGTGGCAGCTCTCTGAGGTCTGTCCTTTGTTGGGCGCTCCATTCGCGGTCCGCGCCCGTCTGGCGCTGATCCTGTTCTGTTGGCACTTCCCTGGTGCTCCGACGGTCGTCCGTGCTCGGCTCGTCCATCATCTGCGGTCGTGGCGGCTGTCAGAGGCCCGTCCTGCGTCGGGAGTTGCGTTGGCGGTCCGCACCTGCCTGGCGCTACTCCTGCAGTGTTACTACTTCTTGAGGAGTTTGTTGGTTCATTTCGTTGAGCCCTGATAAGCTCCAGAGCCGGACTCCACGCCGAGCTGAGCTGGTAACCTCTGTCTCGGTTTATTAGGTTGCCTGTGACCTTGATCTCGATGGCCTCCTTTATGACACTGTCCCAAAATCTTGGCGTCTGTGTCACAATTTTGGTGTTGTTGTAGTCCATTGAGTGGCCGAGCTCCAGACAGTGCTCCACTATGGCAGATTTTGTTGCCTGTCCGAGTCTGGTGTGCCTCTGGTGTTCTTTGCACCTGACGTCCACCACCCTGGTTGTCTGGCCAATGTATGACTTTCCACACTGGCACAGGATGTTGTAAATGCCTGGTTTACGTATCCCCAGGTCGTCCTTTACACTCCCTAGCATGGTCCCAATTTGGGACCATGCTAGGACCATAACTATTGCACCCTACTTCTGTTTGAACTTGTGTTCATAATTTTTATCCCCTGCACTTAAATCGTTACCAAATTAACTATTCTTCGATGCTTCAGAATGTGTTTTATCAATCTATCCCTTCTTTTAGCCAAGTTTTGCCAAACATTTCTTTTCTTCTCGTTTAAACGGATCATCTCCTGATTTGTTACACGATCTACTCATCTAATTTTCAGTTTTAATCTATTGCATCTCATTCTCTTCTTGCCTATACTGTTTATCGTGCATTTTATACACGTGACTCAACTATTTTAGTATTTTTTTCTCTTGATAGGACATCCACAGCCGTTATGTATATTATTCCTGATTGATAACATCCATGAAATTTTAGTTTTCCGCTAAAAGGAAAGCGCAGACAGGTTTCAGGACAAAAGTTCGATCTTTAGGTGCATAGAATGTCCATATGAGCCAACTAACAGGGGTTAATATAGTGATTATTTGGTGCATGGCATGTAAGCAGGGAATCCATTTCATACATTCCTTAGCCAGACGGAAAACCTCTCGAAGATCATGCAATTGCCCAAGCTTAATGGTGTCACTAACACACACCCGCATAATCGGAGATAGCCGGACTTTCGCTCACAGTACTGCATTACGGCCATGTAAAAACCATACCAACTGTGTCTCTTTGGACAGATGTCTTTAACAAATGTTTCCTTAACACAGTAATCTCCCACGTATTTTTCCAAGCAGTAAGTCTCAAGCCTTTGTAAGTTCTCTCCAGTTACGGTTTCAGTAATGTTGTACAAAGCACCAGTAGCACTGCAAAATTTATTTAACTGCCGGTTTCAGGTGCCAGTCTCCCTGTCTTTGGCACATCTAGAATGTGTCAAACTGTGTGTGGCTGCGTGAAGTCTGGCTTCTTGCAGCTAAATTAGTTTTGTTCTGCGAGGCATAACACCACCTCACTAGTCGCGTTGCATTATTTTACTGAATTTTGACCGTGATTTTGTTTCGACAATCGGATCCAGTTGTTTATTCGTCTCTGAAACATATCACAATCTAAAAAAATTCAGATTTTTGAAACGTTTTGCTAGGTCATACTGAGCTGTTGTTACGAGTGGTAGTAAGGTAATATCAAGGTCGCCACTTTAAATGGGAAACGATTTTTTGGAAACAAGGTAATTGTAATATTCATTCTGTAAGTAAGTAAATTTCTTCGCTCACTGTTTCATCAGGAAACTATTTCAAGGATGAACTTTCTACTAAAGTCTTAATTTTGCGCTTCACTGTGGTTTACTAATCAACAAGAAAATTACTCCACCACATTAACCGTTACGAAAGTAATCTGAATGGCTCAGAATAAAGCAGGATCTGAAATTATCGTGAAATCAACCTGCACATCTACTTTCGTTACATAGGTGTTCCATTACTACAAGTACGCAGAAATGAGCATACACTTGTTACACTCACAAAACAATGAAATGCTATACAAAAATTAAACATTAAACAATAAAATGAACATTAAACATCGGACCGAATTTAAAAATTTAAAATGATGTCATAATCTAGTCATTAAGAGGTATAATCCTCTGTTAAAAGTTTAACACAATGAGACTAGTGTAATAGTTAGAAACCGTGTGTTTGTCTTGATGCAGCTTAACTGACAGCACGGATACCTGGACTTTATTTATCCAATATTTGAGAACGAGAGCACTTAGCGACTTCCAAAAAACTTTACACATGATTTCAAACGTTAACGATATTTTTTTCCCGCTGATACTCCCCCCCCCCCCCCCACACACACACACAAAATGATAAAAAGGTTATACCTTACTACATTTTTCGCTGTTCACAAACTTCAGCACCAGGCATTAGGTTTTAACTGATTACTTCTTTAGTAGTAACTGTGTTCGCAAGACGAACAGTATCTACATACAACATTGAACGTACCTGCAAAATTATATCATGGTACGACACACAATTCAGAAGATAATGATTATAAACGTTGAAGCCGAGCGGTCTGAGGCGCTGCAGTCATGGACTGTGCGGCTGGTCCCGGCGGAGGTTCCAGTCCTCCCTCGGGCATGGGTGTGTGTGTTTGTCCTTAGGATCATTTAGGTTAAGTAGTGTGTAAGCTTAGGGACTGATGACCTTAGCAGTTAAGTCCCATAATTTTTCACTCACATATAAACATTGAAATGCGTGGAAAACTACCTTTAGCTTAAAATGGTGCGAAAATTACCTAGACCCTATTGAGCCAGTATTTCATAATGAAAGCAGTTACCGACTCCCAAGAAGCTTTAAGCATAATTTCAAACTTACTCTAAACTTTTTCTTGCTTACTTCCTTAACGTCAAATATTTGCCGTATTAAGTCAACTGAGTTATCGAATGTTTCAAGCTATTTAATACGTGGGAGTTCGATACTATAAAGACTCGTGGGTTCACCGGTACAAAAGAAAACAGTACTGTGCCTGGAGGTACGATTCAAAGCCCTGGGTCGACGTCGGCGAGTGCTGCGTAAACATGGCCGCTGCATTTACGCTGCTCACACATGGCTCTTCTACTAATTGTCAGTTGCCATGGAGGACTATAGAACCATATGTCGTCTTATCATGCGTAACAAAGTATGCACAAAATGCAGATAAAACATCATTAATTCAAAATTGAAAATTACGAATGACCTAAACTGTAGGTGTTACACACTGAGACGCACAACGTCGCTGTAAGTTGATCATTTACTGTTTCTTCGTATGACCATCGCAAATGTAACGAAGTTTATTTTTTTATTGTTGACATGTTATTCAGTAAGGAAAATCATTTGCACACCCCCGAAGCCAGTAGCCATATCCAATCCAGCAGCTGAAATGGATTTCGTGGGGATTTTCTCTGCCTCGTGATGACTGGGTGTTGTGTGCTGTCCTTAGGTTAGTTAGGTTTGTTCTAAGTTCTCGGGGACTGATGACCATGGATGTTAAGTCCCATAGTGCTCAGAGCCATTTGAACCATTTTTTGGATTTCGTGTATTTTTTTGTACTTACAATTGGTGCGATGGAACTGAGGCGTGGGGCGAGATACCGTGTGTGTGTATGTGTGTGTGTGTGTGTGTGTGTGAGTGTGTGTGGGTGGGTGGGTGGGTGGGTGGGCGGGTGGGAGGGGGGGTGCGTGGGTGGATGTGTGTGCGTAGTATACCCGAGATAAACGTTAGAGAATTCGATATTCCGAGATCCACAGCGATACCAAATTTCAGGCGTTACCTCTCACCACAGGCAAGCAGCGGCCGACGACCTTGACTTAACGAACAAAAGCAGCGGCGTTTGCGCAGAGTTGTCAGTGCTGACAGACAAGCTACACTGTGCGAAAGGACCACAGAAATCAGTGTGGGACGTACAACGAGAGTATCCAGTGGGACGATGCGGCGAAATTTGGCGTTAGTGGGCTATGGCAGCGGACGACCAACGCGAGTGCTTTTGGTAACAGTACTACATCGCCTGCAGCGCCTCTCGTGACCTCGTGACGATATCGGTTCTACCGTAGACGGCTGGAAACCGTGGCACGGTCAGATAAGTCCCGATTTCAGTTGGTAAAACCTGATGGTAGGGTTCGAGCGTGGCGCTGATCCTACGAAGCCGTGGACGCAGATTGTCAGCAAGGCACTGTGCAAGCTGCTAGTGGCTGCATGCAATGGACTGAGTCCTCTGGGCCAGCTGCAACTTCATCTGCAGCCATTCATAGACTTCATGCTCCCAGACAACGATGTCACGTCACCATGCCACAATTCGCAAGTTCGTTTGAAGAACGTTCTGGACAGTTCGAGCGAGTGACTTAGTCACCGGCCGACACGAATCTGCCGGCCGCGGTGATCTAGCGGTTCTGGCGCTGCAGTCCGGAACCGCGGGACTGCTACGGTCGCAGGTTCGAATCCTGCCTCGGGCATGGGTGTGTGTGATGTCGTTAGGTTAGTTAGGTTTAAGTAGTTCTAAGATCTAGGGGACTTATGACCTAAGATGTTGAGTCCCATAGTGCTCAGAGCCATTTGAACCATTTGACACGAATCTCATCCAAAATTTATGGGACATAATCGAGAGGACAGTTCGTACACAAAATCCTTTACACTTTCGTAATTATAGCCGGCTATAGAGACAGCATGACTCAATATTTCTGCAGGGCACTTCGAACGACTTGTTGAGTCGATACCACGTCAATTTGCTGCACTACGCCGTGCAGAAAGAGGTCCTGCACTATATTAGGAAATATCGCATGACTTTTGTGCCATCTCGCTATATAGGATATTTTGCACAACTAGCGTGAAGTCATACAAAAGATTAGTCATTATTAGCGCTGTACACTTTAACGCAAGCATTTCAGTAGGATCAGAGCTGAAGATCTTACAACAAGGGGATCACGGTTAGCTTACTTCTAGCGTCACGTGATTTTTGAGAGCGCCATCATTGATGTGTTTTTGTTGCCTGTTACAAAAATGGAGCCGGCCGCTGTGGTCGAGCGGTTCTAGGTGCTTCAGTCCGGAACCACGCGGCTGCTACGGTCGCAAGTTCGAATCCTGCCTCGGGCATAGATGTGTGTGATGTCCTTAGGTTAGTTAGGTTTACGTAGTTCTAAGTTTTAGGGGACTGATGACCTCAGATGTTAAGTCCCATGGTGCTTAGAGCCATTTGAAACATTTCTGAAACTGCGAAAATCCAATTAGAAAATCACAAGAATCCATTTTGGGGATGAAATGTACCGTTTTTGTTCAGTAATTCCTATAATATTCCTATTCGCGCTTCGCCACCCCCCCCCCCCCCCCCCCGAGGTTCGAGTCCCCCCTCAGGCATAGGTGTGTGTGTATTGTCCTTAGCGTAAGTTAGTTTAAGCTACATTAAGTAGCGTGTAAGCTTTGGGACCGATGACCTCAGCAGTTTGGTCACATAGGATCTCACCATAAATTTCCAAAAAATTTTCCTACTTATAGTTCCCATACAGACCGGGGAAATAGTATTTCACTAATAACAGTACACACAGGGACCTACATGTAATCACTCTTTCCTATTCCGCCCACGAATGCAATGAGAATAAACTCCAATACGGAGTACAAAAGAAGTTTGTTTGTGAAGCAATTTATAGCGATTTATAGGATGCAGGGCAGATAGTTGTGACACGCTTTCTTCGTAAAATATTGTCTCTCAAGTGCGTTTTGTGTAAGTGATTACCTTGTACAGATTATAGTGCGTGCAAGAGCGCTGATAGGGCGCAACTTGAGGCTTGTGTGATAGCCTAGTCCTCCCGAATAGCACCAAGTGGGGCCGTCGACATTAACGTACCCGTCAGACGCGCGTATCGCGATCGGCAGGGTCTTAAAAGCTCGAATTACGCGACTAGCGAACGGGTGAACCTCACAGCTGGGTACTAAACGTGGCTTGTAAACCGGCCGATTGGCACGTGCGTTATGAAGAGTTTATAGCCACACTCCATAATGTTCTGCGCCCAGGGCTATACAGCTTAGATAGTTCAATTAATTCCGACACTCCACGTGAAACAGAAACGTGATTTGAATTTTTTTCGTTCTGTACCCTTTGACTACTCACGTTGGTGTGTAGAATGTACAGGGTGTTTCAAAAATGACCGGTATATTTGAAACGGCAGTACAAACTAAACGAGCAGCGATAGAACTACACCGTTTGTTGCAATATGCTTGGGACAACAGTACATTTTCAGGCAGACAAACTTTCAAAATTACAGTAGTTACAATTTTCAACAACAGATGGCGCTGCGGTCTGGGAAACTCTATAGTACGATATTTTCCACATATCCACCATGCGTAGCAATAATATGGCGTAGTCTCTGAATGAAATTACCCGAAACCTTTGACAACGTGTCTGGCGGAATGGCTTCACATGCAGATGAGATGTACTGCTTCAGCTGTTCAATTGTTTCTGGATTCTGGCAGTACACCTGGTCTTTCAAGTGTCCCCACAGAAAGAAGTCACAGGGGTTCATGTCTGGCGAATAGGGAGGCCAATCCACGCCGCCTCCTGTATGTTTCGGATAGCCCAAAGCAATCACACGATCATCGAAATATTCATTCAGGAAATTAAAGACGTCGGCCGTGCGATGTGGCCGGGCACCATCTTGCATAAACCACGAGGTGTTCGCAGTGTCGTCTAAGGCAGTTTGTACCGCCACAAATTCACGAAGAATGTCCAGATAGCGTGATGCAGTAATCGTTTCGGATCTGAAAAATGGGCCAATGATTCCTTTGGAAGAAATGGCGGCCCAGACCAGTACTTTTTGAGGATGCAGGGACGATGGGACTGCAACATGGGGCTTTTTGGTTCCCCATATGCGCCAGTTCTGTTTATTGACGAAGCTGTCCAGGTAAAAATAAGCTTCGTCAGTAAACCAAATGCTGTCCACATGCATATCGCCGTCATCAATCCTGTGCACTATATCGTTAGCGAATGTCTCTCGTGAAGCAATGGTAGCGGCGCTGAGGGGTTGCCGCGTTTGAATTTTGTATGGATAGAGGTGTAAACTCTCCTTTATTGTATCGCTTTTCGGTCCTTTGGTTACATTAAACCTCCGTTGAAAACTTCGTCTTGTTGCAACAACACTGTGTTCTAGGCGGTGGAATTCCAACACCAGAAAAATCCTCTGTTCTAAGGAATAAACCATGTTGTCCACAGCACACTTGCACGTTGTGAACAGCACACGCTTACAGCAGAAAGACGACGTACAGAATGGCGCACCCACAGACTGCGTTGTCTTCTATATCTTTCACATCACTTGCAGCGCCATCTGTTGTTGAAAATTGTAACTACTGTAATTTCGAAAGTTTGTCCGCCTGAAAATGTACTGTTGTCCCAAGCATATTGCAACAAACGGCGTATTTCTATCGCTGCTCGTTTAGTTTTTATTGCCGTTTCAAATATACCGGTCATTTTTGAAACACCTTGTATGAGACTGGCGATATACCATCTGACTTTCGGCTAAACAACATCCACACAGTTCTGATGATTTCAAGAGCCAACAAATGCGAGAATTATCGCACAGCCATCTTAACATCTCATTTACCCAAACTGCTGGCGAGAATAACATACAAAAGAATGGAAAAGAAAACTGAGGATGTGTTAGATGATCACTTTGGCTTGAGGGAAAGTAAAGGCACCAGAGAGGCAGTTACGACGTTGCTGTCGATAATGCAAGCAAGATTGATCAAAAATGATGACACGTTCACAGGATCTGTCGACTTGCAAAAAGCGTTCGACAATGTAAAATGGTGCAAAATGTTCGAATTTCTGAGGAAAATAAGGGCAGGCTATAGGAAAAGACGAGTGTTACACAATATGTACAAAAACCAAGAGTAAACAATAAGAGTGGAACTCCAAGAACTCCACAACAGAAAAGAGGTGTAATTAAAAGTCTAGTGCACAGAGCTAAAAGGATTTGTGCGCAGGATTCGAACCTGCGACCGTAGCCGCAGCGCGGTTCCGGACTGAAGCGCCTAGAACCGCTCGGCCACAATGGCGGGCTTTCGCAGTTTGTACCAGCTGACAAACCAGGAATTGCCCGGGTAATCATTTTGCTAATTTTCTATTAGAAACGGAAACTAAAAATAAACTTTGTTTGTAGTGCAATATCGAAAAAATTTCATTTTCGTTTATTCGTGAAAAAACCTTTGAAATTGTGAAGCATATGTACAAAGAAATATGCGTAATGTACAGATGTGTAAGTACAGTGTCCAGGACAGTTCCTGTATGCTGCCCACAACTGCATCGCTTGTCTACAACGTGATGTTGCAAACGTCTCCATGGCAACGCCCCTACATACTCGATTGTTATCACCTACAGCCATTTGCGCTCTGCAGTTTGAAAGTTGTCAAAAGCGATGCCAGATGTCAGGGACATCGTTAACTCGACAGAAGTAATGTCTTCTACATCTACATATCTACATATATACTCCGCTAGCCACCAAGCCGCGTGTGACGGAGGCTACTATTCGCACCGAAGTCATATTTCCCCCGCTCTGTTCCACTCGCGGATCGCGCGAGGGATAAACGAATGTCTGAACGCCTCAGTACGAGCTCTAATTTCCCTTAACTTTGAATCGTGATCATTGCGCGATTTGAAAGTTGGTGGTAATAATATATGCTCTACATCTTCGGGGAAGATCGGATTTCGGAATTTAGTGAGCAGCCCCTTTCGTTTAGCGCGTCGTCTATCTGCAAGTGTGTCCCACTTCAAACTTTCTATGAGATTTGTAACGCTCTCGCGATGGCTAAATGTACCAGTCACCAATCTTGCCGCTCTTCTTTGGACGTTCTCAATCTCTTGAATCAGACCCAACTGGCAAGGGTCCCATACAGACGAACAATACTCTAAGACGAACTAACGTATTGTTAGCTATTTCCTTTGTTGAAGGACTGCATCGCTTCAGGATTCTACCAATAAACCGCAACCTAGAGTTCACCTTACCCGTTACTTGTGTAATCTGATCGTTCCATTTGAGATCATTTCAAATACTCATACCCAGATACTTGGCGGATGTTACCGTTTCCAAAGACTGGGCATTTATTTTGTACTCCTACAATAATGGCGATTTTCGCTTTGTTATACGCAGTAGGTTACACTTACTAATATTGAGAGATAACTGCCAGTCATTACACCACCCATTTATTTTCTGCAAATCCTCATTGATTTGTTCACAACTTTCGTGTGATACTACTTTCCTGTAGACTACAGCATCATCGGCAAACAGTCTAATGCCGCTGTCAATACCATCAACCAGATCGTTTATGTAAATCGTGAAAAGCAGCGGACCTATAACGCTGCACTGGGGCACACCTGATGTTACACTTGTTTCTGTTGAAGTCTCCCCATTCAGGACGACACACTGCTCTCTGTCTGTTAGAAAACTTACTGTCCAACTGCATATGTCATGAGATAGGCCGTAAGCGCGCAATTTTTGGAGCAAGCGACAGTGCGGAACTGAGTCGAACACCTTTCGAAAGTCGAGGAATATGGCATCCTCAGCCCTTAGGCATCACCGAATGCAGATATGGAGGGGCATGTGGTCAGCACACCGCTCTACCGGCTCTATGTCAGTTTCCGAGACCATCGTCTCTACTTCTCAATCAAGCAGCTCCTCAGTTGGCCCCACAAGGGCTGAATGCACCCCGCTTGCCAACAGCACTCGGCAGACCCGGACGGTGACCCATGCGAGTGCTAGCCGAGGCCAACAGTGATTAACTTCTGTGATCTGACGGGAACCGGTGTTACCACTGTGGCAAGGCCAATGGTGTAGTAAAGAATAAATATATTCATATATGATGCGGTATTTTTTTCATGCATCTGAAGATTTATGACATCATATCTCCTGAGATATGTGTGGTATCGTGATGAAATTTTGCAGGTGCATTTAGCGGCATATGTGGATACTGTCTGCGAGATTGATTGCGAATAGAATTAGAAACACAGAAGTAATAGATTTAAACGTCGTGCATAATGTGGCAGTTTTTCACACATGTCATTGTTTGTGACGTCTTATCTCCTGAACTATAATATGTATGTGGTTCTTACCTCCACATCGACTGTTGCCTGACAGTAAGGGGTATGTATACCCAGGTTTGGATGTAATCGGTGCAATGATTTAGTAGGAGATGTTTCTCGGCCGGTTTCGGCTCAAAAACGCGGAACTTGTGGGACATCGTGGAACATTCCCTACAGTTTCATGATGTTCTGGTAGGTGATGGCGCTAAGCATAGCCCTCAAAATGGTGTCTGTTACAGTGAGGTGCTTTCCAAGCAAAGTGCTGTCACTGAGCATCGCAGATATTCACAGGCGTTTGCAGAATGTCTACAGAGACCTGGCAGTGAGCAAAAGCACGGTGAGTCGTTGGGCGAGGCGTTTTTGGCGTTAATGGGCAGTGGCAGCAGACGACCAACATAATTGCTTTTGCTAATAGGACGACATCGCGTACAGCGCCTCCCCTGGGGTCTGGACCATATCGGTTGGGCCCTAGACGACTGGAAAACCGTGTCCTGTTCCGGTGAGTGCCGATTTCAGTTGATAAGAGCTGAAGGTAGGGCAGGCCACACGAAGCAGTGGAGCCAGGTTGTCAACAAGGCACTGTGTGATGTGGCGGCGGTTGTGTGTTCACATGGAATCAACCGATCGTTAACTGGAAATGGTCGTGTTCGGCTGCTTGGAGACCATCTGCAGCCATTCATCGACTTCATGTTCCCAAACAATAATGGAATTATTGTGGATGACAATGCCCCATGTTGCTGAGCCACAATTGTTTGCCATTGCTTTGAAGAACATTCAGGACAATTCGAGCGAATGATTTGGCCACCCAGATTTCCCGACATGAATCCCATCGAACATTTATGGGACGTAAACGAGAGGTCAGCTGTACAGCCTGCAGCCCAGCATGGTGTGGAAGTCAGCAATCGCGCTGGTCAAGTGGCCGGATCGAATGCCGAGTCAATATATGCTCATACATGGTGATGCTGCGAGCAGCAGGACGTCACAGCGAGCAGCTAGTGTATATAAAGGGCGTAACAGCAGTCCACTGGCAGCCATACCACTTGGCAATGGCCAACGATTGCTTGGCTGGAAAACCGAGAACTATTTATTATACACTCATGCTCATATATTAAGGATAATTGCAGAATGTGGTGCCACACAATTTAGTACCACACAAAACTGGCGCTAATAGCGTAGGCACATAGGGAACACACACGACAGAGATCTATCAGTCCACGGTATTGGTGATAAGTTGAGGAAACCGTCCCGAAACAAATGTGCCACAAAACGCCACTGTTTCCTGCACAACGTGGGATATGATCACCATGCACACGCACACAGGCCGCACAAGGGGTTGGCATACTCTGGATCAGGTGGTCGAGCAGCAGCTGCTGTGGTATAGCCTCCCATTCTTGCACCAGTGCCTGTCGGAGCTCCTGACGTGTCCTAGGGGTTTGAAGACGTGCAGCGATACATCGACCGAGAGCATCGCAGACGTGCTCGATGGGGTTTAGGTCTGGAGAACAAGCAGGCCACTCCTTTCGCTGACATCTTCTGTGTCAAGGTACTCCTCCATGATGGCAGCTCGGTGGAGCCATGCGTTATCATCCATCAGGAGGATGGTGGGCCCAATGAACTCCTGAAAAGGCGGACATACTGGAGCAAAATGACACCCCGATACACTTGACTTGTTACAGTTCCTCTGTCAAAGACATGCAGGGATGTACGTGCACCAATCATAATCCCACCCCACACCATCAAACCATGACCTCCATACAGGTACCTTTCAAGGACATTAAGGGGTTGGTATCTGGTTCCTGGTTCACGCCAAATGAAAACCTGGCGAGAATCAATGTTCAGACTGTCCCTGGACTCGCCCGTGAACATAGCCTGGGACCACTGTTCCAATGACCATGTACTGTGTTCTTGACACCAGGCTTTACGGGCTCTCCTGTGGCCAGGGGTCAGTGGGATGCACCTTGCAGGTCTCCGGGTGAATAAACTATGTCTGTTCAGTCGTCTGTAGACAGTGTGTCTGGACACAACTGTTGCAGTGGCTGCGATAAGGTCTCGATCAAGGCAAGATCCTGCAGTACTCCGTGGCCATCTGCGGGCACTGATCGTGAGATATCGGTCTTCGTGTGGTGGTGTACACTGTGGACGTCCCGTGCTGTAGCGCCTGGACACGTTTCCTGCCTGCTGTAATCGTTGCCATAATCTTGAGATCACACTTTGTGGCACACGGAGGGCCCGTGCCTACGACCTGCTGTTCTCGACCAGCCTCCAGTCGCCCTAGTATTCTACCCCTCATAACGTCATCAATATGTGTTCTTTGAGCAATTTTCAATACACAGTCACCATTAGCACGTCTGAAAACGCATGCACACTTACTCGCTGCACCGTATTCTGACACGCACCAACGCACCTCTGCGTATGCGGACTGCTGCCATCGCCACCGTGTCACGACCGCAGGTCAAATGCCTCTCATGGTCATACCCCGAGGTGATTTAAACCCGAAAACCGCCGACCAAAGCGTTATTTCACCATGTACCAGCATTATCCTTATTTTAAGAGGTTGAGTGTACATGTGGATATTTGTCTTGCTGCAAACAAGCAGGTTTCTTGATTAAAGGTATGCACGTTCTGCAGAGCACTAATCACATGGAGCCGATGAGATCCTACATGGCATTATGTATGACCCTACTAAACCCATCGCTTGCATTTTCGCTTAACAGTATGGGTGGCCGTCCAAAGCTAGCAGCAACATCATGTCCGATAAATCACAGTCCCGATAGGCCATGGTCATGCCAGTCTCGTATCCTGATGTTCGCTGACAGATGTTTCTCCTTATACTGAGTGGTTACAATTAAAGTGCAGCTACTCACAGAGGTCCACTGTTGGCTGTAATTATTGTGTGGCAGCGAAACACTGTAGATGTGCCCATGCTGAACCAATTTATGCTGGAAAAAAATTAGTTCCAATTTTGGCCACCAGATGCAAATTTGGCGCTGTGAACGCAAGAAAGACGTATAGAAAGGTTTCCATGGTAATGGATTAGGAACGGGACGTGAACAGGGAAGCTGAAGCAAATGAGAAACATATAAATTTAATTTTATTATTAATTACCGCTTACGCAGTTTGTTCAGTATGAGTACTGGAGACGTCAGTTAGGTGCT
This sequence comes from Schistocerca cancellata, assembly GCF_023864275.1. Classification (NCBI taxonomy): domain Eukaryota; kingdom Metazoa; phylum Arthropoda; class Insecta; order Orthoptera; family Acrididae; genus Schistocerca; species Schistocerca cancellata. The sequence continues at coordinate 1,479,793 of NW_026046719.1, read as the reverse complement.
GCATCCATAAAGTGACGTGATCAACAGTTGCTTGAGAAACATATAAAACAGTTGCTGAGAAACATATAAATTTAATTTTATTATTAATTACCGCTTACGCAGTTTGTTCAGTATGAGTACTGGAGACGTCAGTTAGGTGCTGCATCCATAAAGTGACGTGATCAACAGTTGCTTGCAGCAGTTCCGCTGGGATCTGAGCAATGTGATCCTGTATTTTGTAAAATGAAGAAACCGCACAACAGTTGATTGCTTCACAACCTTTAATGTTGTATACGATCTGTTTTGGAACACTTGAAGTTACATTATCCATTCTAAACTGTACTAGTGAAATTATCGTGATCCTCAAATCTGAAATATCAGATAAGAAACTAAGTACCTCAAATTTCTAAATTAAAATAACTTAAAGAGGAAAAGAGGACCTACTTACAAATAAAATCGCTTAATCTTTTGAGGTCATCCTCACCCCAGTGTTGAATGTTTCAAGTCTGGGGTAACGTGTGGCCTCCGTACTCATGGCTAGTATTTACTATTCCACAGTTTTCCTGTTTGTGTTCCCAGTTGCACAGCACGGGGAAACGGTTTTTACGGAATTTGTCTAAGTAATTCTACACAATATGTGATTTCTCCATCTACCCCTTCTTTTACTGCATTGTATATGTTTCGAGATTCTGATGACTTTTGGTGTCCGGTCGTAATGTGCATTTTCTCGGATTTCTTAGGTCCCTTTTATCCTTTTGACGTGGAACCTTTGGTTCCAAGATAACACTGTGTTGAGGATAGGATGACATCACATGGTTAAGTGATTTTATTTGTAAGTAACGTCCTGTTCTTTGTTTTAAGTTAGAAACCTTAGGTGCGTAGCTCCTTATCTGACATTTAAGACTTGAGGATCTCCTCCTATTCTCGTATAACACAATATTTTCATTTTTACAGTTTCCACCAGATGATGGGACTTTAAATGTTCCGAAACCAGTCGTGCACATAATGAAAGATCGTGGATCAAGCAACCGTTGTGAGGTTTCTTCATCTTTACAAAATGGATTTATATAGTTCGGGCAGCCCCATAAGGAGAACCGTCATTGTCCTTGTATACCAGCCTTTAGATCGGGTAGAGACCGAACGTGTCCCCGATAAACGCATTCACTCAGATACGTCTAGAACCAAAAGTGACATTGATTCAAATGAGATGATCTTGCAAGCTATGCATCTAGAAATCCTCTGGAGATAAAGCGTTCAAGGAAGGTTTCATTAAGCTGATTTTTCACTGGGTGAGCGACATGACATGTTGGCGCATCTTGCATGAAAAGAGTGCTTTCCGCACAAGTGCGCTCTCCATAGCAGGAATGACATGTATAAGGTCGTCTCGACAACGTTCAGGTGTCACCGTAGACCTGACAGGCCCTCCGGATGTATCTCCTTCAAAGAAGAACGCACCGAGAATAAAGACGCTTGTCAATCCACCCCACACAGTCGCATACGGCGTGTGCAATAGCCCTTCGTGCACAACACGTGGTCTAACAGTACCCTAAAACCGGCAGTTCTGACAAGGGAACCTCCCCATCGCACCCCCCTCAGATTTAGTTATAAGTTGGCACAGTGGATAGGCCTTGAAAAACTGAACACAGATCAATCGAGAAAACAGGAAGAAGTTGTGTGGAACTATAAAAAAATAAGCAAAATATACAAACTGAGTAGTCCATGCGAAGATAGGCAACATCAAGGATAATCTAAACTCAGGAGCGCCGTGGTCCCGTGGTTAGCGTGCCCAGCTGCAGAATGAGAGGTCCTTGGTACAAGTCTCCCCTCAAGTGAAACGTTTTTCTTTATTTTCAAAAAGTTATGATCTGTCCATTCGTTCATTGACGTCTCTGTTCACTGTAATATGTTTAGTGTCTGTGTTTTGCGACCGCACCGCAAAACCGTGCGATTAGCAGACGAAAGGACGTGCCTCTCCAATGGCAATCGAAAACATTTGTTCGCAAGGTCATAGGTCACCCGATTCCTCCACAGGAAAACACGTCTGATATATTCTTTACGACACTGGTGAGGGCATGTGCGTCATATGACAGGAATATGTTGTCGACCCACCTAACTTGTACACTTGGCGAATGGCTAAAAAGATTCTTCTACATTGCCCGATTTACGTTTTCTTGTGGATGTGAGAATTACTCCCAAAAAACTGATGAAAACATAAGAGTTTGTCACATAAACTGCAACAAATGAATCCAACAGTTTCACAGTCGCACACTTCTCCCTGTGCTCTGTCAAAACATATGTTTTTAACGTTTCCAAATTTTTCGGTGTGTAGACCGTCAAATACTGCATATGTCCAAGCAAATCTGAACATGTCCTGGAATTTTGGAAAGCGAAGTTGATTATGTGTGAGTGCCTGAACTTTGATAATTGTCTGAAAATAAAAAATAAAATTTTACGCTCTACGGAAAATTTGAACCTAGGACCTGTCGTTCCGCACCTGCTCACGCTAACCACGGGACCACGGCGCCACTGAGCTCAGGTCATCCTTGATGTTGCCTATCTTCACATAGACTACTCAGTTTGTATATTTTGCTTATTTTTTTCATAGTTCCACACAACTTCTTCCTGTTTTCTCGATTGATCTGTGTTCAGTTTTTCAAGGCCTATCCACTGTGCCAACTTATAACTAAATCTGAGGGGGGTGCGATGGGGAGGCTCCCTTGTGAGTATTCACTGCACCCTGTAGTGTAAAATGTGCCACGTGACTCCAAAGAGTATTGAACGGCCACAAGTCATCAACTTCGATCCATGCCAGAAACGGAAAAGTAAATTCAGAATTTTGCTGTCAGTCGTGAGTTTTCAGTTGCTGCACCGTCTGTATCTGGTATGGGTACCAGAGTAACATAGACTGCAAAACTTTCCATGCTGTTGACCAGTGGATGGACAATTCTCGTGACACTGCACGAGCGCCAGCACTGCCCAAGGCGCGTGTTGCCACACCAAACTCACCCGCGTTCTCAGATTTCATTATATTCGAGACCTGATAGTCAAGGGAAGGCAGGATTCGGTTACAATTGTGGACGGGGCCGTAATCAATTACTATTGGTTGCCTTTTACAATTACACACAATTTATTTTAAACCAGTAATTCCAGACTCGACAATAAATAAAAAAATCCCACACTTTATTAATGAATGAATAAACAACAGTGTAAATAATAGTGTTTTCAGTGAGTTACAATTTAGAAAATCACCATTAAATACAGATACAACAGATAATGTTTTAAAAGCAAGCCACTGTGATCTGGGCAGAAGGCCTTACACGCCAGGAACGGCAAGAAATTAGGAACTGTTAAAACTCGCTGCAACTTACAAATTACAGGTATTGAAATATTAAAGGCAAGCCGCCACAAGCACAGCGGAAGGCACCAGACGCCAGGAATCTCAGTAAATAAGGTTTTAAAGGCTTACTGCGTAAATACAAATACGAAATTAGAATTTTAGGGCAAGCGACCACAATCACGGCTGAATACTTTACACGTCAGGAACGGCAATAATATAAAAAATTTGAAGCCTGCTGTAAAACAGCAAATACAATAGCAAAAGTTAATTAAAAAAACATGCAACTGATCCAGACGGTGCTCCAGGAATCGACCTCTGAGAAGGTCCGGCAACAAACACTATCGCGAGCGATGAGATAGGCAGCCAAGATTTGCATTCACTTCACAAGATGGTAACTCAGACTAGTGGCAGTCTAACGAATAACTAATGATCGTGCTGAAGCTGCGTGACGTTCGATAAACCAAACGCAACGATGGAACAATACGCCAAAACCAGGACAGGCGGTCTGCACTACATCCCCAGAATACTGTGTTTAGAGTGCCCGGAACAAGAAAGGAATCACTACCACCAGAGTAGAAGAATCACCAACCGGTCTACAATCAAGAAAGCTGTCGAAAGTACGCTCCTTACCGAACAGCAGCGGCAAGGCGAGGAAACGTATACTGCCGTTACATACACTAACCCCCAGGGCAGGTAACTGGGGCGTTAGCGGCCACCAGACAAGAAAAATTACCGCTGCTTGAAGTTAACAAATTGTTAACAAGGTGAACGCAGTAAATAGTAATAAGAAGTCGAGGAAAGCTAATCAGATCCGCCTTCCCCAAGGACTCCCTGCTCTTCGCCTCGGAGGCACTACAAGCAGCAACACGGCCCAAGTCATTGGAGAATCGCGAGATATCACAATGGTGGAGGTTTCTCTACTCGGACTGAAATGCACTCATCTTAAAGCTTGCTGGATCCGCTTTACGACGAGGTCGTGCACCCTCGTGACCATAGCCCTTCCATCCGGTAGTCCATGCGTGCTGCCAGCGGTTCTAGCGTGTTCTGGCACTGCGCGGACCTGGCTCCTCCTGAGTCCCCAACCGAAATGGTTCGCTCACACGACCCAGAAAAACAACGACGTCACCGCAAAGATAGGGCAACAGTTACTACATATCGATAACCGCCGTTGCTGCCACTATCTGACGCAACGCTTGCGAAACAGAGTGGCGCCAGTCAACACCAGAAGAAACCAACAACCGCAACCGTGCCAACTAAACGATACGGTCTGGCCTCTAACAGAGGGCGGAAACCTACAAACAGCACCAACGCGAGCCGCAGCATGACTCCATCATCTTCTTTAAACCAATTAAAGACACTGGGCCTCTCATCACTACCATTCACATAAAACATTTTCGCCGGCCAGAGTGGCCGAGCAGTTCTACGCGCTACAGTCTGGAACCGCGCGACCGCTGCGGTCGCAGGTTCGAATCCTGCCTCGGGCATGGATGTGTGTGATGTCCTTAGGTTAGTTAGGTTTAAGTAGTTCTAAGTTCTAGGGGACTGATGACCTCAGCAGTTAAGTCCCATAGTGCTCAGAGTCATTTGAACCATAAAACATTTTCACGAAGAGCGCACGGTTTCTCTTACCGTAGCCATGTTGTCCACTCACGTTATGGTTTATCAAATGACAGCATAAACATCATACCGTCATACAAACAGCGTACAGCGCAAGATGTGCACCTGGTGACCAGAATAGAAACTAATTTTTTTCAGCCTAAGTGGGTTCCGCATTACCGCATTAGCACATCTACCAAGTTTCACTACCCAACGATAATTACTAGCCACACTGAAACTCCGTAGGCAGCTGCACTTTAATTATAACCACCTGCACAAGGGGCTAAGACGATCTCCTCACAGATAACCATTATTCAAATATGATTTTTGAATGAGAAATTCGCTGCTTATTATTTCCTTATATACAGGTTGTAGGTGGAATTTCTTGTGGCTGGTTTGTGTCGTTCTGCTGAAATGCTAAGCATTTGCATATTCAACTATGTAGCACACTGCCCGCCCGGTTAGCCGTTCTGTGTAACGCACTGCTTTCCGGGCAGGAAGGCGCGCCAATCACCGGCACGAATCCGCCCGGCGGATTAGTGTCGAGGTCCGATGCGCCAGCCACTCTGTGGATGGTTTTTAGGCGGTTTTCCAGCTGCCTCGGCGAATGCGGGCTGGTTCCACTTATTCCGCCTCAGTTACACTATGTCGGCGATTGCTGCGCAAACACTGTCTCCGTGTACGTGTACACCCTCATTACTCTACCACGCAAACATAGGAGTTACACTCGTCTGGTGTGAGACGTTCTCGGGGAGGGGGGGGGGGGGGGTTCACTGGGGGCCGAACCGCACCATAACTTTCGCTCGGTGTGGGTGGACTGTTGGGTTGTGCACCACTGTGGGCTACAGTGGGGAAGAAGCCTCTCCTTCGTTTCTAGGTCCCCAGTTCCATACAATACAACACAATGTAGCACACTTCATGCCAATTTGACGTGTTTTTGCATACCGCCTTCAAGGTGCTGTGATTTTGAAACTGCTGTGGTTTTAATGGCCAGCATTGTAGATTCTATAACTACGGAGGACACATACGCTTTCCAGTCACATTAGTTCAACCGCCTGTTAAGCCTGAATAACCACATTTTAAACCTTTGTAACTAGTCACGAGCTAATTTGAATACGTTCACATTTTTCTGTATGTAGACAATCACTTTTTTCTCTGTTATTGTTTTTATGGATGTTACATTTAAAAATAAAGTAATTAAACGTAGGCTCACATCAACTGAATAATGCTTGGCTCTGTTAAATGCAACATATTTATGAAAGTGATTGTTGTTTTCGTGGTCCTCAGCAAACATGGGTGCCAAATCCGCAAAATCATAAAGACAGAAGTATGATGAGATATGAGCCCCAATGCCAAATGCACGACAAGTGTAGGAAGAGAGTCAGTGATGTTCTGGAAGGTAACGACAGGGATGTGCTAGGGCCTGGAGCCATGCCGACTTCATTGCCTTGGCTAGTCGTGGTAGGGTCGTATGTTCTATGTTAACTCGGGACCTAGAAATGATGGAGAGGCTCCATCCCCGCCACAGCCACAATGGTCCACAACACCATGACGCCTACCGCAGTTCACTTCAGCCCTCTGCCGCCCCACACCAAACCCAGGGTTATTGTGGGGTTCGGCCCCCGGTGGACCCCCCACCCCCCGGGAACGTCTCACATCAGACGAGTGTAGCCCCTATGTTTGCGTGGTAGAGTAATGGTGGTGTACGCGTACGTGGAGAACTTGTTTGCGCAGCAATCGCCGACATGGTGTAGCTGAGGCGGAATGAGGGGAACCAGCAGGCATTCGCCGAGGCAGATGGAAAACCGCCTAAAAACCATCCACAGACTGGCCGGCTCACCGAACTCGACACAGGCCTGCCGAGCGGATACGTGCCGGGGACCAGGCGCTCCTTCCCGCTCCGGAAAGCCGTGCGTTAGACCGCACGGCTAATGGCTGTAATGGCTCTGAGTACTATGCGACTTAGCTTCTGAGGTCATCAGTCGCCTAGAACTTAGAACTAATTAAACCTAACTAACCTAAGGACATCACACACATCCATGCCCGAGGCAGGATTCGAACCTGCGACGTAGCGGTCGCTCGGTTCCAGACTGTAGCGCCTAGAACCGCACGGCCACTCCGGCCGGCCGCTGGGCTAACCGGGCGGGCCGCGGTAGGGTACTCGGTTGAGGATCTATGGCGGGAACGGCCCAATCGAGTTTGTCCCACAGGCTCCCGATTGGGTTTAAATCCGGGGAGTTGCGTGAGCGGGGAAGCACGGTAAACTCATTCTGGTGCTCTTCGAACTACGCACGTTCACTGCGAGCTGTGTGACACATTGCATTGAACTGCTGGTAGATGCCATCATGCCGAGGATCAACAAACTGCTTGTAGGGGTGGACATGGTGCCCAAGGATAGCTGCCATACTTGTGTTGATCCATTGTGCTCTTCAGAATTACGAAATCACACAGGGAATGCCACGAAAACATTCCCCAGACCATAAAGCATGCAGGGTGTTTGCTTTCAGACGTTTCAATCCGTACATGCCAACGGCCATCTGGCCGATGGTGCATAAAACGTGCCGGCCGGAGTGGCCGTGGGGTTCTAGGCGCTACAGCCTGGAACCGAGCGACCGCTACGGTCGCAGGTTCGAATCCTGCCTCGGACATGGCTCTGTGTGATGTTCTTAGGTTAGTTAGGTTTAATTAGCTCTAAGTTCTAGGCGACTAATGACCCCAGAAGTTAAGTCGCATAGTGCTCAGAGCCATTTTGCATAAAACGTGATTCTTCTGGAGAGGCTACCGTCGCCACTCAGTGGACGTCAAGTTGCGATACTGGAGTGCAAATTCCAGTAATCGTCGCCTTTGCACAGTAGGGTGCATGAAGCAGGCGCCTTCTGTGGAGGCCCATACGCAGCGGCGTTCGCTGAACTGCCATTGAGGAGGCACTGTTGGTAACCCCATGGTTCACATGGGCGGTGAGTTCCTCAACGTTTGCGCGTCTATTCACTCGTACAGATCTCTGCAGGCTTCATTCATCCCTGCCATCTTCGGCCCGTGGTGCACCGTAATTGTCTCGGCGCCGGTTTTGGATAGCGCCATTTTGCCGTCTCGGTATACTATAACAATGGAGACACGCTAACAGTTTACAAACTTAGCTGTTTCGGAAATGCTTTCACCCTTGGCCCGCAACCCAGTGATCATGCCCTTCTGGACGTAAGATAAATCGCTCTACTTCTGCGTTAATACGACGATTGCATTTTTTTCCGCGTTCCTCCGACCAGCTTCATATACCCTCCACTGCTAGTGCTGCCGCCGGCCGGTGTGGCCATGTCGTTCTAGCCCCTTCAGTATGGAACCGCGCGACCGCTACGGTCACAGGTTCGAATCCTGCCTCGGGCTTGGATGTGTGTGATGTCTTTAGGTTAGTTAGGTTTAAGTAGTTCTAAGTTCTAGGGGACTGATGACCTCAGATGTTAAGTCCCATAGTGCTCAGAGCCATTTGAACCACTTTGCTAGTGCTGCCACTTGCCGTCAGTGAGTGGTTATCGCACCTTGACTTCGAACATACGCGGTAGACACATTGATGTCACTGGACCGCGTATAACTCTTGAAACAAGGCGGTAACTTTTGCTCTGTATGCAAACAGATATAATTTGAGCTCCATACCTATCTCTGGGAAGTTTACTATTAGAGTAATCTGTTTCAAATAGTCTATAGAAAATGCACCGCGCGGGAGTAGCCGAGCGGTCTAGGGCGGTGCAGTCATGGACTGTGCTGCTGGTCCCGGCGGAGGTTCGAGTCCTCCCTCGGGCATGGGTGTGTGTGTTCGTCCTTAGGATAATTTAGGTTAAGTAGTGTGTAAGCTTAGGGACTGATGACCTTAGCAGTTAAGTCCCATAAGATTTCACACACATTAAACCTCTAAAGAAAATGCACTTTTTCAGTTGCATAAATGGTTCAAATGACTCAACTGCTGTGGTCATAAGTCCCCTAGAACTTAGAACTACTTAAACCTAACTAACCTAAGGACATCACACACATCCATGGCCGAGGCAGGATTCGAACCTGCGACCGTAGCGGTCGTGCGGTTCCAGACTGTAGCGCCTTTAACCGCTCGGCCACTCTGGCCGGCCAGTTGCATATAAATCATAGAATTTAAGATAAATTTTGTCTGTGCCATTAATCTACGTTTATTTTCAATGATTCAGTTTTTCCTTAACGTCAATAATTTCAAGGAAACTTTTTGTTTATTTTTGGAGAGGAACAAGAAATATGGGATATGACTAAGGTTTATTAACACCTAGATTCATTTGGCATTAGGACTCATATCTCATCATACTTCTGAGTTTAAGATTTTGCGGATTTGCCACCCCTGTTTCCTCAGAACCACGATAACAACAAGAACTTTCATAAATATGTTGCATTTAACAGAGCCAGGCATTATTCAGTTAATATCTGCCTACGTTTAATTACTTTATTTTTAAATGTAACATCCATAAAAACAGTAACAGAGAAAAAAGTGATTGTCTACATACAATGTTTAAAATGCAGCCATGATAACTATTTTAACACAACCTATTTCCTTATCTGTTTGTGTGTCTCTGCCTGTGTGTGTGTGTGTGTGTGTGTGTGTGTGTGTGTGTGGGTGGGTGGGTGGTGTGTGTGTGTGTGTGTGTGTGTTTGTGTGTGTATGTGTTGCATAAAATCCACTTGGAGTGTACACACAGTAACAAAATATCCTGTTACTACTGGAGATGGCATTGTCAATGTCTCATGATTCCTGGTAAAACTGGATTTTAGTATAAAACAGTATTTGCTGAACGACGTTTGCGTGAATAGGTCAGTTCGTTTTCAATGAAGCCAATATTTTCTCCGCACGTGCTTGGACAATAGTTTGAAAATGTTTTCTCGGCCTACTTTTATAAAGCTTCCTAAAATACATCTGTTCTTGTATATTTAATGTCCAGGATATTCCAGTCTCAAAAAGAATATCCATTAGCGTCTTTTACATTAACTTTCTCTTCAGTAAATAAATTTCTGTTTTTATGTCAGAGCTCATAAGACTACATACTCGTCAGACTAAAGAACTAAAGACTGAAATCTTATTTGCCGCTACTGAACAGCAAGTAATTCATAATAACCCTTTACACTCATCTATCAATTTTCACTACGTTCTCAACGTACGATCTTCATCTTTTAAGTGTAATTACAAAACGCTTTTTGTTATTTGAATAACTAATTAATATTTTACTTTTTTATGTTGCAGAATCAGATACTAAGAAGAACCTCATAACTCACCTAAGGACCTATGGACCATGCTGAATGTTAGAAGCAACTTTGACTAATATGACCTAAGAATTATTTATAACTCTTTAATGTTAAAAATTAAGATTAATCTATTACTGAAACTACCCTTGATGAATATGTAGCATACAACATGTACCTATAACTAAATAATAAAGTCCTTAAATTTATTAGCTACTGCATAAAATATGAGGCAAAATGTTCCTTTTTTGGCCTTCTTATAGCGCTGTGGAAGGAATCTTCAGATGGAGTCCGATTTATCAAGAACCTGCCAACAGGAGCTCAACGAAGTAAAAGACAACAGGAACACTCATTAATAAAACAGAAGAGTATTTGAAACATTAGTCTCACTTCACTATTTAAAAAGGTTAATAATGCTACTGGCGCAGGGTAATTAATTAATTATTGACGCTGAATTTATTGGGTATGCTAGTATTGTGACATATACCTGTAGCTAATGGAATTTAGTACTAACGAAATTTAGTAGTATATGAGGTACTCCATGTAACTGGAATTCTCGCGAAACCTATACTGTTTGGTCCAGAGATGCTAGCTACGTAATTAATAGTGCGGAGAACCTCCTTCACTATCACTACAATGTTTTATTTTTGGGAAAGTCTTTCCGTTAAATTCTGACACAATTATGACGTATTTTCTTTTTCATTTTTCCTGAATCATGGTGAATACCTGTTGCTGACAAAGGAACCCCTCGAGTGCGAGATTGCAAGATCGATCTTTAGTAAGGCTCATTTGAAAGTGCCGTCTTAACTACACTCCTGGAAATGGAAAAAAGAACACATTGACACCGGTGTGTCAGACCCACCATACTTGCTCCGGACACTGCGAGAGTGCTGTACAAGCAATGATCACACGCACGGCACAGCGGACACACCAGGAACCGCGGTGTTGGCCGTCGAATGGCGCTAGCTGCGCAGCATTTGTGCACCGCCGCCGTCAGTGTCAGCCAGTTTGCCGTGGCATACGGAGCTCCATCGCAGTCTTTAACACTGGTAGCATGCCGCGACAGCGTGGACGTGATCCGTATGTGCAGTTGACGGACTTTGAGCGAGGGCGTATAGTGGGCATGCGGGAGGCCGGGTGGACGTACCGCCGAATTGCTCAACACGTGCTCCACAGTACATCGATGTTGTCGCCAGTGGTCGGCGGAAGGTGCACGTGCCCGTCGACCTGGGACCGGACCGCAGCGACGCACGGATGCACGCCAAGACCGTAGGATCCTACGCAGTGCCGTAGGGGACCCCACCGCCACTTCCCAGCAAATTAGGGACACTGTTGCTCCTGGGGTATCGGCGAGGACCATTCGCAACCGTCTCCATGAAGCTGGGCTACGGTCCCGCACACCGTTAGGCCGTCTTCCGCTCACGCCCCAACATCGTGCAGCCCGCCTCCAGTGGTGTCGCGACAGGCGTGAATGGAGGGACGAATGGAGACGTGTCGTCTTCAGCGATGAGAGTCGCTTCTGCCTTGGTGCCAATGATGGTCGTATGCGTGTTTGGCGCCGTGCAGGTGAGCGCCACAATCAGGACTGCATACGACCGAGGCACACAGGGCCAACACCCGGCATCATGGTGTGGGGAGCGATCTCCTACACTGGCCGTACACCACTGGTGATCGTCGTGAATAGTTCACGGTACACCCAAACCGTCATCGAACCCATCGTTCTACCATTCCTAGACCGGCAAGGGAACTTGCTGTTCCAACAGGACAATGCACGTCCGCATGTATCCCGTGCCACGCAACGTGCTCTAGAAGGTGTAAGTCAACTACCCTGGCCAGCAAGATCTCCGGATCTGTCCCCCATTGAGCATGTTTGGGACTGGATGAAGCGTCGTCTCACGCGGTCTGCACGTCCAGCACGAACGCTGGTCCAACTGAGGCGCCAGGTGGAAATGGCCTGTGCAAGCCGTTCCACAGGACTACATCCAGCATCTCTACGATCGTCTGCATGGGAGAATAGCAGCCTGCATTGCTGCGAAAGGTGGATATACACTGTACTAGTGCCGACATTGTGCATGCTCTGTTCCCTGTGTCTATGTGCCTGTGGTTCTGTCAGTGAGATCATGTGATGTATCTGACCCCAGGAATGTGTCAATAAAGTTTCCCCTTCCTGGGACAATGAATTCACGGTGTTCTTATTTCAATTTCCAGGAGTGTATTACGACAGGACAAATATTAACTGCTAATGACACACCATGTGCATCAGGAGGGCGACAGAAAATGATTATCCAGCAGGTGCAGTGATCAACCTTCTGTGGGATGTACACTCATGTTCAGAAAAAACAGAAAGACTAGAGATGGAACATTCATATTCACAGGACATGTACATTAGTATGTTCTGCAGATATGATTAGCATTTCAGTGACCTCAGTTCAGCATCGACGCCTATAAGGTGCGAATGGCGTCCTGTGGTATAGCCATCCACCTGGTTCTAAAGTTTATCTGTGGTGGTCGGCATTGGGTCACAGCGCTGCACCTATCGTTTCACCATATCCCGCACATTTAAGATTGGCCATAAGTCTGCTGATCTGGCGGGCCAGGGCAAAAGGCTGACATCCTGTGGCACCAAGAAAGCACGTGTTCGTGCAGCAACATGTGGTCGTGCGTTGTCTCTCTGAAAAATGGCTCTAGGCGCTCAGTCCGGAACCGCGGGACTGCTACGGTCGCAGGTTCGAATCCTGCCTCGGGCATGGATGTGTGTGATGTCCTTAGGTTAGTTAGGTTTAAGTAGTTCTAAGTTCTAGGGGACTGATGACCACAGATGTTAAGTCCCATAGTGCTCAGAGCCATTTGAACCATTTTTTGAAAAATGGCGTCTGGGGTGTCGTGCAGAAAGGGTATGGCTACGGATCGCAGGATATCGTTCACGAAGGTCACACTGGCCGCGGTGCCCTGCATTAACTGTGGCTTGTGGTTGTACCCAATAGCACCCCACACCATAAGAAGCCCTTGAACTGGAGCTGTATGTCTTGTGCGAAAACGCTCCCCCTGTCAGCGGCGAACCAAAAGTCGGACATCATTTTCAGGCAAACACAACCTGGATTCGTCCGAAAACACTATCTGATGCCATTCCTGTCCCCAATGACGTCGTTCCGCACGCTATTGCCGCCTAGCATGTTTCTGCACATTCGCCAAAGGTAGGCGGAGAAGTGGACGACGCGCACGTAACCCAAGCCGTAATAAACGGCTACGGACTGTCACCCCTGTGTACGATGTACGATGTGTTCCACTATTGCACCAGAGCTGAGGAGGACGTACGTTTGTATGAATGGTGTCTATCTTTTCCGGAGGGGGGGGGGGGGTCTGAGTGGTGTGACCTGACCCATCTCGTCGTGTTCTACGGGCTTCCGTGAACCATCCTGCACACACCCGTTGCACTGGCGAAACACTTCGTCCCACACGAGCAGCAATTTCCCAGGTGGAGGCATCACATTCCCACATGTCAATAATACGCCCTCTTTCAAGCTCACTGATTTGACGGTAATTTTCGCGCATATGTCTGCCATGCCGTCTGTACGTCTACTCAAGTCACACTGATCCATTACAGGGTTATTACAAATGATTGGAGCGATTTCACAGCTCTACAATAACTTTATTATTTGAGATATTTTCACAATGCTTTGCACACACATACAAAAACTCAAAAAGTTTTTTTAGGCATTCACAAATGTTCGATATATGCCCCTTTAGTGATTCGGCAGACATCAAGCCGATAATCAAGTTCCTCCCACACTCGGCGCAGCATGTCCCCATCAATGAGTTTGAAAGCATCGTTGATGCGAGCTCGCAGTTCTGGCACGTTTCTTGCTAGAGTAGGTTTAAACACTGAATCTTTCACATAACCCCACAGAAAGAAATCGCATGGGGTTAAGTCGGGAGAGCGTGGAGGCCATGACATGAATTGCTGATCGTGATCTCCACCACGACCGATCCGTCGGTTTTCCAATCTCCTGTTTAATAAATGCCGAACATCATGATGGAAGTGCGGTGGGGCACCATCCTGTTGAAAGATGAAGTCGGCGCTGTGGGTCTCCAGTTGTGTCATGAGCCAATTTTCCAGCATGCCCAGATACATGTGTCCTGTAACGTTTTTTTCGCAGAAGAAAAAAGGGCTGTAAACTTTAAACCGTGAGATTGCACAAAACACGTTAACTTTTGGTGAATTGCGAATTTACTGCACGAATGCGTGAGGATTCTCTACCGCCCAGATTCGCACATTGTGTATGTTCACTTCACCATTAAGAAAAAATGTTGCTTCATCACTGAAAACAAATTTCGCACTGAACGCATCCTCTTCCATGAGCTGTTGCAACCGCGCCGAAAATTCAAAGCGTTTGACTTTGTCATCGGGTGTCAGGGCTTGTAGCAATTGTAAACGGTAAGGCTTCTGCTTTAGCCTTTTCCGTAAGATTTTCCAAACCGTCGGCTGTGGTACGTTTAGCTCCCTGCTTGCTTTATTCGTCGACTTCCGCGGGCTACGCGTGAAACTTGCCCGCACGCGTTCAACCGTTTCTTCGCTCACTGCAGGCTGACCCGTTGATTTCCCCTTACAGAGGCATCCAGAAGCTTTAAACTGCGCATACCATCGCCGAATGGAGTTAGCAGTTGGTGGATCTTTGTTTGACTTCGTCCTGAAGTGTCGTTGCACTGTTATGACTGACTGATGTGAGTGCATTTCAAGGATGACATACGCTTTCTCGGCTCCTGTCGCCATTTTGTCTCACTGTGCTCTCGATCGCTCTGGCGGCAGAAACCTGAAGTGCGGCTTCAGCCGAACAAAACTTTATGAGTTTTTCTACGTATCTGTAGTGTGTCGTGGCCATATGTCAATGAATGGAGCTACAGTGAATTTATGAAATCGCTTCAATCATTTGTAATAGCCCTGTACCTTCGGTTTCTAGTGACAACGAGAGCCACAGGCACATTTTCATCGGTATGTGGTGTTACGCGCAATATCGAAGTTGATTTTAAACCCGCGGGCCGACATTGTTCAAATGCTAATCATTTCTGCAGAACATACTAACATACGTGCCCTGTGAATATGAATATCCTATCTCTAGTCGTTCAAGGTGTTATGTTTTCTTTCTGAACATGAGTGTTTGAATTACACTTCACAAAATAGACAACGTCGACATTCAAGAAACGTTCAGAACAAACCATTACTTGCACCTTGAACACCGAATGAAAAACCGTGCGTCACAGTGATCATGAAGCTTAGCACCATCAAGATCGAAGGCGAACTCCTTCGGAGTTACAGATATCCACTTTTAAAGAATACATATAGAATCATAGTGGTGTACGGTGTGATGAGAATTGATGGAATGTGATGGCATTCAACCGAATGCAAATCAGTCTGTCGCGGAGCTTATCGTGAAACTGTCTATCCGTTAAGGCGTAACTGCAGATAGCGTGATAATAATTATGTTTTCATTGGCACGGAGCCAACAAACAGCCAGAGGCTCAATCCAGGAGGTATGAACTGCAATGTCATACACGTTCTCTAAAGGAGTATGATTTTTACACGCAGACAATGAATCAAGCAAAAGCAACTTATTTTGACCAGTTATTGGCCAAAGCCTGTGCTCATACCATAGGTGTAGTTTTCTTTCTCCAGTTTTTCCACGCTTGCTCGCAGTAATGTAAATATTCCCTACTGTCTTTGCAAGATCACGTACACGACAAAGAATCGTAAGGGAGAGAGCACCTACAACTTCCTGCAGCGTAATAAATATCTTTCCAGCCAATCTACCATTCACATTAACAGTCGACATAATTGTATACTAATTCGTTACGGCAATAATGTTAGTTAATCTTGATACAGCTGTTTTGGTACCTCTGAGTTCCAGGTTTCCTTTCATATGCATTTCCCCTTCAAATCCCTCTTGGTCGGAGATGAAAGGAAATTCATTACTGAACGATGGGATAAGTTTGTTTATCTCATCTACAAATTTTCGGGCTGATTCCGCAGTTTGCTGTGCATCGTGAAGTTGACACTTTGTTTGAAATTTCGGTATCTTACGTCTTCCAATTCTGTAGTACTATTTGAAGTTATGTCACCATCTACTGCCTCCCTTGAAATCACTGTAATCTATGCTGAGCGCAGTTTGACGTGCGAAACGAAGTAGGTCACTCTCATGCATATCCTGTAAATTGTATCGAGCATCTCGAAACATGCAAACACCAAATTTTGTAACAAGTGCGGCTTGTCCTCCCTTGAATATCGTAGTGTTTCTTATGCACTACACTGTCATATTGCTGCGGACATATTAGAAATCCATTCCTTTTTTTTACAATGGTGTGGATGATCTTCCATGTACATAATTATGTTTGGTAACCACTCCTTGGACAGCGATTGTCCCTCACTACTTTTCACTGGAGACGGGATTTGTGGCTCCCTGTCCGACACGGATGATGAACTACATGGCTCGACACAGGTTTATCACTTCCACTTGGTAAACACGTATCATCTACATGTACTACTCTTGTACATTGTTCCCACAGTCGAACGTATACAACACCATACATTCCACTGACTCATCTTGCAGAAATGCTGTTATGTCATCTACCACTTCTTTCCCACCCTGTGAAGTTCCTTGGGGGCCCTTCTGACGAAATGTCAACTTCGGCAACTGTTCCTGTAGATATAACGCGTTGGATGCTTTGTTTATTGCTGGCATTGCTCTGCTTTGTAAAATACCACTATAACACTGTAGCACTGTTGTCTGTCACTCGTCGACTAAGTAGTTCAGCTACGCTTCGTAGCCTCAGTGGATACTTCCAGTCCTTACCCCTCTTGCCATTAGCAGCCAATATTGTGGTCGCGTGGTAGGCTAAATGTTTGTTGCTGTTATGGTCTTCAGTCCTGAGACTGGTTTGATGCAGCTCTCCATGCTACTCTATCCTGTGCAAGCTTCTTCATCTCCCAGTACCTACTGCAACCTACATCCTTTTGAATCTGCTTAGTGTATTCATCTCTTGGTCTCCCTCTACGATTTTTACCCTCCACGCTGCCCTCCAATACTAAATTGGTGATCCCTTGATGCCTCAGAACATGTCCTACCAACTGATCCCTTCTTCTAGTCAAGTTGTGCCACAAACTTCTCTTCTCCCCAGTTCTATTCAATACCTCCTCATTAGTTATGTGATCTATAAATGTGGGCCGTCGAATACCACGAACATCAGTGGCCTTTTGCGACCTCGCACTTAAGAGGTTTCTTGTGAGATTTTTGGTCAGTTCATCTGGCACGATATCGACGTTGTAGTTTGTTCCCAAGACTTACCGTAGTGCTCAGATCGGAAGTTTCAATGAGACACTATCAAAACCACTTTGTCTTCTTCGAATCCAATCCCCTGTTATGTGACGGCGGCAGGTAAACCGCTATCATCAACACTACCCAAGGATCACGCAGTGCTTTGATCGGGAGTGTAGTGAAAGTGCTGCACACCAAAACCAAAGGCGCGACTCAGTGCTCTGTAGGCAGTTAGCTGGGCTTTCTGATTTGCGTGCCAACGTGAGAGAATATGAAGTGCCATATGCACATTTTGTGTGAAAACTCTCGGATAACTTCCACTGACGGAAGGTGCAGCTTGTGAAAGACCTAGCCATTGTATCCAGCAATGATCAGATTATGTATGAACCATTAATACTACAGAACGTAAACACATATTTTTATTAGTATCAATGAGATGAGCTAACCAACACTTCACAGCAATTTGTTCGATGAAAATTGGCAAAGTTATGACTTATGGACCATATACACCGTTGCAATAAGTAATTAAACATTAATTACTATCACATCCAAGTGGCTACAGAAATGTACATTGCTACAGATTATCGAATTATAGCTACTGTCAACATCTACCTCTGACCAAAGTATCTCTGTGCTTCATGGTTTGAGCACTGCAACAAGAATTAAAAGGAAGCAATACGCAAATTCAGCCAGAACACTGTAATGCAGAGTAGGACACATAGCAAAATGACAGAACCAGGTAAGTGTAGTAAGTGTACACATTACCTATCTTCCTGTGGGAAAAATAGTCTACATCTGAGACTGATAGTATTGGGGCAAAGAGAATTCTGCACCAATTTTGACATAAAATTGATGTGCTAATTAATTAAATTCCTCAATAAAAACCAGCCCCTCCCCTTAACCTGTTGTTACACAATTGATTTACAGTCCTCTCATGGTTGATTTATGATCATATGGGGATAGTCCATCCTCCTGAGAAACCCCTATCCCCCCCCCTCCCCTCCTCTTCCCCCCTTGGGAAAAGGGATTGTCATCCGCCCCCCCCCCCTTCCCAGTTCAGTGCTTAACCAATTTTCCCCCTCTGGGAAATCACTCAGCCTTCCTCCTCCCCATCCCTCTCCTTCCCTCCTGGAAATGATGTACTGTAATATCGTCAGCCATACGACCACACCGCCGCCTGAGAGATCGATTCGCCGGATGCGATTCTCTCGATAAATGGAACAGAAGAACGACTGTGCTAGCCAAAGAGTACATAGCCAGTCGCAGTACTTATGCTCGCCGCTCGGCGCCGGTAGGTCACTTCATGTGTAGCAGGAGTGTAGTGCAGTTGTGCCAATCTACTTTTCGTAGTCACACTCAGTGGTCAGCCAGCGCCGATGTTAGTCATCGTCTGCAGCTCAGTCATTGCTGCCATCAAGTCTTTGTAGCCCAGTTCCAAGTTAGTCTTCAAATTCACCGGATTTGACATTCAAGATTACAAGAGATTAATTCGTCACTGCAAGATTTGTGAGTTGTAAATTATGTCATTCTACAGACGTTTAGTCTACTCGCGTCTTCTATGATTGTCAGCCAACAGAGCATGGACTACAACAAAGTTAAGAAATAAATACTTTCTTAATTTGTACTCCTGCTAATTAATTGTGTTTTCCTGTTGTAACTAACAAGCAGTCTTGGTGTAGTAGAACCCACGTTTCTACCTCCTTGGCTACCTCATATTTACTACGTCATGTTGATGGACTCGGTTATGGTGGAGGATCGAGAGCCATCATGCACCACGTTTGATATTAACTGGCGAGAAGTAGCTCAGTTGCAATACCTGCACTCTTGTGACATTATCTCATATCCTACTGGTGAATACTGGAGCAGTTAGATCAAAATACTTACTTCATCAACTCCACAACCCATTGATTGCCTGGAAATATTGAGGTACTTCTGATTGATTGCTACAGCTTTCCTGCATATTTACTGGGAAATATCTCATTATACTGATTTACTGTGCAGAATATTGCAATCTGTCAGAAAAAAGCTCGCTTAAAACACGCACCATAACCCATATCTGACGAAAAATAGCCTTCTGAGCGTGCCGTCCACTGACTACAGGTGTGCTGGAAACCGTGCTGGCCAGGACATCATGTCTCTGCATGCACGCCAGTCGAGAAAGGCCCGCACATGCTTTGATCACGCTAGCATTTGCGCATCCATCTCCCGTAATGCCTGTCTCACATGGAGTAAGGTTCTCTACAAGTTTACTAGATGGTGCACATGACTTTCAGTTAGCAGCTGAGGGTGATGGCTATCTCAAATTTTGAACCTCTCACATGATGTATCATTCAGAGTGGTCGAAATTGCGACAGAATTATAAAACAGCAGTTGATGTAATGACATATCAATAGTTTATGAAAATGCCCATTATCACTATAAAAATAAAGTGTAATTTCTTCCACATATGTCATTCCAAATCCACAGTAATTCTCATTCAACTAGCTATTGATGGCACATAAATATTAAGTCGCTTCATTGAAAAAAATCTGTAGTCGCTTGAGTATCACGGTAGATATAGAAGGTTCACATATTAATCTTATGGCAGAATACTCTCCCCTTTACATGCTGTCATTTGCCAAAATCCTGTTTCAATATCTGAAATTGTTTACGATATACGAGGATTTTTGTGAATATTTCATTCTGGCTTTTTCGCTGGTGACCGAAGCACGAATCACTTTAAATACGACCCATTTTCTTAAGATTGGTGATAGACAGCAATATCCTTGAAAGCTTAAAGAAAGATTCAGTATGTTAGCTACACATCATATGGAGCAAAATATGTCCTAACATGCGCCAAATGCAAATTCGTAGCGACCTCTTTCTTTTTTCATCGCAAACTTTTCGAAATTACTGCAGTAGTTTTCCTAATACTAAAATATCACAGTAAGTATGACCGTTAACAAAATGATAGGCAGTTCATCACGAAGCTGAGAATTAAAGCTATAAGATGTGCAAGAATCAAAGTTTTTTACCAAACAGTTTCTTTACAGTCCTTTGAGAAAGATCACAGGTTATCCAGCGGGTGGGTGACGTTGTGTTTGGTTCGAGGGTTAACTGGCGTTGTTTCATAGTTACTGCCCTGTGTTCTGTGACGCCAGTCGCCAAAAAGGACTCCTGATTGGTCAGCGCAGGTAGCATGCAGAGAAACCAACTAGGCCTCACGAGAAAAACACCGGACCTATCATGGGAAACATGCACAGCTCCCTGAACAGCAGCCGGTTATCAGTCGACACAGCCCTCAATGGAGACATCACATGAGCCGGTAAGTAAGATTGCAGTGTATCTTACTCCATGTGAGACAGGCTTAAATTCTATGTGCCACGGCAGCCAGCCGAGAGATGCTCGAACACAGCATTCCTCCTGTACTGGTCTGTGGAAGTTATCCTACAGCATCTGACATATACCCTGCAAGTTTCTCTCCAACACACTGTGGTGACAAACTTCAAGCTGTTAAGGGTGGACGTACATGAAATACAGGTACAAATATAACCTGTCACCAAATCCACAATTTTTGAGTTATACAACTGAAATTATGTGCAATGGTTGATGGTAGTTCATGGAATCTACTGAAAGTTTTTTTGTAATTTTAATTGAAATTTTGAAATTGTTTGGAAATTTTTAAACTCACGATTAACATAGGTACCATTTACTAAGAAAGATTATAAGAAATTGTAAATTTTACAGTATAATTCTACATTCATATAAAGAAACCCACAGAAGCATTTCAATTTATCGACATTTAACGAAGTTTTATGTTTAATTATTTTTAATTGAAAAAATACACATCAAAATTCTACTTTCTTAATTATATATCTTGACATTCAAGCATGATATTAAATATTCACTCTGTGTACATGTTTCTTATACATAATACAAGACATGCCAAAAATCAGTCACATCTTTTCTAGTTTTGGAGAAAAATGTACCTCAATAACGTAAATAGTAGTTCTGAGAAAATGCATTTTAAAGTTTAACATGCTCTTTCATTATCGTTCCATCCTCCAAGAGCCACCAGATCTATACTCATTGTCCTCATTTCCTTCCACACTTCTCATCATCCAAAGGATCATTCTCTCTTGCTGCCTCTGCTGTTGCTGCAGATAAACTCTCTTCGCAAACTTCATAAAGTGTCTTCTCCAATTCAGTATTTGCCGTTGAAAATCTAGCACATGGTGCTGGCATGTTCAACATTCCACAGAGTATATTTCCTCCTTCTCTTCCTACACCAATGCATCTTACACCATATATAAATCTCAAATTCGCTTCATAATCGGCCTACCAGTTATTTGATTTTGATGTTTTAAATGAGGTGTCAGCATCACAGTCCTTGCATAAAATATGTATATTACACACCACGCCCACTCTTTTACCATCATAGAATAATTCCAGATTGTCTTACATACACATGCTAATTTCACTGCACTAGACAGCAACTCAATGTCAATCATCCGATATCCAATGTTATTTTATTAGTCATCACCATTGTTAGTAATATTGACACTTGAAATCTTCTGTCTTGAGCTGTTGGGAGAAGAGTTCACATGTTTATAACACATAATCTAGTCAGACATAAGACATAGTCTAGTCGATACCATTACCGAAATTATTAGCATGTTTGCAATTTAATAAAGCACGTACACGCTTCTTGCATGTCTTTTTGAAAACTTTTCTTTGTCGTGGCATTATTAAAAAACACAACAAAATAAAACGACGAAGTTAGCAAAACAATGCAAATAAATACAAGTATTCGCGACTTTATAAACAAAAATTATCGTTGTATTTTGCTTCCAGCGACAATATCCAACAGTCACAGATGATATACGACACAAAGAGAATATACTACATACATTTCACAGCCATCTTGATGTTTCTGTAAGTAATACGAAAACTATTACCGAAGAGTCTCTTCAATCAAGTGGGCGTGGAGGACGAACACGTTAGGCATTTAATTTTTTTAAGGTACTTGGGTTGCGATTTTGATTGTGAAATTTCAGGAGATTATTGCCAATGAGTTGAGCTAACGAAAGAAAATAAATTTAAAAAATGACACTTCTTCGCATTTTCATGTATGTCCCCCCTTAAAACAGCTACCTTGTACACCAAAGAAAACATCAATTCTTTTTAACGAGGCAACACTATGCGCCTCTAGTCCAGTACCACTCGAAATTGTCCTACAACCGCTGCTGGAGGAATTTTTTGGGAAACTGAAATGTCATGTACCCTACAGCTTTGATGCTTCAAAACAAGCAACCGCAGCTGACAGAAAACGTCACACTGCTCTAAGTACACATCGAAAATGTAGTTAGAAATCGTGTATTCATAAACAACAGACAATAATGCAACATACGCACATGGGAATCACACATACACTTTGCAAATCAAGTAATTAAATTTCGAAAAAAGGAAACACTCACCATGGCGCTAAATATATCAGAGGTCTTAAATGTGTCAACGTTTGAGAACACAAGCACCCTCCTCCACACGTTCCACCTAACATGCATGATCTTGAAAGCAGCGCAATATACACTGAGTAGTAGTTCACAATACAGCCACCCAGATCGAGGGGCAAGCGCCCCCAATCGGATGGTCCAGCGACCATGGAGCAGAAGTTGGCATCCTATGATATTGATACCTGAGAAATTCCTGTCGAAATCACCCCATCTCTCTCTCAAATGGTTACATGCTGTTGTAACACCTGTGTCTCAAGCCTGTAGACCGAAGTGTTCTCCTCCCTTCCCTCCCCCACTTTACCCCACCCCCCATTTATGAATTGGCGATAAAAAAAAACTCATTCTGTGCTGAGCTGCTGGAGAGGAAGGATGTAAGGTTTTTATTTAGTTTACTTATTTTTGACGATGTTATCTTGTTGTCCTACAGCTGCCTCCATACTTTGCTTCCCCTCGATCCCCACTTTCCACTGCCCCCACCCACCACTTTTTCCGATCACATGTGTGTGAGTGTGTGTTCACCCTGCTGTGTCCTAGTCGACAATAACACTCGAAATTATCAGGAAACTGTCCAACAGCCCTCGTTTCCCAATGACCAAGCCTGCAGATGTGGTGGTTCTTGGACAGGTATGTGCTTGCAGGACAAAGACTCACAATGTTAGTGGTCCACTGCCGACTTGTTGTTGACAATAACGATCTATGGGTGTCTCACACAACACCTGCTAGTCTTTACAGTGCATACCCCTAAGGGCTCACCTTGGTATGTGGGGCCCAACTGTGCTAGTCCACAGAAGGCATTCGAAATTGGCAAGGATGCAGTATTTCTTCTTTATCCACCTGTATTGGACTGTGGGTAGGCGACGTAGTGTCTTTATTTGTTTTCGAGGGTATTACCTATAGTGTCCCCCTTCAGTGTAACATATAATCACCTTGCAAGTTTCTCTCCAACAGACTATGGTGTCAAACTTTAAGGTGATAAAACAACTGTCTTGTACACCAAATAAAACATCGATTCTCCGTAAAACAGCCAGGAATATGGTATTTCTGCATACTCTACACCATAATATTGCTTGACAAACACACTACATTCGACTGTGTTGTCCTACAGTTGTGTTCACACACCACTATCTCCAGCCGCCCCCCCCCCCCCTTCCATGCACGTATTAACCAGTCACACATTTATTGTACTTGACTGCCATGTGTAAAGTCGAAGCCACATCAAAAACTTCCACTATTTTGAAATGAAAACTACAGAATGTCCTTGCTGTTTACGGCCAGATTTCAGCCTCCAAAATGAACTTTATAAGCTGTTGTGTGACAGAAACTTTCAATGGAACAGTCCTATAAGGCGTCGACTTACATCTTATAAGCAAACTGCTATTAAAAACACAATCGTGATGATAATAAAGTAGTCATGTTTCCACAAGAACAAATACAACTGATTTATCTCAGTTTGATGGACAAACTGGTATAATATGGGAGAATTACTCGTGTTCAAAATTAGCTTATGTGGAAGTCTTGTAAATAAATTGTCATGCACCTGGGTATTACATGCATTTCAGATGCATGAAATATCAATACAGACCCTACTTCGGACCTACTGCTTATTAATCAACCGTCAGACGTCGTCTTGGATATACTGCGGGTGGATTCACCTTCGAAATCCATCCCGGCGATAACGCGTGGCCGGCCGGTGTGGCCGTGCGGTTCTTGGCGTTTCACTCTGGAACCGCGTGACTGCTACGGTCGCAGGTTCGATTCCTGCCTCGGACATGGATGTGTGTGATGTCCTTCGGTTAGTTAGGTTTAAGTAGTTCCAGGGGACTGATGACCTCACATGTTAAGTCCCATAGTGTTCAGAGCCAGTTGATAACGCGTGATACCTTTGAACACTATTCCAGCCACGACGTGTAGTGGATCCGCCTTCGAACCCTATTTCGTCCTTCCCCGAGCATATCCTATAATGTGGGAGTCCCTCCATGTAAAACCGATAGACACGCATACAGAAAAATAGCGCAGTTGCATTAGGGGTTTACAACCGTACTACATGTACAAGCAGATGTTAAATACATGGCCAGAAGTGACTTCATGGTCATGTGAGCAGAAGTATCTCGGATCTTGAGAGTAAGCTACATATAAAGGCAGCTTTGAAAACAGGTCGCTCCGAAACATAATGGATGTCTGATGGTATATCTGTGGATTGAAGTGTTTGTTTTGTACAAAACTTGTAACCTGTGCAGAATGGACATCTTCGACATTCAACTCGAGAATCAGCATAGTTATGCAGTTCGATAAGTGATGTGCAGGAAATAAGGTTAGGTCAACCTAATACAGATCATATGATGCGAGGCTGGCATCTAGCAGAGGTTGGACTTTAGATATTAAGCATCGTTCTGACAAACGAAGTGAAGCTGGATTCTTTTATATCAGTAACAGAGATGAAATCGTGTGTTTCTATTGTGGTGGAGGGTTGAAATATTGTGATGAAACGAATAGCTCATGTGTTGAACACGCTGTGGTTTTGCAAGTGCTCTTTTGTGCTTCTTGCGAGGGGTATTAGATTCCGATGCACCATTGCAGGTTTACTGTATATCTTGGACCTTCAAATCAACGATGAAACACAGAAATTGCATCGATATTGAATACAAAAGGCAAAATGTCGACTTATTTACAAGAGGAGTAACTCTTCTAATAGTTCGTGCTTTGAGCCTTTCATGGGACAGCAGTATTAGATTCCGATGCACCATTGCAGGTTTACTGTATCCCTTGGACCTTGAAATCAACGATGAAACACAGAAATTGCATCGATATTGAATACAAAAGGCAAAATGTCGACTTATTTATAAGACGAGTAACTCTTCTAATAGTTCGTGCTTTGAGCCATTTCTGGGACAGCAGTATTAGATTCCGATGCACCATTGCAGGTTTACTGTATCCCTTGGACCTTCAAATCAACGATGAAACATAGAAATTGCATCGATATTGAATACAAAAGGCAAAATGTCAACATATTTACAAGAGGAGTAACTCTTCTAATAGTTCGTGATTTGAGCCTTTCCTGGAACAGCAGTATTACATTCCGATGCACCATTGCAGGTTTACTGTATCCCTTGGACCTTCACATCAACGATGAAACACAGAAACTGCATCGATATTGAATACAAAAGGTGAAATGTCGACTTATTTACAAGAGGAGTAACTCTTCTAATAGTTCGTGCTTTGAGCCTTGCCTGGGTCAGCAGTATTAGATTCCAATGCACCATTGCAGGTTTACTGTATCCCTTGGACCTTCAAATCAACGATGAAACACAGAAATTGCATCGATATTGAATACAACAGGCAAAATGTCGACTTATTTATAAGAGGAGTAACTCTTCTAATAGTTCGTGTTTTGAGCCATTCCTGGGACAGCAGTATTAGAGTCCGATGCACCATTGCAGGTTTACTGTATCCCTTGGACCTTCAACTCAACGATGAAACACAGAAATCGCATCGATATTGAATACAAAAGGCAAAATGTCGACTTATTTATAAGAGGACTAACTCTTCTAATAGTTCGTGCTTTGAGCCTTTCCTCGGACAGCAGTATTAGATTCCGATGCACCATTGCAGGTTTACTGTATCCCTTGGACCTTCAAATCAACGATGGAACACAGAAATTGCATCGATATTGAATACAAAAGGCAAAATGTCGACTTATTTATAAGAGGAGTAACTCTTCTAATAGTTCGTGCATTGAGCCTTTCCTGGGACAGCAGTATTAGATTCCGATGCACCCTTGCAGGTTTACTGTATCCCTTGGACCTTGAAATCAACGATGAAACACAGAAATTGCATCGATATTGAATACAAAAGGCAAAATGTCGACTTATTTATAAAAGGAGTAACTCTTCTAATAGTTCGTGGTCTGAGGCTTTCCTGGGACAGCAGTATTAGATTCCGATGCACCATTGCAGGTTTACTGTATCCCTTGGACCTTCAAATCAACGATGAAACACAGAAATTGCATCCATATTGAATAAAAAATTCAAAATGTCGACTTATTTACAAGAGGAGTAACTCTTCTAATAGTTCGTGCTTTGAGCCTTGCCTGGGTCAGCAGTACTAGATTCCAATGCACCATTGCAGGTTTACTGTATCCCTTGGACCTTCAAAGCAGCGATGAAACACAGAAATTGCATCGATATTGAATACAAAAGGCAAAATGTCGACTTATTTATAAGAGGAGTAAGTCTTCTAATAGTTCGTGCTTTGAGCCTTTCCTGGGACAGCAGTATCAGATTCCGATGCACCATTGCAGGTTTCCTGTATCCCTTGGACCTTCAAATCAACGATGAAACACAGAAATTGCATCGATATTGAATACAAAAGGCAAAATGTCGACTTATTTACAAGGGGAGTAACTCTTCTAATAGTTCGTGCTTTGAGCCTTTCCTCGGACAGCAGTATTAGATTCCGATGCACCATTGCAGGTTTACTGTATCCCTTGGACCTTAAAATCAACGATGAAACACAGAAATTGCATCGATAATGAATACAAAAGGCAAAATGTCGACTTATTTATAAGAGAAGTAACTCTTCTAATATTTCGTGCTTTGAGTCTATCCTGGGACAGCAGTATTAGATTCCGATGCACCATTCCAGGTTTACTGTATCCCTTGGACCTTCAACTCAACGATGAAACACAGAAATTGCATCGATATTGAATGCAAAAGGCAAAATGTCGACTTATTTACAAGAGGAGTAACTCTTCTAATAGTTCGTGCTTTGAGCCTTTCCTGGGACAGCAGTATTAGACTACGATGCACCATTGCAGGTTTACTGTATCCCTTGGACCTTTAAATCAACGATGAAACACAGAAATTGCATCGATATGGAATACAAAAGGCAAAATGTCGACTTATTTACAAGAGGAGTAACTCTTCTAATAGTTCGTGTTTTGAGCCATTCCTGGGACAGCAGTATTAGATTCCGATGCACCATTGCAGGTTTACTGTATCCCTTGGACCTTGAAATCAACGATGAAACACAGAAATTGCATCGATATTGAATACAAAAGGCAAAATGTCGACTTATTTACAAGAGGAGTAACTCTTGTAATAGTTCGAGCTTTGAGCCTTTCCTGGAACAGCAGTATTAGATTCCGATGCACCATTGCAGGTTTACTGTATCCCTTGGACCTTCAAATCAACGATGAAACACAGAAATTGCATCGATATTGAATACAAAAGGCAAAATGTCGACTTATTTATAAGAGGAGTAACTCTTCTAATAGTTCGTGCTTTGAGCCTTTCCTGGGACAGCAGTATTAGATTCCGATGCACCCTTGCAGGTTTACTGTATCCCTTGGACCTTGAAATCAACGATGAAACACAGAAATTGCATCGATATTGAATACAAAAGGCAAAATGTCGACTTATTTATAAAAGGAGTAACTCTTCTAATAGTTCGTGGTCTGAGGCTTTCCTGGGACAGCAGTATTAGATTCCGATGCACCATTGCAGGTTTACTGTATCCCTTGGACCTTCAAATCAACGATGAAACACAGAAATTGCATCCATATTGAATAAAAAATTCAAAATGTCGACTTATTTACAAGAGGAGTAACTCTTCTAATAGTTCGTGCTTTGAGCCTTGCCTGGGTCAACAGTATTAGATTCCAATGCACCATTGCAGGTTTACTGTATCCCTTGGACCTTCAAATCAGCGATGAAACACAGAAATTGCATCGATATTGAATACAAAAGGCAAAATGTCGACTTATTTATAAGAGGAGTAAGTCTTCTAATAGTTCGTGCTTTGAGCCTTTCCTGGGACAGCAGTATCAGATTCCGATGCACCATTGCAGGTTTACTGTATCCCTTGGACCTTCAAATCAACGATGAAACACAGAAATTGCATCGATATTGAATACAAAAGGCAAAATGTCGACTTATTTATAAAAGGAGTAACTCTTCTAATAGTTCGTGGTGTGAGGCTTTCCTGGGAGAGCAGTATTAGATTCCGATGCATCATTGCAGGTTTACTGTATCCCTTGGACCTTGAAATCAACGATGAAACACAGAAATTGCATCCATATTGAATAAAAAATTCAAAATGTCGACTTATTTACAAGAGGAGTAACTCTTCTAATAGTTCGTGTTTTGAGCCTTGCGTGGGTCAGCAGTATTAGATTCCAATGCACCATTGCAGGTTAACTGTATCCCTTGGACCTTCAAATCAACGATGAAACACAGAAATTGCATCGATATTGAATACAACAGGCAAAATGTCGACTTATTTATAAGAGGAGTAACTCTTCTAATAGTTCGTGCTTTGAGCCTTTCCTGGGACAGCAGTATTAGATTGCGATGCACCCTTGCAGGTTTACTGTATCCCTTGGACCTTCAAATCAACGATGAAACACAGAAATTACATCGATATTGAATACAATAGGCAAAATGTCGACTTATTTATAAGAGGAGTTACCCTTCTAATAGTTCGTGCTTTGAGACTTTCCTGGGACAGCAGTATTAGATTCCGATGCACCATTGCAGATTTACTGTATCCCTTTGATCTTCAAATCATCGATGAAACACAGAAATTGCATCGATATTGAATACAAAAGACAACATGTCGACTTATTTATAAGAGGAGTAACTCTTCTAATAGTTCGTGGTCTGAGGCTTTCCTGGGACAGCAGTATTAGATTCCGATGCACCATTGCAGGTTTACTGTGTCCCATGGACCTTCAAATCAACGATGAAACACAGAAATTGCATCCATATTGAATAAAAAATTCAAAATGTCGACTTATTTACAAGAGGAGTAACTCTTCTAATAGTTCGTGCTTTGAGCCTTTCCTGGGACAGCAGTATTACATTCCGATGCAGCATTGCAGTTTTACTGTATCCCTAGGACCTTCAAATCAACGATGAAACACAGAAATTGCATCGATATTGAATACAACAGGCAAAATGTCGACTTATTTATAAGAGGAGTAACTCTTCTAATAGTTCGTGTTTTGAGCCATTCCTGGGACAGCAGTATTAGATTCCGATGCACCATTGCAGGTTTACTGTATCCCTTGGACCTTCAACTCAACGATGAAACACAGAAATCGCATCGATATTGAATACAAAAGGCAAAATGTCGACTTATTTATAAGAGGACTAACTCTTCTAATAGTTCGTGCTTTGAGCCTTTCCTCGGACAGCAGTATTAGATTCCGATGCACCATTGCAGGTTTACTGTATCCCTTGGACCTTCAAATCAACGATGGAACACAGAAATTGCATCGATATTGAATACAAAAGGCAAAATGTCGACTTATTTATAAGAGGAGTAACTCTTCTAATAGTTCGTGCATTGAGCCTTTCCTGGGACAGCAGTATTAGATTCCGATGCACCCTTGCAGGTTTACTGTATCCCTTGGACCTTGAAATCAACGATGAAACACAGAAATTGCATCGATATTGAATACAAAAGGCAAAATGTCGACTTATTTATAAAAGGAGTAACTCTTCTAATAGTTCGTGGTCTGAGGCTTTCCTGGGACAGCAGTATTAGATTCCGATGCACCATTGCAGGTTTACTGTGTCCCATGGACCTTCAAATCAACGATGAAACACAGAAATTGCATCCATATTGAATAAAAAATTCAAAATGTCGACTTATTTACAAGAGGAGTAACTCTTCTAATAGTTCGTGCTTTGAGCCTTGCCTGGGTCAGCAGTACTAGATTCCAATGCACCATTGCAGGTTTACTGTATCCCTTGGACCTTCAAAGCAGCGATGAAACACAGAAATTGCATCGATATTGAATACAAAAGGCAAAATGTCGACTTATTTATAAGAGGAGTAAGTCTTCTAATAGTTCGTGCTTTGAGCCTTTCCTGGGACAGCAGTATCAGATTCCGATGCACCATTGCAGGTTTCCTGTATCCCTTGGACCTTCAAATCAACGATGAAACACAGAAATTGCATCGATATTGAATACAAAAGGCAAAATGTCGACTTATTTACAAGGGGAGTAACTCTTCTAATAGTTCGTGCTTTGAGCCTTTCCTCGGACAGCAGTATTAGATTCCGATGCACCATTGCAGGTTTACTGTATCCCTTGGACCTTAAAATCAACGATGAAACACAGAAATTGCATCGATAATGAATACAAAAGGCAAAATGTCGACTTATTTATAAGAGAAGTAACTCTTCTAATATTTCGTGCTTTGAGTCTATCCTGGGACAGCAGTATTAGATTCCGATGCACCATTCCAGGTTTACTGTATCCCTTGGACCTTCAACTCAACGATGAAACACAGAAATTGCATCGATATTGAATGCAAAAGGCAAAATGTCGACTTATTTACAAGAGGAGTAACTCTTCTAATAGTTCGTGTTTGAGCCTTTCCTGGGACAGCAGTATTAGACTACGATGCACCATTGCAGGTTTACTGTATCCCTTGGACCTTTAAATCAACGATGAAACACAGAAATTGCATCGATATGGAATACAAAAGGCAAAATGTCGACTTATTTACAAGAGGAGTAACTCTTCTAATAGTTCGTGTTTTGAGCCATTCCTGGGACAGCAGTATTAGATTCCGATGCACCATTGCAGGTTTACTGTATCCCTTGGACCTTGAAATCAACGATGAAACACAGAAATTGCATCGATATTGAATACAAAAGGCAAAATGTCGACTTATTTACAAGAGGAGTAACTCTTGTAATAGTTCGAGCTTTGAGCCTTTCCTGGAACAGCAGTATTAGATTCCGATGCACCATTGCAGGTTTACTGTATCCCTTGGACCTTCAAATCAACGATGAAACACAGAAATTGCATCGATATTGAATACAAAAGGCAAAATGTCGACTTATTTATAAGAGGAGTAACTCTTCTAATAGTTCGTGCTTTGAGCCTTTCCTGGGACAGCAGTATTAGATTCCGATGCACCCTTGCAGGTTTACTGTATCCCTTGGACCTTGAAATCAACGATGAAACACAGAAATTGCATCGATATTGAATACAAAAGGCAAAATGTCGACTTATTTATAAAAGGAGTAACTCTTCTAATAGTTCGTGGTCTGAGGCTTTCCTGGGACAGCAGTATTAGATTCCGATGCACCATTGCAGGTTTACTGTATCCCTTGGACCTTCAAATCAACGATGAAACACAGAAATTGCATCCATATTGAATAAAAAATTCAAAATGTCGACTTATTTACAAGAGGAGTAACTCTTCTAATAGTTCGTGCTTTGAGCCTTGCCTGGGTCAACAGTATTAGATTCCAATGCACCATTGCAGGTTTACTGTATCCCTTGGACCTTCAAATCAGCGATGAAACACAGAAATTGCATCGATATTGAATACAAAAGGCAAAATGTCGACTTATTTATAAGAGGAGTAAGTCTTCTAATAGTTCGTGCTTTGAGCCTTTCCTGGGACAGCAGTATCAGATTCCGATGCACCATTGCAGGTTTACTGTATCCCTTGGACCTTCAAATCAACGATGAAACACAGAAATTGCATCGATATTGAATACAAAAGGCAAAATGTCGACTTATTTATAAAAGGAGTAACTCTTCTAATAGTTCGTGGTGTGAGGCTTTCCTGGGACAGCAGTATTAGATTCCGATGCATCATTGCAGGTTTACTGTATCCCTTGGACCTTGAAATCAACGATGAAACACAGAAATTGCATCCATATTGAATAAAAAATTCAAAATGTCGACTTATTTACAAGAGGAGTAACTCTTCTAATAGTTCGTGTTTTGAGCCTTGCGTGGGTCAGCAGTATTAGATTCCAATGCACCATTGCAGGTTAACTGTATCCCTTGGACCTTCAAATCAACGATGAAACACAGAAATTGCATCGATATTGAATACAACAGGCAAAATGTCGACTTATTTATAAGAGGAGTAACTCTTCTAATAGTTCGTGCTTTGAGCCTTTCCTGGGACAGCAGTATTAGATTGCGATGCACCCTTGCAGGTTTACTGTATCCCTTGGACCTTCAAATCAACGATGAAACACAGAAATTACATCCATATTGAATACAATAGGCAAAATGTCGACTTATTTATAAGAGGAGTTACCCTTCTAATAGTTCGTGCTTTGAGACTTTCCTGGGACAGCAGTATTAGATTCCGATGCACCATTGCAGATTTACTGTATCCCTTTGATCTTCAAATCATCGATGAAACACAGAAATTGCATCGATATTGAATACAAAAGACAACATGTCGACTTATTTATAAGAGGAGTAACTCTTCTAATAGTTCGTGGTCTGAGGCTTTCCTGGGACAGCAGTATTAGATTCCGATGCACCATTGCAGGTTTACTGTGTCCCATGGACCTTCAAATCAACGATGAAACACAGAAATTGCATCCATATTGAATAAAAAATTCAAAATGTCGACTTATTTACAAGAGGAGTAACTCTTCTAATAGTTCGTGCTTTGAGCCTTTCCTGGGACAGCAGTATTACATTCCGATGCAGCATTGCAGTTTTACTGTATCAATAGGACCTTCAAATCAGCGATGAAACACAGAAATTGCATCGATATTGAATACAAAAGGCAAAAGTTCGACTTATTTACAAGAGGAGTAACTCTTCTAATAGTTCGTGCTTTGAGCCTTTCCTGGGACAGCAGTATTAGATTCCGATGCACCATTGCAGGTTTACTGTATCCCTTTGACCTTCAAATCAACGATGAAACACAGAAATTGCATCCATATTGAATAAAAAATTCAAAATGTCGACTTATTTACAAGAGGAGTAACTCTTCTAATAGTTCGTGCTTTGAGCCTTTCCTGGGACAGCAGTATTAGATTCCGATGCACCATTGCAGGTTTACTGTATCCCTTGGACCTTCAAATCAACAATGAAACACAGAAAATGCATCGATTTGAATACAAAAGGGAAAATGACGACTTATTTATAAGAGGAGTAACTCTTCTAATAGTTCGTGTTTTGAGCCTTTCCTGGGACAGCAGTATTAGATTCCGATGCACCATTGCAGGTTTACTGTATCCCTTTGACCTTCAAATCAACGATGAAACACAGAAATTGCATCGATATTGAATACAAAAGGCAAAATGTCGACTTATTTACAAGAGGAGTAACTCTTCTAAAAGTTCGTGCTTTGAGTCTTTCCTGGGACAGCAGTATTAGATTACGATGCACCATTGCAGGTTTACTGTATCCCTTGGACCTTAAAATCAACGATGAAACACAGAAATTGCATCGATATTGAATACAAAAGGCAAAATGTAGACTTATTTATAAGAGGAGTAACTCTTCTAATAGTTCGTGTTTTGAGCCTTTCCTGGGACAGCAGTATCAGATTCCGATGCACCATTGCAGGTTTACTGTATCCCTTGGACCTTCAAATAAACGATGAAACACAGAAATTGCATCGATATTGAATACAAAAGGCAAAATGTCGACTTATTTACAAGGGGAGTAAGTCTTCTAATAGTTCGTGCTTTGAGCCTTTCCTGGGACAGCAGTATTCGATTCCGATGCACCATTGCAGGTTTACTGTACCCCTTGGACCTTATAATCAACGATGAAACACAGAAATTGCATCGATATTGAATACAACAGGCAAAATGTCGACTTATTTATAAGAGGAGTTACTCTTCTAATAGTTCGTGTTTTGAGCCTTTCCTGGGACAGCAGTATTAGTTTCCGATGCACCATTGCAGGTTTACTGTATCCCTTGGAACTTGAAATTAACGATGAAACACAGAAATTGCATCGATATTTAATACAAAAGGCAAAATGTCGACTTATTTACAAGAGGAGTAACTCTTCTAATAGTTCGAGCTTTAAGCCTTTCCTGGGACAGCAGTATTAGATTCCGATGCACCATTGCAGGTTTACTGTATCCCTCTGACCTTCAAATCATCGATGAAACACAGAAATAGCATCGATATTGAATAGAAAAGACAAAATGTCTACTTATTTATAAGAGGAGTAACTCTTCTAATAGTTCGTGGTCTGAGGCTTTCCTGGGTCAGCAGTATTAGATTCCGATGCACCATTGCAGGTTTACTGTGTCCCTTGGACCTTCAAATCAACGATGAAACACAGAAATTGCATCCATATTGAATAAAAAATTCAAAATGTTGACTTATTTACAAGAGGAGTAACTCTTCTAATAGTTCGTGTTTGAGCCTTGCCTGGGTCAGCAGGATTAGATTCCAATGCACCATTGCAGGTTTACTGTATCCCTTGGACCTTCAAATCAACGATGAAACACAGAAATTGCATCGATATTGAATACAAAAGGCAAAATGTCGACTTATTTATAAAAGGAGTAACTCTTCTAATAGTTCGTGGTGTGAGGCTTTCCTGGGACAGCAGTATTAGATTCCGATGCATCATTGCAGGTTTACTGTATCCCTTGGACCTTGAAATCAACGATGAAACACAGAAATTGCATCCATATTGAATAAAAAATTCAAAATGTCGACTTATTTACAAGAGGAGTAACTCTTCTAATAGTTCGTGTTTTGAGCCTTGCGTGGGTCAGCAGTATTAGATTCCAATGCACCATTGCAGGTTAACTGTATCCCTTGGACCTTCAAATCAACGATGAAACACAGAAATTGCATCGATATTGAATACAACAGGCAAAATGTCGACTTATTTATAAGAGGAGTAACTCTTCTAATAGTTCGTGCTTTGAGCCTTTCCTGGGACAGCAGTATTAGATTGCGATGCACCCTTGCAGGTTTACTGTATCCCTTGGACCTTCAAATCAACGATGAAACACAGAAATTACATCCATATTGAATACAATAGGCAAAATGTCGACTTATTTATAAGAGGAGTTACCCTTCTAATAGTTCGTGCTTTGAGACTTTCCTGGGACAGCAGTATTAGATTCCGATGCACCATTGCAGATTTACTGTATCCCTTTGATCTTCAAATCATCGATGAAACACAGAAATTGCATCGATATTGAATACAAAAGACAACATGTCGACTTATTTATAAGAGGAGTAACTCTTCTAATAGTTCGTGGTCTGAGGCTTTCCTGGGACAGCAGTATTAGGTTCCGATGCACCATTGCAGGTTTACTGTGTCCCATGGACCTTCAAATCAACGATGAAACACAGAAATTGCATCCATATTGAATAAAAAATTCAAAATGTCGACTTATTTACAAGAGGAGTAACTCTTCTAATAGTTCGTGCTTTGAGCCTTTCCTGGGACAGCAGTATTACATTCCGATGCAGCATTGCAGTTTTACTGTATCCCTAGGACCTTCAAATCAGCGATGAAACACAGAAATTGCATCGATATTGAATACAAAAGGCAAAAG
The DNA here is from genome assembly GCF_023864275.1 of Schistocerca cancellata. Classification (NCBI taxonomy): domain Eukaryota; kingdom Metazoa; phylum Arthropoda; class Insecta; order Orthoptera; family Acrididae; genus Schistocerca; species Schistocerca cancellata. The sequence continues at coordinate 1,443,519 of NW_026046719.1, read as the reverse complement.
TTCGACTTATTTACAAGAGGAGTAACTCTTCTAATAGTTCGTGCTTTGAGCCTTTCCTGGGACAGCAGTATTAGATTCCGATGCACCATTGCAGGTTTACTGTATCCCTTTGACCTTCAAATCAACGATGAAACACAGAAATTGCATCCATATTGAATAAAAAATTCAAAATGTCGACTTATTTACAAGAGGAGTAACTCTTCTAATAGTTCGTGCTTTGAGCCTTTCCTGGGACAGCAGTATTAGATTCCGATGCACCATTGCAGGTTTACTGTATCCCTTGGACCTTCAAATCAACAATGAAACACAGAAAATGCATCGATTTGAATACAAAAGGGAAAATGACGACTTATTTATAAGAGGAGTAACTCTTCTAATAGTTCGTGTTTTGAGCCTTTCCTGGGACAGCAGTATTAGATTCCGATGCACCATTGCAGGTTTACTGTATCCCTTTGACCTTCAAATCAACGATGAAACACAGAAATTGCATCGATATTGAATACAAAAGGCAAAATGTCGACTTATTTACAAGAGGAGTAACTCTTCTAAAAGTTCGTGCTTTGAGTCTTTCCTGGGACAGCAGTATTAGATTACGATGCACCATTGCAGGTTTACTGTATCCCTTGGACCTTAAAATCAACGATGAAACACAGAAATTGCATCGATATTGAATACAAAAGGCAAAATGTAGACTTATTTATAAGAGGAGTAACTCTTCTAATAGTTCGTGTTTTGAGCCTTTCCTGGGACAGCAGTATCAGATTCCGATGCACCATTGCAGGTTTACTGTATCCCTTGGACCTTCAAATAAACGATGAAACACAGAAATTGCATCGATATTGAATACAAAAGGCAAAATGTCGACTTATTTACAAGGGGAGTAATTCTTCTAATAGTTCGTGCTTTGAGCCTTTCCTGGGACAGCAGTATTCGATTCCGATGCACCATTGCAGGTTTACTGTACCCCTTGGACCATATAATCAACGATGAAACACAGAAATTGCATCGATATTGAATACAACAGGCAAAATGTCGACTTATTTATAAGAGGAGTTACTCTTCTAATAGTTCGTGTTTTGAGCCTTTCCTGGGACAGCAGTATTAGTTTCCGATGCACCATTGCAGGTTTACTGTATCCCTTGGAACTTGAAATTAACGATGAAACACAGAAATTGCATCGATATTTAATACAAAAGGCAAAATGTCGACTTATTTACAAGAGGAGTAACTCTTCTAATAGTTCGAGCTTTAAGCCTTTCCTGGGACAGCAGTATTAGATTCCGATGCACCATTGCAGGTTTACTGTATCCCTCTGACCTTCAAATCATCGATGAAACACAGAAATAGCATCGATATTGAATAGAAAAGACAAAATGTCTACTTATTTATAAGAGGAGTAACTCTTCTAATAGTTCGTGGTCTGAGGCTTTCCTGGGTCAGCAGTATTAGATTCCGATGTACCATTGCAGGTTTACTGTGTCCCTTGGACCTTCAAATCAACGATGAAACACAGAAATTGCATCCATATTGAATAAAAAATTCAAAATGTTGACTTATTTACAAGAGGAGTAACTCTTCTAATAGTTCGTGTTTGAGCCTTGCCTGGGTCAGCAGGATTAGATTCCAATGCACCATTGCAGGTTTACTGTATCCCTTGGACCTTCAAATCAACGATGAAACACAGAAATTGCATCGATATTGAATACAAAAGGCAAAATGTCGACTTATTTACAAGGGGAGTAACTCTTCCAATAGTTCGTGCTTTGAGCCTTTCCTCGGACAGCAGTATTAGATTCCGATGCACCATTGCAGGTTTACTGTATCCCTTGGACCTTCAAATCAACGATGAAACACAGAAAATGCATCGATATTGAATACAACAGGCAAAATGTCGACTTATTTATAAGAGGAGTAACTCTTCTAATAGTTCGTGCTTTGAGCCATTCCTGGGACAGCAGTATTAGATTCCGATGCACCATTGCAGGTTTACTGTATCCCTTGGACCTTGAAATCAACGATGAAACACAGAAATTGCATCGATATTGAATACAAAAGGCAAAATGTCGACTTATTTACGAGAGGAGTTACTCTTGTAATAGTTCGAGCTATGAGCCTTTCCTGGGACAGCAGTATTATATTCCGATGCACCACTGCAGGTTTACTGTATCCCTTGGACCTATAATCATCGATGAAACACAGAAATTGGATCGATATTGAATACAAAAGGCAAAATGTCGACTTATTTATAAGAGGAGTAACTCTTCTAATAGTTCGTGCTTTGAGCCTTTCCTGGTACAGCAGTATTAGATTCCGATGCACCCTTGCAAGTTTACTGTATCCCTTGGACCTTCAAATCAACGATGAAACACAGAAATTGCATCGATATTGAATACAATAGGCAAAATGTCGACTTATTTATAAGAGGAGTTACCCTTCTAATAGTTCGTGCTTTGAGACTTTTCTGGGACAGCAGTATTAAATTCCGATGCACCATTGCAGGTTTACTGTATCCCTTTGACCTTCAAATCATCGATGAAACACAGAAATTGCATCGATATTGAATACAAAAGACAAAATGACGACTTATTTATAAGAGGAGTAACTCTTCTAATAGTTCGTGGTCTGAGGCTTTCCTGGGACAGCAGTATTAGATTCCGATGCACCATTGCAGGTTTACTGTGTCCCTTGGACCTTCAAATCAACGATGAAACACAGAAATTGCATCCATATTGAATAAAAAATTCAAAATGTCGACTTATTTACAAGAGGAGTAACTCTTCTAATAGTTCGTGCTTTGAGCCTTTCCTGGGACAGCAGTATTAGATACCGATGCACCATTGCAGTTTTACTGTATCCCTTGGACCTTCAAATCAGCGATGAAACACAGAAATTGCATCGATATTGAATACAAAAGGCAAAATGTCGACTTATTTACAAGAGGAGTAACTCTTCTAATAGTTCGTGCTTTGAGCCTTTCCTGGGACAGCAGTATTAGATTCCGATGCACCATTGCAGGTTTACTGTATCCCTTGGACCTTCAAATCCACAATGAAACACAGAAAATGCATCAATATTGAATACAAAAGGGAAAATGACGACTTATTTATAAGAGGAGTATTTCTTCTAATAGTTCGTGCTTTGAGCCTTTCCTGGGACAGCAGTATTAGATTCCGATGCACCATTGCAGGTTTACTGTATCCCTTTGACCTTCAAATCAACGATGAAACACAGAAATTGCATCGATATTGAATACAAAAGGCAAAATGTCGACTTATTTACAAGAGGAGTAACTCTTCTAATAGTTCGTGCTTTGAGCCTTTCCTGGGACAGCAGTATTACATTCCGATGCACCACTGCAGGTTTACTGTATCCCTTGGACCTTCAAATCAACAATGAAACACAGAAAATGCATCGATATTGAATACAAAAGGGAAAATGACGACTTATTTATAAGAAGAGTAACTCTTCTAATAGTTCGTGTTTTGAGCCATTCCTGGGACAGCAGTATTAGATTCCGATGCACCATTGCAGGTTTACTGTATCCCTTGGACCTTCAAATCAACGATGAAACACAGAAATTGCATCGATATTGAATACAAAAGGCAAAATGTCGACTTATTTACAAGAGGAGTAACTCTTGTAATAGTTCGAGCTTTGAGCCTTTCCTGGCACAGCAGTATTAGATTCCGATGCACCATTGCAGGTTTACTGTATCCCTTGGACCTCCAAATCAACGATGAAACACAGAAATTGCATCGATATTGAATACAAAAGGCAAAATGTCGACTTATTTATAAGAGGAGTAACTCTTCTAATAGTTCGTGCTTTGAGCCTTTCCTGGGACAGGAGTATTAGATTCGATGCACCCTTGCAGGTTTACTGAATCCCTTGGACCTTCAAATCACCGATGAAACACAGAAATTGCATCGATATTGAATACAATAGGCAAAACGTCGACTTATTTATAAGAGGAGTTACCCTTCTGATAGTTCGTGCTTTGAGACTTTCCTGGGACAGCAGTATTAGATTCCGATGCACCATTGCAGATTTACTGTATCCCTTTGACCTTCAAACCATCGATGAAACACAGAAATTGCATCGATATTGAATACAAAAGACAAAATGTCGTCTTATTTATAAGAGGAGTAACTCTTCTAATAGTTCGTGGTCTGAGGCATTCCTGAGACAGCAGTATTAGATTCCGATGCACCATTGCAGGTTTACTGTGTCCCTTGGACCTTCAAATCAACGATGAAACACAGAAATTGCATCCATATTGAATAAAAAATTCAAAATGTCGACTTATTTACAAGAGGAGTAACTCTTCTAATATTTCGTGCTTTCAGCCTTTCCTGGGACAGCAGTATTAGATTCTGATGCACCATTGCAGTTTTACTGTATCCCTTGGATCTTCAAATCAGCGATGATACACAGAAATTGCATCGATATTGAATACAAAAGGCAAAATTTCGACTTATTTACAAGGGAAGTAACTCTTCTAATAGTTCGTGCTTTGAGCCTTTCCTGGGACAGCAGTATTAGATTCCGATGCACCATTGCAGGTTTACTGTATCCCTTGGACCTTGAAATCAACAATGAAACACAGAAAATGCATCGATATTGAATACAAAATGGAAAATGACGACTTATTTATAAGAAGAGTAACTCTTCTAATAGTTCGTGCTTTGAGCCTTTCCTGGGACAGCAGTATTAGATTCCGTTGCACCATTGCAGGTTTACTGTATCCCTTTGACCTTCAAATCAACGATGAAACACAGAAATTGCATCGATATTGAATACAAAAGGCAAAATGTCGACTTATTTACAAGAGGAGTAACTCTTCTAAAAGTTCGTGCTTTTAGCCTTTCCTGGGACAGCATTATTAGATTCCGATGCACCATTGCAGGTTTACTGTATCCCTTGGACCTTCAACTCAACGATGAAACACAGAAATCCCATCGATATTGAATACAAAAGGCAAAATGTCGACTTATTTACAAGGGGAATAACTCTTCTAATAGTTCGTGCTTTGAGCCTTTCCTCGGACAGCAGTATTAGATTCCGATGCACCATTGCAGGTTTACTGTATCCCTTGGACCTTGAAATCAACGATGTAACACAGAAATTGCATCGATATTGAATACAACAGGTAAAAGGTCCACTTATTTATAAGAGGAGTAACTCTTCTAATAGTTCGTGTTTTGAGCCATTCCTGGGACAGCAGTATTAGATTCCGATGCACCATTGCAGGTTTACTGTATACCTTGGACCTTGAAATCAACGATGAAACACAGAAATTGCATCGATATTGAATACAAAAGGCAAAATGTCGATTTATTTACAAGAGGAGTTACCCTTGTAATAGTTCGAGCTTTGAGCCTTTCCTGGGACAGCAGTATTAGATTCCGATGCACCACTGCAGGTTTACTGTATCCCTTGGACCTTCAAATCATCGATGAAACACAGAAATTGCATCGATATTGAATACAAAATGCAAAATGTCGACCTTTTTATAAGAGGACTAACTCTTCTAATAGTTCGTGCTTTGAGCCTTTCCTGGGACAGCAGTATTAGATTCCGATGCACCCTTGCAGGTTTACTGTATCCCTTGGACCTTCAAATCAACAATGAAACACAGAAATTGCATCGATATTGAATACAATAGGCAAAATGTCGACTTATTTATAAGAGGAGTTACCCTTCTAATAGTTCGTGCTTTGAGACTTTTCTGGGACAGCAGTATTAAATTCCGATGCACCATTGCAAATTTACTGTATCCCTTTAACCTTCAAATCATCGATGAAACACAGAAATTGCATCGATATTGAATACAAAAGACAAAATGACGACTTATTTATAAGAGGAGTAACTCTTCTAATAGTTCGTGGTCTGAGGCTTTCCTGGGACAGCAGTATTAGATTCCGATGCACCATTGCAGGTTTACTGTGTCCCTTGGACCTTCAAATCAACGATGAAACACAGAAATTGCATCCATATTGAATAAAAAATTGAAAATGTCGACTTATTTACAAGAGGAGTAACTCTTCTAATAGTTCGTGCTTTGAGCCTTTCCTGGGACAGCAGTATTAGATTCCGATGCACCATTGCAGTTTTACTGTATCCCTTGGACCTTCAAATCAGCGATGAAACACAGAAATTGCATCGATATTGAATACAAAAGGCAAAATGTCGACTTATTTACAAGAGGAGTAACTCTTCTAATAGTTCGTGCTTTGAGCCTTTCCTGGGACAGCAGTATTAGATTCCGATGCACCGTTGCAGGTTTACTGTATCCCTTGTACCTTCAACTCAACGATGAAACACAGAAATCGCATCGATATTGAATACAAAAGGCAAAATGTCGTCTTATTTACAAGAGGAGTAACTCTTCTAATAGTTCGTGCTTTGAGCCTTTCCTGGGACAGCAGTATTAGATTCCGATGCACCATTGCAGGTTTACTGTATGCCTTGGATCTTCAAATCAACGATGAAACACAGAAATTGCATCGATATGGAATACAAAAGGCAAAATGTCGACTTATTTACAAGGGGAGTAACTCTTCTAATAGTTCGTGCTTTTATCCTTTCCTGGGACAGCAGTATTAGATTCGGATGCACCGTTGCAGGTTTACTGTATCCCTTGGACCTTAAAATCAACGATGAAACACAGAAATTGCATCGATATTGAATACAAAAGGCAAAATGTCGACTTAATTATAAGAGGAGTAACTCTTCTAATATTTCGTGCTTTGAGTCTTTCCTGGGACAGCAGTATTAGATTCCGATACACCATTGCAGGTTTACTGTATCCCTTGGACCTTCAAATCAACGATGAAACACAGAAATTGCATCGATATTGAATGGAAAAGGCAAAATTTCGACTTATTTACAAGAGGAGTAACTCTTCTAATAGTTCGTGTTTTGAGCCTTTCCTGGGACAGCAGTATTAGATTCCGATGCACCATTGCAGGTTTACTGTATCCCTTGGACCTTGAAATCAACGATGAAACACTGAAATTGCATCGATATTGAATACAAAAGGCAAAATGTCGACTTATTTACAAGAGGAGTAACTCTTGTAATAGTTCGAGCTTTGAGCCGTTCCTGGGACAGCAGTATTAGATTCCGATGCACCATTGCAGGTTTACTGTATCCCTTGGACCTCCAAATCAAGGATGAAACACAGAAATTGCATCGATATTGAATACAAAAAGCAAAATGTCGACTTATTTGTAAGAGGAGTAACTCTTCTAATAGTTCGTGCTATGAGCCTTTCCTGGGACAGCAGTATTAGATTCCGATGCACCCTTGCAGGTTTACTGTTTCCCTTGGACCTTCAAATCAACGATGAAACACAGAAATTGCATCGATATTGAATACAATAGGCAAAATGTCGGACTTATTTATAAGAGGTGTTACCCTTCTAATAGTTCGTGCTTTGAGACTTTCCTGGGACAGCAGTATTAGATTCCGATGCACCATTGCAGATTTAGTGTATCCCTTTGACCTTCAAATCATCGATGAAACGCAGAAATTGCATCGATATTGAATACAAAAGGCAAAATGTCGTCTTATTTACAAGAGGAGTAACTCTTCTAATAGTTCGTGCTTTGAGCCTTTCCTGGGACAGCAGTATTAGATTCCGATGCACCATTGCAGGTTTACTGTATCCCTTGGATCTTCAAATCAACGATGAAACACAGAAATTGCATCGATGTGGAATACAAAAGGCAAAATGTCGACTTATTTACAAGGGGAGTAACTCTTCTAATAGTTCGTGCTTTTATCCTTTCCTGGGACAGCAGTATTAGATTCGGATGCACCGTTGCAGGTTTACTGTATCCCTTGGACCTTAAAATCAACGATGAAACACAGAAATTGCATCGATATTGAATACAAAAGGCAAAATGTCGACTTAATTATAAGAGGAGTTACTCTTCTAATATTTCGTGCTTTGAGTCTTTCCTGGGACAGCAGTATTAGATTCCGATACACCATTGCAGGTTTAGTGTATCCCTTGGACCTTCAAATCAACGATGAAACACAGAAATTGCATCGATATTGAATGGAAAAGGCAAAATGTCGACTTATTTACAAGAGGAGTAACTCTTCTAATAGTTCGTGCTTTGAGCCTTTCCTGGGACAGCAGTATTAGATTCCGATGCACCATTGCAGATTTACTGTATCCCTTTGACCTTCAAATCATCGATGAAACACAGAAATTGCATCGATATTGAATACAAAAGACAAAATGTCGACTTATTTATAAGAGGAGTAACTCTTCTAATAGTTCGTGGTCTGAGGCTTTCCTGGGACAGCAGTATTAGATTCCGATGCACCATTGCAGGTTTACTGTGTCCCTTGGACCTTCAAATCAACGATGAAACACAGAAATTGCATCCATATTGAATAAGAAATTCAAAATATCGACTTACTTACAAGAGGAGTAACTCTTCTAATAGTTCGTGCTTTCAGCCTTTCCTGGGACAGCAGTATTAGATTCCGATGCACCATTGCAGTTTTACTGTATCCCTTGGATCTTCAAATCAGCGATGAAACACAGAAATATCATCGATATTGAATACAAAAGGCAAAATTTCGACTTATTTACAAGAGGAGTAACTCTTCTAATAGTTCGTGCTTTGAGCCTTTCCTGGGACAGCAGTATTACATTCCGATGCACCACTGCAGGTTTACTGTATCCCTTGGACCTTCAAATCAACAATGAAACACAGAAAATGCATCGATATTGAATACAAAAGGGAAAATGACGACTTATTTATAAGAAGAGTAACTCTTCTAATAGTTCGTGCTTTGAGCCTTTCCTGGGACAGCAGTATTAGATTCCGATGCACCATTGCAGGTTTACTGTATCCCTTGGACCTTCAAATCAACGATGAAACACAGAAATTGCATCGATATGGAATACAAAAGGCAAAATGTCGACTTATTTACAAGGGGAGTAACTCTTCTAATAGTTCGTGCTTTTAGCCTTTCCTGGGACAGCAGTATTAGATTCGGATGCACCGTTGCAGGTTTACTGTATCCCTTGGACCATAAAATCAACGATGAAACACAGAAATTGCATCGATATTGAATACAAAAGGCAAAATGTCGACTTAATTATAACAGGAGTAACTCTTCTAATATTTCGTGCTTTGAGTCTTTCCTGGGACAGCAGTATTAGATTCCGATGCACCATTGCAGGTTTACTGTATCCCTTAGACCTTCAAATCAACGATGAAACACAGAAATAGCATCGATATTGAATGCAAAAGGCAAAATGTCGACTTATTTACAAGAGGAGTAACTCTTCTAATAGTTCGTGCTTTGAGCCTTTCCTGGGACAGCAGTATTAGACTCCGATGCACCATTGCAGGTTTACTGTATCCCTTGGACCTTCAAATCAACGATGAAAAACAGAAATTGAATCGATATGGAATACAAAAGGCAAAATGTCGTCTTATTTACAAGAGGAGTAACTCTTCTAATAGTTCGTGCTTTGAGCCTTTCCTGGGACAGCAGTATTAGATTCCGATGCACGGTTGCAGGTTTACTGTATCCCTTGGACCTTCAAATCAACGATGAAACACAGAAATTGCATCGATATTGAATACAAAAGGCAAAATGTCGACTTATTTATAAAAGGAGTAACTCTTCTAATAGTTCGTGGTCTGAGGCTTTCCTGGGACAGCAGTATTAGATTCCGATGCACCATTGCAGGTTTACTGTATCCCTTGGACCTTCAAATCAACGATGAACCACAGAAATTGCATCCATATTGAATAAAAAATTCAAAATGTCGACTTATTTACAAGAGGAGTAACTCTTCTAATAGTTCGTGCTTTGAGCCTTGCCTGGGTCAGCAGTATTAGATTCCAATGCACCATTGCAGGTTTACTGTATCCCTTGGACCTTCAAATCAGCGATGAAACTCAGAAATTGCATCGATATTGAATACAAACGGCAAAATGTCGACCTATTTATAAGAGGAGTAAGTCTTCTAATAGTTGGTGCTTTGAGCCTTTCCTGGGACAGCAGTATCAGATTCCGATGCACCATTGCAGGTTTACTGTATCCCGTGGACCTTCAAATCAACGATGAAACACAGAAATTGCATCAATATTGAATACGAAAGGCAAAATGTCGACTTATTTACAAGGGGAGTAACTCTTCTATTAGTTCGTGCTTTGAGCCTTTCCTCGGACAGCAGTATTAGATTCCGATGCACCATTGCAGGTTTACTGTATCCCTTGGACGTTAAAATCAACGATGAAACACAGAAATTGCATCATTATTGAATACAACAGGCAAAATGTCGACTTATTTATAAGAGGAGTAACTCTTCTAATAGTTTGTGTTTTGAGCCATTCCTGGGACTGCAGTATTAGATTCCGATGCACCATTCCAGTTTTACTGTATCCCTTGGACCTTCAAATCAGCGATGAAACACAGAAATTGCATCGATATTGAATACAAAAGACAAAATGTCGACTTATTTATAAGAGGAGTAACTCTTCTAATAGTTCGTGGTCTGAGGCTTTCCTGGGACAGCAGTATTAGATTCCGATGCACCATTGCAGGTTTACTGTGTCCCTTGGACCTTCAAATCAACGATGAAACACAGAAATTGCATCCATATTGAATAAAAAATTTAAAATGTCGACTTATTTACAAGAGGAGTAACTCTTCTAATAGTTCGTGCTTTGAGCCTTTCCTGGGACAGCAGTATTAGATTCCGATGCACCATTCCAGTTTTACTGTATCCCTTGGACCTTCAAATCAGCGATGAAACACAGAAATTGCATCGATATTGAATACAAAATGCAAAATGTCGACTTATTTACAAGAGGAGTAACTCTTCTAATAATTCGTGCTTTGAGCCTTTCCTGGGACAGCAGTATTAGATTCCGATGCACCATTGCAGGTTTACTGTATCCCTTGGACCTTCAAATCAACAATGAAACACAGAAAATGCATCGATATTGAATACAAAAGGGAAAATCACGACTTATTTATAAGAGGAGTAACTCTTCTAATAGTTCGTGCATTGAGCCTTTCCTGGGACAGCAGTATTAGATTCCGATGCACCATTGCAGGTTTACTGTATCCCTTAGACCTTCAAATCAACGATGAAACACAGAAATTGCATCGATATTGAATGCAAAAGGCAAAATGTCGACTTATTTACAAGAGGAGTAACTCTTCTAATAGTTAGTGCTTTGAGCCTTTCCTGGGACAGCAGTATTAGATTCCGATGCACCATTACAGGTTTACTGTATCCCTTGGACCTTCAAATCAACGATGAAAAACAGAAATTGCATCGATATGGAATACAAAAGGCAAAATGTCGACTTATTTACAAGAGGAGTAACTCTTCTAATAGTTCGTGCTTTGAGCCTTTCCTGGGACAGCAGTATTAGATTCCGATGCACGGTTGCAGGTTTACTGTATCCCTTGGACCTTCAAATCAACGATGAAACACAGAAATTGCATCGATATTGAATACAAAAGGCAAAATGTCGACTTATTTATAAAAGGAGTAACTCTTCTAATAGTTCGTGGTCTGAGGCTTTCCTGGGACAGCAGTATTAGATTCCGATGCACCATTGCAGGTTTACTGTATCCCTTGGACCTTCAAATCAACGGTGAACCACAGAAATTGCATCCATATTGAATAAAAAATTCAAAATGTCGACTTATTTACAAGAGGAGTAACTCTTCTAATAGTTCGTGCTTTGAGCCTTGCCTGGGTCAGCAGTATTAGATTCCAATGCACCATTGCAGGTTTACTGTATCCCTTGGACCTTCAAATCAGCGATGAAACTCAGAAATTGCATCGATATTGAATACAAACGGCAAAATGTCGACCTATTTACAAGAGGAGTAAGTCTTCTAATAGTTGGTGCTTTGAGCCTTTCCTGGGACAGCAGTATCAGATTCCGATGCACCATTGCAGGTTTACTGTATCCCTTGGACCTTCAAATCAACGATGAAACACAGAAATTGCATCAATATAGAATACAAAAGGCAAAATGTCGACTTATTTACAAGGGGAGTAACTCTTCTAATAGTTCGTGGTCTGAGGCTTTCCTGGGACAGCAGTATTAGATTCCGATGCACCATTGCAGGTTTACTGTGTCCCTTGGACCTTCAAATCAACGATGAAACACAGAAATTGCATCCATATTGAATAAAAAATTTAAAATGTCGACTTATTTACAAGAGGAGTAACTCTTCTAATAGTTCGTGCTTTGAGCCTTTCCTGGGACAGCAGTATTAGATTCTGATGCACCATTGCAGGTTTACTGTATCCCTTGGACCTTCAAATCAACAATGAAACACAGAAAATGCATCGATATTGAATACAAAAGGGAAAATGACGACTTATTTATAAGAGGAGTAACTCTTCTAATAGTTCGTGCATTGAGCCTTTCCTGGGACAGCAGTATTAGATTCCGATGCACCATTGCAGGTTTACTGTATCCCTTTGACCTTCAAATCAACGATGAAACACAGAAATTGCATCGATATTGAATACAAAAGGCAAAATGTCGACTTATTTACAAGAGGAGGAACTCTTCCAATAGTTCGTGTTTTTAGCCTTTCCTGGGACAGCAGTATTAGATTCCGATGCAACATTGCAGGTTAACTGTATACCTTGGACATTCAACGCAACGATGAAACACAGAAATCGCATCGATATTGAATACAAAACGCAAAATGTCGACTTATTTACAAGAGGAGTAACTCTTCTAATAGTTCGTGCTTTGAGCCTTTCCTGGGACAGCAGTATTAGATTCCGATGCACCATTGCAGGTTTACTGTATTCCTTGGACCTTCACATCAACGATGAAACGCAGAAATTGCATCGATATTGAATACAAAAAGCAAAATGTCGACTTATTTATAAGATGAGTAACTCTCCTAATAGTTCGTGCTTTGAGCCTTTCCTGGGACAGCAGTATTAGATTCCGATGCACCATTGCAGGTTTACTGTATCCCTTGGACCTTCAAATCAACGATGAAACACAGAAATTGCATCGATATTGAATGGAAAAGGCAAAATGTCGACTTATTTACAAGAGGAGTAACTCTGCTAATAGTTCGTGCTTTTAGCCTTTCCTGGGACAGCAGTATTAGATTCCGATGCACAATTGCAGGTTTACTGTATCCCTCGGACCTTCACATAAACGATGAAACACAGAAATTGCATCGATATTGAATACAAAATGCAAAATGTCGACTTATTTATAAGAGGAGTAGATCTCCTAATTGTTTGTGCTTTGAGCCTTTCCTGGGAGAGCAGTATTAGATTCCGATGCACCATTGCAGGTTTACTGTATCCCTTGGACCTTCAAATCAACGATGAAACACAGAAATTGCATCGATATTGAATGGAAAAGGCAAAATGTCGACTTATTTACAAGAGAAGTAACTCTGCTAATAGTTCGTGCTTTTAGCCTTTCCTGGGACAGCAGTATTAGATTCCGATGCACCATTGCAGGTTTACTGTGTCCCTTTGACCTTCAAATCAACGATTAAACACAGAAATTGCATTGATATTGAATACAAAAGGCAAAATGTCGACTTATTTACAAGAGGAGCAACTCTTCTAATAGTTCGTGCTTTGAGCCTTTCCTGGGACAGAAGTACTAGATTCCAATGCACCATTAAATGTTTACTGTATCTCTTGGACCTTCAAATCAACGATGAAACACAGAAATTGCATCGATATTGAATACAAAAAGCAAAATGTCGACTTATCTATAAGAGGAGTAACTCTTGTAATAGTTAGTGCCTTGAGCCGTTCCTGGGACAGCAGTATTAGATTCCGATGCACCATTACAGGTTTATTGTATCCCTTGGACCATCAAATCAACGATGAAACACAGAAATTGGATCGATATTGAATACAAAAGACAAAATGTCGTCTTATTCATAAGACGAGTAACTTTTCTAATAGTTCGTGCTTTGAGCCTTTCCTGGGACAGCAGCATTAAATTACGATGCACCATTGCAGGTTTACTGTATCCCTTGGACCTTGAAATCAACGATGAAACACAGAAATAGCATCGATATTGAATACATAAGGCAAAATGGCGACTTATTTACAAGAGGAGTAACTCATCTAATAGTTCGTGCTTTGAGCCTTTCCTGGGACAGCAGTATCAGATTCCGATGCACCAAAGCAGGTTTACTGTATCCCTTGGCCCTTCAAATCAACGATGAAACACAGAAATTACATCGATATAGAATACAAAAGGCAAAATGTCGACTTATTTACAAGAGGAGTAACTCTTCTAATAGTTCGTGCATTGAGCGTTTCCTGGGACAGCAGTATTAGATTCCGATGCACCATTGCAGGTTTACTGTATCCCTTGGACCTTCAAATCAACGATGAAACACAGAAATACCATCGATATTGAATACAAAAGGCAAAATGTCGACTTATTTATAAGAGGAGTAAATCTCCTAATTGTTTGTGCTTTGAGCCTTTCCTGGGACAGCAGTATTAGATTCCGATGCACCATTGCAGGTTTACTGTATCCCTTGGACCTTCAAATCAACGATGAAACACAGAAATACCATCGATATTGAATACAAAAGGCAAAATGTCAACTTATTTACCAGAGGAGTAACTCTTCTAATAGTTCGTGTTTTAAGCCTTTCCTGGGACAGCAGTATTAGATTCCGATGCACCATTGCAGGTTTACTGTATCCCTTGGACCTTCACATCAACGATGAAACACAGAAATTGCATCGATATAGAATTCAAAAGGCAAAATGTCGACTTATTTATAAGAGGAGTAAATCTCCTAATTGTTTGTGCTTTGAGCCTTTCCTGGGACAGCAGTATTAGATTCCGATGCACCATTGCAGGTTTACTGCATCCCTTGGACCTTCAAATCAACGATGAAACACAGAAATTGCATCGATATTGAATACAAAATGCAAAATGTCGACTTATTTACAAGGGGAGTAACTCTTCTAATAGTTCGTGCTTTCAGCCTTTCCTGGGACAGCAGTATTAGATTCCGATGCACGATTGCAGGTTTACTGTATCCCTTGGACCTTCAAATCAACGATGAAACACAGAAATTGCATCGATATGGAATACAAAAGGCAAAATGTCGACTTATTTACAAGAGGAGTAACTCGTCTAATAGTTCGTGGTCTGAGGCTTTCCTGGGACAGCAGTATTACATTCCGAAGCACCATAGCAGATTTACTGTATCCCTTGGACCTTCAAATCAACGATGAAACACAGAAATTACATCTATATTGAATAAAAAATTGAAATTTCGACTTATTTACAAGAGGAGTAACTCTTCTAATAGTTCGTGCTTTGAGCATTTCCTGGGACAGCAGTATTAGATTCCGATGCACCATTGCAGGTTTACTGTATCCCTTGGACCTTCAAATCAACGATGAAATACAGAAATTGCATCTATATGGAATACAAAAGGCAAAATGTCGACTTATTTACAAGGGGAGTAACTCTTCTAATAGTTCGTGCTTTGAGCCTTTCCTGGGACAGCAGTATTAGATTCCGATGCACCATTGCAAGATTACTGTATCCCTTGGACCTTCAAATCAGCGATGAAACACAGAAATAGCATCGATATTGAATACATAAGGCAAAATGTCGACTTATTTACAAGAGGAGTAACTCATCTAATAGTTCGTGTTTTGAGCCTTTCCTGGGACAGCAGTATGAGATTCCGATGCACCAAAGCAGGTTTACTGTATCCCTTGGCCCTTCAAATCAACGATGAAACACAGAAATTGCATCGATATTGAATACAAAAGGCAAAATGTCGACTTATTTACAAGAGGAGTAATTCTTCTAATAGTTCGTGCATTGAGCGTTTCCTGGGACAGCAGTATTAGATTCCGATGCACCATTGCAGGTTTACTGTATCCCTTGGACCTTCAAATCAACGATGAAAAACAGAAATTGCATCGATATTGAATACAAAAACGCAAAATGTCGACTTATCTATAAGATGAGTAACTCTTCTAATAATTCGTGCTTTGAGCCTTTCATGGGACAGCAGTATTAGATTCCAATGCACCATTGCAGGTTTACTGTATCCATTGGACCTTCAAATCACCGATGAAACACAGAAATTTCATCGATATAGAATACAAAAGGCAAAATGTCGACTTATTTATAAGAGGAGTAAATCTACTAATTGTTTGTGCTTTGAGCCTTTCCTGGGACAGCAGTATTAGATTCCGATGCACCATTGCAGGTTTACTGTATCCCTTGGACCTTCAAATCAACGATGAAACACAGAAATACCATCGATATTGAATACAAAAGGCAAAATGTCAACTTATTTACCAGAGGAGTAACTCTTCTAATAGTTCGTGCTTTGAGCCTTTCCTGGGAAAGCAGTATTAGATTCCGATGCACCATTGCAGGTTTACTGTATCCCTTGGACCTTCACATCAACGATGAAACACAGAAATTGCATCGATATAGAATTCAAAAGGCAAAATGTCGACTTATTTATAAGAGTAGTAAATCTCCTAATTGTTTGTGCTTTAAGCCTTTCCTGGGACAGCAGTATTAGATTCCGATGCACCATTGCAGGTTTACTGCATCCCTTGACCTTCAAATCAACGATGAAACACAGAAATTGCATCGAAATTGAATACAAAAGGCAAAATGTCGACTTATTTACAAGGGGAGTAACTCTTCTAATAGTTCGTGTTTTGAGCCTTTCCTGGGACACCAGTATTAGATTCCGATGCACGATTGCAGGTTTACTGTATCCCTTGGACCTTCAAATCAACGATGAAACACAGAAATTGCATCGATATGGAATACAAAAGGCAAAATGTCGACTTATTTACAAGAGGAGTAACTCGTCTAATAGTTCGTGGTCTGAGGCTTTCCTGGGACAGCAGTATTACATTCCGAAGCACCATAGCAGGTTTTCTGTATCCCTTGGACCTTCAAATCAACGATGAAACACAGAAATTACATCTATCTTGAATAAAAAATTAAAATTTCGACTTATTTACAAGAGGAGTAACTCTTCTAATAGTTCGTGCTTTGAGCCTTTCCTGGGACAGCAGTATTAGATTCCGATGCACCATTGCAGGTTTACTGTATCCCTTGGACCTTCAAATCAACGATGAAACACAGAAATTGCATCGATATGGAATACAAAAGGCAAAATGTCGACTTATTTACAAGGGGAGTAACTCTTCTAATAGTTCGCGCTTTGAGCCTTTCCTGGGACAGCAGTATTAGATTCCGATGCACCATTGCATGTTTACTGTATCCCTTGGACCTTCAAATCAGCGATGAAACACAGAAATTGCATCGATATTGAATACAAAAGGCAAAATGTCGACTTATTTACAAGAGGAGTAAGTCTTCTAATAGTTCGTGTTTTGAGCCTTTCCTGGGACAGCAGTATTAGATTCCGATGCACCATTGCAGGTTTACTGTATCCCTTGGACCTTCAAATCAACGATGAAACACAGAAATTGCATCGATATTGAATTCAAAAGGCAAAATGTCGACTTATTTACAAGGGGAGTAACTCTTCTAATAGTTCGTGCTATGAGCCTTTCCTCGGACAGCAGAATTAAATTCCGATGCACCATTGCAGGTTTACTGTATCCCTTGGACCTTAAAATCAACGATGGAACACAGAAATTGCATCGATATTGAATACAACACGCAAAATATCGACTTATTTATAAGAGGAGTAACTCTTCTAATAGTTCGTGTTTTGAGCCATTCCTGGGACAGCAGTATTAGATTCCGATGCACCATTGCAGGTTTACTGTATCCCTTGGACCTTCAAATCAACGATGAAACACAGAAATTGCATCGATATTGAATACAAAAGGCAAAATGTCGACTTATTTACAAGAGGACTAACTCTTGTAATAGTTCCAGTTTTCAGCCTTTCCTGGGACAGCAGTATTAGATTGCGATGCACCATTGCAGGTTTACTGTATCCCTTGGACCTTCAAATCAACGATGAAACACAGAAATTGCATCCATATTGAATAAAAAATTTAAAATGTCGACTTATTTACAAGAGGAGTAACTCTTCTAATAGTTCGTGCTTTGAGCCTTTCCTGGGACAGCAGTATTAGATTCCGATGCACCATTCCAGTTTTACTGTATCCCTTGGACCTTCAAATCAGCGATGAAACACAGAAATTGCATCGATATTGAATACAAAATGCAAAATGTCGACTTATTTACAAGAGGAGTAACTCTTCTAATAATTCGTGCTTTGAGCCTTTCCTGGGACAGCAGTATTAGATTCCGATGCACCATTGCAGGTTTACTGTATCCCTTGGACCTTCAAATCAACAATGAAACACAGAAAATGCATCGATATTGAATACAAAAGGGAAAATCACGACTTATTTATAAGAGGAGTAACTCTTCTAATAGTTCGTGCATTGAGCCTTTCCTGGGACAGCAGTATTAGATTCCGATGCACCATTGCAGGTTTACTGTATCCCTTAGACCTTCAAATCAACGATGAAACACAGAAATTGCATCGATATTGAATGCAAAAGGCAAAATGTCGACTTATTTACAAGAGGAATAACTCTTCTAATAGTTAGTGCTTTGAGCCTTTCCTGGGACAGCAGTATTAGATTCCGATGCACCATTACAGGTTTACTGTATCCCTTGGACCTTCAAATCAACGATGAAAAACAGAAATTGCATCGATATGGAATACAAAAGGCAAAATGTCGACTTATTTACAAGAGGAGTAACTCTTCTAATAGTTCGTGCTTTGAGCCTTTCCTGGGACAGCAGTATTAGATTCCGATGCACGGTTGCAGGTTTACTGTATCCCTTGGACCTTCAAATCAACGATGAAACACAGAAATTGCATCGATATTGAATACAAAAGGCAAAATGTCGACTTATTTATAAAAGGAGTAACTCTTCTAATAGTTCGTGGTCTGAGGCTTTCCTGGGACAGCAGTATTAGATTCCGATGCACCATTGCAGGTTTACTGTATCCCTTGGACCTTCAAATCAACGGTGAACCACAGAAATTGCATCCATATTGAATAAAAAATTCAAAATGTCGACTTATTTACAAGAGGAGTAACTCTTCTAATAGTTCGTGCTTTGAGCCTTGCCTGGGTCAGCAGTATTAGATTCCAATGCACCATTGCAGGTTTACTGTATCCCTTGGACCTTCAAATCAGCGATGAAACTCAGAAATTGCATCGATATTGAATACAAACGGCAAAATGTCGACCTATTTACAAGAGGAGTAAGTCTTCTAATAGTTGGTGCTTTGAGCCTTTCCTGGGACAGCAGTATCAGATTCCGATGCACCATTGCAGGTTTACTGTATCCCTTGGACCTTCAAATCAACGATGAAACACAGAAATTGCATCAATATTGAATACAAAAGGCAAAATGTCGACTTATTTACAAGGGGAGTAACTCTTCTAATAGTTCGTGGTCTGAGGCTTTCCTGGGACAGCAGTATTAGATTCCGATGCACCATTGCAGGTTTACTGTGTCCCTTGGACCTTCAAATCAACGATGAAACACAGAAATTGCATCCATATTGAATAAAAAATTTAAAATGTCGACTTATTTACAAGAGGAGTAACTCTTCTAATAGTTCGTGCATTGAGCCTTTCCTGGGACAGCAGTATTAGATTCCGATGCACCATTGCAGGTTTACTGTATCCCTTTGACCTTCAAATCAACGATGAAACACAGAAATTGCATCGATATTGAATACAAAAGGCAAAATGTCGACTTATTTACAAGAGGAGGAACTCTTCCAATAGTTCGTGTTTTTAGCCTTTCCTGGGACAGCAGTATTAGATTCCGATGCAACATTGCAGGTTAACTGTATACCTTGGACATTCAACGCAACGATGAAACACAGAAATCGCATCGATATTGAATACAAAACGCAAAATGTCGACTTATTTACAAGAGGAGTAACTCTTCTAATAGTTCGTGCTTTGAGCCTTTCCTGGGACAGCAGTATTAGATTCCGATGCACCATTGCAGGTTAACTGTATTCCTTGGACCTTCACATCAACGATGAAACGCAGAAATTGCATCGATATTGAATACAAAAAGCAAAATGTCGACTTATTTATAAGATGAGTAACTCTCCTAATAGTTCGTGCTTTGAGCCTTTCCTGGGACAGCAGTATTAGATTCCGATGCACCATTGCAGGTTTACTGTATCCCTTGGACCTTCAAATCAACGATGAAACACAGAAATTGCATCGATATTGAATGGAAAAGGCAAAATGTCGACTTATTTACAAGAGGAGTAACTCTGCTAATAGTTCGTGCTTTTAGCCTTTCCTGGGACAGCAGTATTAGATTCCGATGCACAATTGCAGGTTTACTGTATCCCTCGGACCTTCACATAAACGATGAAACACAGAAATTGCATCGATATTGAATACAAAATGCAAAATGTCGACTTATTTATAAGAGGAGTAGATCTCCTAATTGTTTGTGCTTTGAGCCTTTCCTGGGAGAGCAGTATTAGATTCCGATGCACCATTGCAGGTTTACTGTATCCCTTGGACCTTCAAATCAACGATGAAACACAGAAATTGCATCGATATTGAATGGAAAAGGCAAAATGTCGACTTATTTACAAGAGAAGTAACTCTGCTAATAGTTCGTGCTTTTAGCCTTTCCTGGGACAGCAGTATTAGATTCCGATGCACCATTGCAGGTTTACTGTGTCCCTTTGACCTTCAAATCAACGATTAAACACAGAAATTGCATTGATATTGAATACAAAAGGCAAAATGTCGACTTATTTACAAGAGGAGCAACTCTTCTAATAGTTCGTGCTTTGAGCCTTTCCTGGGACAGAAGTACTAGATTCCAATGCACCATTAAATGTTTACTGTATCTCTTGGACCTTCAAATCAACGATGAAACACAGAAATTGCATCGATATTGAATACAAAAAGCAAAATGTCGACTTATCTATAAGAGGAGTAACTCTTGTAATAGTTAGTGCCTTGAGCCGTTCCTGGGACAGCAGTATTAGATTCCGATGCACCATTACAGGTTTATTGTATCCCTTGGACCATCAAATCAACGATGAAACACAGAAATTGGATCGATATTGAATACAAAAGGCAAAATGTCGTCTTATTCATAAGACGAGTAACTTTTCTAATAGTTCGTGCTTTGAGCCTTTCCTGGGACAGCAGCATTAAATTACGATGCACCATTGCAGGTTTACTGTATCCCTTGGACCTTGAAATCAACGATGAAACACAGAAATAGCATCGATATTGAATACATAAGGCAAAATGGCGACTTATTTACAAGAGGAGTAACTCATCTAATAGTTCGTGCTTTGAGCCTTTCCTGGGACAGCAGTATCAGATTCCGATGCACCAAAGCAGGTTTACTGTATCCCTTGGCCCTTCAAATCAACGATGAAACACAGAAATTACATCGATATAGAATACAAAAGGCAAAATGTCGACTTATTTACAAGAGGAGTAACTCTTCCAATAGTTCGTGCATTGAGCGTTTCCTGGGACAGCAGTATTAGATTCCGATGCACCATTGCAGGTTTACTGTATCCCTTGGACCTTCAAATCAACGATGAAACACAGAAATACCATCGATATTGAATACAAAAGGCAAAATGTCGACTTATTTATAAGAGGAGTAAATCTCCTAATTGTTTGTGCTTTGAGCCTTTCCTGGGACAGCAGTATTAGATTCCGATGCACCATTGCAGGTTTACTGTATCCCTTGGACCTTCAAATCAACGATGAAACACAGAAATACCATCGATATTGAATACAAAAGGCAAAATGTCAACTTATTTACCAGAGGAGTAACTCTTCTAATAGTTCGTGTTTTGAGCCTTTCCTGGGACAGCAGTATTAGATTCCGATGCACCATTGCAGGTTTACTGTATCCCTTGGACCTTCACATCAACGATGAAACACAGAAATTGCATCGATATAGAATTCAAAAGGCAAAATGTCGACTTATTTATAAGAGGAGTAAATCTCCTAATTGTTTGTGCTTTGAGCCTTTCCTGGGACAGCAGTATTAGATTCCGATGCACCATTGCAGGTTTACTGCATCCCTTGGACCTTCAAATCAACGATGAAACACAGAAATTGCATCGATATTGAATACAAAATGCAAAATGTCGACTTATTTACAAGGGGAGTAACTCTTCTAATAGTTCGTGCTTTCAGCCTTTCCTGGGACAGCAGTATTAGATTCCGATGCACGATTGCAGGTTTACTGTATCCCTTGGACCTTCAAATCAACGATGAAACACAGAAATTGCATCGATATGGAATACAAAAGGCAAAATGTCGACTTATTTACAAGAGGAGTAACTCGTCTAATAGTTCGTGGTCTGAGGCTTTCCTGGGACAGCAGTATTACATTCCGAAGCACCATAGCAGATTTACTGTATCCCTTGGACCTTCAAATCAACGATGAAACACAGAAATTACATCTATATTGAATAAAAAATTGAAATTTCGACTTATTTACAAGAGGAGTAACTCTTCTAATAGTTCGTGCTTTGAGCCTTTCCTGGGACAGCAGTATTAGATTCCGATGCACCATTGCAGGTTTACTGTATCCCTTGGACCTTCAAATCAACGATGAAATACAGAAATTGCATCTATATGGAATACAAAAGGCAAAATGTCGACTTATTTACAAGGGGAGTAACTCTTCTAATAGTTCGTGCTTTGAGCCTTTCCTGGGACAGCAGTATTAGATTCCGATGCACCATTGCAAGATTACTGTATCCCTTGGACCTTCAAATCAGCGATGAAACACAGAAATAGCATCGATATTGAATACATAAGGCAAAATGTCGACTTATTTACAAGAGGAGTAACTCATCTAATAGTTCGTGTTTTGAGCCTTTCCTGGGACAGCAGTATGAGATTCCGATGCACCAAAGCAGGTTTACTGTATCCCTTGGCCCTTCAAATCAACGATGAAACACAGAAATTGCATCGATATTGAATACAAAAGGCAAAATGTCGACTTATTTACAAGAGGAGTAATTCTTCTAATAGTTCGTGCATTGAGCGTTTCCTGGGACAGCAGTATTAGATTCCGATGCACCATTGCAGGTTTACTGTATCCCTTGGACCTTCAAATCAACGATGAAAAACAGAAATTGCATCGATATTGAATACAAAAACGCAAAATGTCGACTTATCTATAAGATGAGTAACTCTTCTAATAATTCGTGCTTTGAGCCTATCATGGGACAGCAGTATTAGATTCCAATGCACCATTGCAGGTTTACTGTATCCATTGGACCTTCAAATCACCGATGAAACACAGAAATTTCATCGATATAGAATACAAAAGGCAAAATGTCGACTTATTTATAAGAGGAGTAAATCTACTAATTGTTTGTGCTTTGAGCCTTTCCTGGGACAGCAGTATTAGATTCCGATGCACCATTGCAGGTTTACTGTATCCCTTGGACCTTCAAATCAACGATGAAACACAGAAATACCATCGATATTGAATACAAAAGGCAAAATGTCAACTTATTTACCAGAGGAGTAACTCTTCTAATAGTTCGTGCTTTGAGCCTTTCCTGGGAAAGCAGTATTAGATTCCGATGCACCATTGCAGGTTTACTGTATCCCTTGGACCTTCACATCAACGATGAAACACAGAAATTGCATCGATATAGAATTCAAAAGGCAAAATGTCGACTTATTTATAAGAGTAGTAAATCTCCTAATTGTTTGTGCTTTAAGCCTTTCCTGGGACAGCAGTATTAGATTCCGATGCACCATTGCAGGTTTACTGCATCCCTTGGACCTTCAAATCAACGATGAAACACAGAAATTGCATCGAAATTGAATACAAAAGGCAAAATGTCGACTTATTTACAAGGGGAGTAACTCTTCTAATAGTTCGTGTTTTGAGCCTTTCCTGGGACACCAGTATTAGATTCCGATGCACGATTGCAGGTTTACTGTATCCCTTGGACCTTCAAATCAACGATGAAACACAGAAATTGCATCGATATGGAATACAAATGGCAAAATGTCGACTTATTTACAAGAGGAGTAACTCGTCTAATAGTTCGTGGTCTGAGGCTTTCCTGGGACAGCAGTATTACATTCCGAAGCACCATAGCAGGTTTTCTGTATCCCTTGGACCTTCAAATCAACGATGAAACACAGAAATTACATCTATCTTGAATAAAAAATTAAAATTTCGACTTATTTACAAGAGGAGTAACTCTTCTAATAGTTCGTGCTTTGAGCCTTTCCTGGGACAGCAGTATTAGATTCCGATGCACCATTGCAGGTTTACTGTATCCCTTGGACCTTCAAATCAACGATGAAACACAGAAATTGCATCGATATGGAATACAAAAGGCAAAATGTCGACTTATTTACAAGGGGAGTAACTCTTCTAATAGTTCGCGCTTTGAGCCTTTCCTGGGACAGCAGTATTAGATTCCGATGCACCATTGCAAGTTTACTGTATCCCTTGGACCTTCAAATCAGCGATGAAACACAGAAATTGCATCGATATTGAATACAAAAGGCAAAATGTCGACTTATTTACAAGAGGAGTAAGTCTTCTAATAGTTCGTGTTTTGAGCCTTTCCTGGGACAGCAGTATTAGATTCCGATGCACCATTGCAGGTTTACTGTATCCCTTGGACCTTCAAATCAACGATGAAACACAGAAATTGCATCGATATTGAATTCAAAAGGCAAAATGTCGACTTATTTACAAGGGGAGTAACTCTTCTAATAGTTCGTGCTATGAGCCTTTCCTCGGACAGCAGAATTAAATTCCGATGCACCATTGCAGGTTTACTGTATCCCTTGGACCTTAAAATCAACGATGGAACACAGAAATTGCATCGATATTGAATACAACACGCAAAATATCGACTTATTTATAAGAGGAGTAACTCTTCTAATAGTTCGTGTTTTGAGCCATTCCTGGGACAGCAGTATTAGATTACGATGCACCATTGCAGGTTTACTGTATCCCTTGGACCTTCAAATCAACGATGAAACACAGAAATTGCATCGATATTGAATACAAAAGGCAAAATGTCGACTTATTTACAAGAGGACTAACTCTTGTAATAGTTCCAGTTTTCAGCCTTTCCTGGGACAGCAGTATTAGATTGCGATGCACCATTGCAGGTTTACTGTATCCCTTGGACCTTCAAATCAACGATGAAACACAGAAATTGCATCGATATTGAATACAAAAGGCAAAATGACGATTTATTTATAAGAGGAGTAACTCTTCTAATAGTTCGCGCTTTTAGCCTTTCCTGGGACAGCAGTATTAGATTCCGATGCACCATTGCAGGTTTACTGTATCCCTTGGACCTTCAAATCAACGATGAAAAACAGAAATTGCATCGATATTGAATACAAAAACGCAAGATGTCGACTTATCTATAAGATGAGTAACTCTTCTAATAATTCGTGCTTTGAGCCTTTCATGGGACAGCAGTATTAGATTCCAATGCACCATTGCAGGTTTACTGTATCCCTTGGACCTTCAAATCAACGATGAAACACAGAAATACCATCGATATTGAATACAAAAGGCAAAATGTCAACTTATTTACCAGAGGAGTAACTCTTCTAATAGTTCGTGCTTTGAGCCTTTCCTGGGAAAGCAGTATTAGATTCCGATGCACCATTGCAGGTTTACTGTATCCCTTGGACCTTCACATCAACGATGAAACACAGAAATTGCATCGATATAGAATTCAAAAGGCAAAATGTCGACTTATTTATAAGAGTAGTAAATCTCCTAATTGTTTGTGCTTTGAGCCTTTCCTGGGACAGCAGTATTAGATTCCGATGCACCATTGCAGGTTTACTGCATCCCTTGGACCTTCAAATCAACGATGAAACACAGAAATTGCATCGAAATTGAATACAAAAGGCAAAATGTCGACTTATTTACAAGGGGAGTAACTCTTCTAATAGTTCGTGCTTTGAGCCTTTCCTGGGACACCAGTATTAGATTCCGATGCACGATTGCAGGTTTACTGTATCCCTTGCACCTTCAAATCAACGATGAAACACAGAAATTGCATCGATATGGAATACAAAAGGCAAAATGTCGACTTATTTACAAGAGGAGTAACTCGTCTAATAGTTCGTGGTCTGAGGCCTTCCTGGGACAGCAGTATTACATTCCGAAGCACCATAGCAGGTTTTCTGTATCCCTTGGACCTTCAAATCAACGATGAAACACAGAAATTACATCTATCTTGAATAAAAAATTAAAATTTCGACTTATTTACAAGAGGAGTAACTCTTCTAATAGTTCGTGCTTTGAGCCTTTCCTGGGACAGCAGTATTAGATTCCGATGCACCATTGCAGGTTTACTGTATCCCTTGGACCTTCAAATCAACGATGAAACACAGAAATTGCATCGATATGGAATACAAAAGGCAAAATGTCGACTTATTTACAAGGGGAGTAACTCTTCTAATAGTTCGCGCTTTGAGCCTTTCCTGGGACAGCAGTATTAGATTCCGATGCACCATTGCAAGTTTACTGTATCCCTTGGACCTTCAAATCAGCGATGAAACACAGAAATTGCATCGATATTGAATACAAAAGGCAAAATGTCGACTTATTTACAAGAGGAGTAAGTCTTCTAATAGTTCGTGTTTTGAGCCTTTCCTGGGACAGCAGTATTAGATTCCGATGCACCATTGCAGGTTTACTGTATCCCTTGGACCTTCAAATCAACGATGAAACACAGAAATTGCATCGATATTGAATTCAAAAGGCAAAATGTCGACTTATTTACAAGGGGAGTAACTCTTCTAATAGTTCGTGCTATGAGCCTTTCCTCGGACAGCAGAATTAAATTCCGATGCACCATTGCAGGTTTACTGTATCCCTTGGACCTTAAAATCAACGATGGAACACAGAAATTGCATCGATATTGAATACAACACGCAAAATATCGACTTATTTATAAGAGGAGTAACTCTTCTAATAGTTCGTGTTTTGAGCCATTCCTGGGACAGCAGTATTAGATTCCGATGCACCATTGCAGGTTTACTGTATCCCTTGGACCTTCAAATCAACGATGAAACACAGAAATTGCATCGATATTGAATACAAAAGGCAAAATGTCGACTTATTTACAAGAGGACTAACTCTTGTAATAGTTCCAGTTTTCAGCCTTTCCTGGGACAGCAGTATTAGATTGCGATGCACCATTGCAGGTTTACTGTATCCCTTGGACCTTCAAATCAACGATGAAACACAGAAATTGCATCGATATTGAATACAAAAGGCAAAATGACGATTTATTTATAAGAGGAGTAACTCTTCTAATAGTTCGCGCTTTTAGCCTTTCCTGGGACAGCAGTATTAGATTCCGATGCACCATTGCAGGTTTACTGTATCCCTTGGACCTTCAAATCAACGATGAAACACAGAAATTTCATCGATATAGAATACAAAAGGCAAAATGTCGACTTATTTATAAGAGGAGTAAATCTCCTAATTGTTTGTGCTTTGAGCCTTTCCTGGGACAGCAGTATTAGATTCCGATGCACCATTGCAGGTTTACTGTATCCCTTGGACCTTCAAATCAACGATGAAACACAGAAATACCATCGATATTGAATACAAAAGGCAAAATGTCAACTTATTTACCAGAGGAGTAACTCTTCTAATAGTTCGTGTTTTGAGCCTTTCCTGGGACAGCAGTATTAGATTCCGATGCACCATTGCAGGTTTACTGTATCCCTTGGACCTTCAAATCAACGATGAAACACAGAAATTGCATCGATATTGAATACAAAAGGCAAAATGTCGACTTATTTACAAGGGGAGTAACTCTTCTAATAGTTCGTGCTTTGAGCCTTTCCTGGGACAGCAGTATTAGATTCCGATGCACGATTGCAGGATTACTGTATCCCTTGGACCTTCAAATCAACGATGAAACACAGAAATTGCATCGATATGGAATACAAAAGGCAAAATGTCGACTTATTTACAAGAGGAGTAACTCGTCTAATAGTTCGTGGTATGAGGCTTTCCTGGGACAGCAGTATTACATTCCGAAGCACCATAGCAGGTTTACTGTATCCCTTGGACCTTCAAATCAACGATGAAACACAGAAATTACATCTATCTTGAATAAAAAATTAAAATTTCGACTTATTTACAAGAGGAGTAACTCTTCTAATAGTTCGTGCTTTGAGCCTTTCCTGGGACAGCAGTATTAGATTCCGATGCACCATTGCAGGTTTACTGTATCCCTTGGACCTTCAAATCAACGATGAAACACAGAAATTGCATCGATATGGAATACAAAAGGCAAAATGTCGACTTATTTACAAGGGGAGTAACTCTTCTAATAGTTCGCGCTTTGAGCCTTTCCTGGGACAGCAGTATTAGATTCCGATGCACCATTGCAAGTTTACTGTATCCCTTGGACCTTCAAATCAGCGATGAAACACAGAAATTGCATCGATATTGAATACAAAAGGCAAAATGTCGACTTATTTACAAGAGGAGTAAGTCTTCTAATAGTTCGTGTTTTGAGCCTTTCCTGGGACAGCAGTATCAGATTCCGATGCACCATTGCAGGTTTACTGTATCCCTTGGACCTTCAAATCAACGATGAAACACAGAAATTGCATCGATATTGAATACAAAAGGCAAAATGTCGACTTATTTACAAGGGGAGTAACTCTTCTAATAGTTCGTGCTTTGAGCCTTTCCTCGGACAGCAGAATTAAATTCCGATGCACCATTGCAGGTTTACTGTATCCCTTGGACCTTAAAATCAACGATGAAACACAGAAATTGCATCGATATTGAATACAACAGGCAAAATATCGACTTATTTATAAGAGGAGTAACTCTTCTAATAGTTCGTGTTTTGAGCCATTCCTGGGACAGCAGTATTAGATTCCGATGCACCATTGCAAATTTACTGTATCCCTTGGACCTTCAAATCAACGATGAAACACAGAAATTGCATCGATATTGAATACAAAAGGCAAAATGTCGACTTATTTACAAGAGGAGTAACTCTTGTAATAGTTCCAGGTTTGAGCCTTTCCTGGGACAGCAGTATTAGATTCCGATGCACGATTGCAGGTTTACTGTATCCCTTGGACCTTCAAATCAACGATGAAACACAGAAATTGCATCGATATTGAATACAAAAGGCAAAATGACGATTTATTTATAAGAGGAGTAACTCTTCTAATAGTTCGTGCTTTTAGCCTTTCCTGGGACAGCAGTATTAGATTCCGATGCACCATTGCAGGTTTACTGTATCCCTTGGGCCTTCAAATCAACGATGAAACACAGAAATTGCGTCGATATTGAATACAATAGGCAAAATGACGACTTATTTATAACAGGAGTTACCCTTCTAATAGTTCGTGCTTTGAGACTTTCCTGGGAAAGCAGTATTAGATTCCGATGCACCATTGCAGGTTTACTGTATCACTTTGACCTTCAAATCATCGATGAAACACAGAAATTGCATCGATATTGAATACAAAAGACAAAATGTCGACTTATTTGTAAGAGGAGTAACTCTTCTAATAGTTCGTTGTCTGAAGCTTTCCTGGGACAGCAGTATTAGATTCCGATGCACCAATGCAGGTTTACTGTGTCCCTTGGACCTTCAAATCAACGATGAAACACAAAAATTGCATCCATTATGAATAAAAAATTCAAAATGTCGACTTAATTGCAAGAGGAGTAACTCTTCTAATAGTTCGTGCTTTGAGGCTTTCCTGGGACAGCAGTATTAGATTCCGATGCACCATTGCAGTTTTACTGTATCCCTTGGACCTTCAAATCAACAATGAAACACAGAAAATGCATCGATATTGAATACAAAAGGGAAAATGACGACTTATTTATAAGAGGAGTAACTCTTCTAATAGTTCGTGCTTTGAGCCTTTCCTGGGACAGCAGTATTAGATTCCGATGCACCATTGCAGGTTTACTGTATCCCCTGGACCTTGAAATCAACGATGAAACACAGAGATTGCATCGATATTGAACACAAAAGGCAAAATGTCGACTAATTTACCAGAGGAGTAACTCTTCTAATAGTTCGCGCTTTGAGCCTTTCCTGGGAGAGCAGTATTAGATTCCGATGCACCATTGCAAGTTTACTGTATCCCTTGGACCTTCAAATCAGCGATGAAACACAGAAATTGCATCGATATTGAATACAAAAGGCAAAATGTCGACTTATTTACAAGAGGAGTAAGTCTTCTAATAGTTCGTGTTTTGAGCCTTTCCTGGGACAGCAGTATCAGATTCCGATGCACCATTGCAGGTTTACTGTATCCCTTGGACCTTCAAATCAACGATGAAACACAGAAATTGCATCGATATTGAATTCAAAAGGCAAAATGTCGACTTATTTACAAGGGGAGTAACTCTTCTAATAGTTCGTGCTATGAGCCTTTCCTCGGACAGCAGAATTAAATTCCGATGCACCATTGCAGGTTTACTGTATCCCTTGGACCTTAAAATCAACGATGGAACACAGAAATTGCATCGATATTGAATACAACACGCAAAATATCGACTTATTTATAAGAGGAGTAACTCTTCTAATAGTTCGTGCTTTGAGCCATTCCTGGGACAGCAGTATTAGGTTCCGATGCACCATTGCAGGTTTACTGTATCCCTTGGACCTTCAAATCAACGATGAAACACAGAAATTGCATCGATATTGAATACAAAAGGCAAAATGTCGACTTATTTACAAGAGGACTAACTCTTGTAATAGTTCCAGTTTTGAGCCTTTCCTGGGACAGCAGTATTAGATTCCGATGCACCATTGCAGGTTTACTGTATCCCTTGGACCTTCAAATCAACGATGAAACACAGAAATTGGATCGATATTGAATACAAAAGGCAAAATGACGATTTATTTATAAGAGGAGTAACTCTTCTAATAGTTCGCGCTTTTAGCCTTTCCTGGGACAGCAGTATTAGATTCCGATGCACCATTGCAGGTTTACTGTATCCCTTGGACCTTCAAATCAACGATGAAAAACAGAAATTGCATCGATATTGAATACAAAAACGCAAAATGTCGACTTATCTATAAGATGAGTAACTCTTCTAATAATTCGTGCTTTGAGAATTTCATGGGACAGCAGTATTAGATTCCAATGCACCATTGCAGGTTTACTGTATCCATTGGACCTTCAAATCACCGATGAAACACAGAAATTTCATCGATATAGAATACAAAAGGCAAAATGTCGACTTATTTATAAGAGGAGTAAATCTCCTAATTGTTTGTGCTTTGAGCCTTTCCTGGGACAGCAGTATTAGATTCCGATGCACCATTGCAGGTTTACTGTATCCCTTGGACCTTCAAATCAACGATGAAACACAGAAATACCATCGATATTGAATACAAAAGGCAAAATGTCAACTTATTTACCAGAGGAGTAACTCTTCTAATAGTTCGTGTTTTGAGCCTTTCCTGGGACAGCAGTATTAGATTCCGATGCACCATTGCAGGTTTACTGTATCCCTTGGACCTTCACATCAACGATGAAACACAGAAATTGCATCGATATAGAATTCAAAAGGCAAAATGTCGACTTACTTATAAGAGGAGTAAATCTCCTAATTGTTTGTGCTTTGAGCCTTTCCTGGGACAGCAGTATTAGATTCCGATGCACCATTGCAGGTTTACTGCATCCCTTGGACCTTCAAATCAACGATGAAACACAGAAATTGCATCGATATTGAATACAAAAGGCAAAATGTCGACTTATTTACAAGGGGAGTAACTCTTCTAATAGTTCGTGCTTTGAGCCTTTCCTGGGACAGCAGTAGTAGATTCCGATGCACGATTGCAGGTTTACTGTATCCCTTGGACCTTCAAATCAACGATGAAACACAGAAATTGCATCGATATGGAATACAAAAGGCAAAATGTCGACTTATTTACAAGAGGAGTAACTCGTCTAATAGTTCGTGGTCTGAGGCTTTCCTGAGACAGCAGTATTACATTCCGAAGCACCATAGCAGGTTTACTGTATCCCTTGGACCTTCAAATCAACGATGAAACACAGAAATTACATCTATCTTGAATAAAAAATTAAAATTTCGACTTATTTACAAGAGGAGTAACTCTTCTAATAGTTCGTGTTTTGAGCCTTTCCTGGGACAGCAGTATCAGATTCCGATGCACCATTGCAGGTTTACTGTATCCCTTGGACCTTCAAATCAACGATGAAACACAGAAATTGCATCGATATTGAATACAAAAGGCAAAATGTCGACTTATTTACAAGGGGAGTAACTCTTCTAATAGTTCGTGCTTTGAGCCTTTCCTCGGACAGCAGAATTAAATTCCGATGCACCATTGCAGGTTTACTGTATCCCTTGGACCTTAAAATCAACGATGAAACACAGAAATTGCATCGATATTGAATACAACAGGCAAAATATCGACTTATTTATAAGAGGAGTAACTCTTCTAATAGTTCGTGTTTTGAGCCATTCCTGGGACAGCAGTATTAGATTCCGATGCACCATTGCAGGTTTACTGTATCCCTTGGACCTACAAATCAACGATGAAACACAGAAATTGCATCGATATTGAATACAAAAGACAAAATGTCGACTTATTTATAAGAGGAGTAACTCTTCTAATAGTTCGTTGTCTGAAGCTTTCCTGGGACAGCAGTATTAGATTCCGATGCACCAATGCAGGTTTACTGTGTCCCTTGGACCTTCAAATCAACGATGAAACACAAAAATTGCATCCATTATGAATAAAAAATTCAAAATGTCGACTTAATTGCAAGAGGAGTAACTCTTCTAATAGTTCGTGCTTTGAGGCTTTCCTGGGACAGCAGTATTAGATTCCGATGCACCATTGCAGTTTTACTGTATCCCTTGGACCTTCAAATCAACAATGAAACACAGAAAATGCATCGATATTGAATACAAAAGGGAAAATGACGACTTATTTATAAGAGGAGTAACTCTTCTAATAGTTCGTGCTTTGAGCCTTTCCTCGGACAGCAGTATTAGATTCCGATGCACCATTGCAGGTTTACTGTATCCCCTGGACCTTGAAATCAACGATGAAACACAGAGATTGCATCGATATTGAACACAAAAGGCAAAATGTCGACTAATTTACCAGAGGAGTAACTCTTCTAATAGTTCGTGCTTTGAGCCTTTCCTGGGACAGCAGTATTAGATTCCGATGCACGATTGCAGGTTTACTGTATCCCTTGGACCTTCAAATCAACGATGAAACACAGAAATTGCATCGATATTGAATACAAAAGGCAAAATGACGATTTATTTATAAGAGGAGTAACTCTTCTAATAGTTCGTGCTTTTAGCCTTTCCTGGGACAGCAGTATTAGATTCCGATGCACCATTGCAGGTTTACTGTATCCCTTGGGCCTTCAAATCAACGATGAAACACAGAAATTGCATCGATATTGAATACAATAGGCAAAATGACGACTTATTTATAAGAGGAGTTACCCTTCTAATAGTTCGTGCTTTGAGACTTTCCTGGGAAAGCAGTATTAGATTCCGATGCACCATTGCAGGTTTACTGTATCACTTTGACCTTCAAATCATCGATGAAACACAGAAATTGCATCGATATTGAATACAAAATACAAAATGTCGACTTATTTATAAGAGGAGTAACTCTTCTAATAGTTCGTTGTCTGAAGCTTTCCTGGGACAGCAGTATTAGATTCCGATGCACCAGTGCAGGTTTACTGTGTCCCTTGGACCTTCAAATCAACGATGAAACACAAAAATTGCATCCATTATGAATAAAAAATTCAAAATGTCGACTTAATTGCAAGAGGAGTAACTCTTCTAATAGTTCGTGCTTTGAGGCTTTCCTGGGACAGCAGTATTAGATTCCGATGCACCATTGCAGTTTTACTGTATCCCTTGGACCTTCAAATCAACAATGAAACACAGAAAATGCATCGATATTGAATACAAAAGGGAAAATGACGACTTATTTATAAGAGGAGTAACTCTTCTAATAGTTCGTGCTTTGAGCCTTTCCTCGGACAGCAGTATTAGATTCCGATGCACCATTGCAGGTTTACTGTATCCCCTGGACCTTGAAATCAACGATGAAACACAGAGATTGCATCGATATTGAACACAAAAGGCAAAATGTCGACTAATTTACCAGAGGAGTAACTCTTCTAATAGTTAGTGCTTTTAGCCTTTCCTGGGACAGCAGTATAAGATTCCGATGCACAATTGCAGGTTTACTGTATCCCTCGGACTTTCACATCAACGATGAAACACAGAAACTGCATCCATATTGAATAAAAAACTCAAAATTTCGACTTATTTATAAGAGGAGTAAATCTCCTAATTGTTTGTGCTTTGAAACCTTCCTGGGAGAGCAGTATTAGATTCCGATGCACCATTGCAAGTTTACTGTATCCCTTGGACCTTCAAATCAACGATGAAACACAGAAATTGCATCGATATTGAATACAAAAGGCATAATGTCGACTTATTTACAAGAGGAGTAACTCTTCTAATAGTTCGTGCTTTGAGCCTTTCCTGGGACAGAAGTACAAGATTCCAATGCACCATTGAATGTTTACTGTATCTCTTGGACCTTCAAATCAACGATGAAACACAGAAATTGCATCGATATTGAATACAAAAGGCAAAATGTCGACTTATCTATAAGAGGAGTAACTCTTCTAATAGTTCGTGCTTTGAGCCGTTCCTGGGACAGCAGTATTAGATTCCGATGCACCATTACAGGTTTATTGTATCCCTTGGACCTTCAAATCAACGATGAAACTCAGAAATTGCATCGATATTGAATACAAAAAGCAAAATGTCGTCTTATTCATAAGAGGAGTAACTTTTCTAGTAGTTCGTGCTTTGAGCCTTTCCTGGGACAGCAGAATTAAATTACGATGCACCATTGCAGGTTTACTGTATCCCTTGGACCTTGAAATCAACGATGAAACACAGAAATTGCATCGATATTGAATACAGAAGGCAAAATGTCGACTTATTTACAAGAGGAGTAACTCTTCTAATAGTTCGTGCTTTGAGCCTTTCCTGGGACAGCAGTATTAGATTCCGATGCACCATTGCAGGTTTACTGTATCCCTTGGACCTTTAAATCAACGATGAAACACAGAAATTACATCGATATAGAATACAAAAGGCAAAATGTCGACTTATTTACAAGAGGAGTAACTCTTCTAATAGTTCGTGCTTCGAGCCTTTCCTGGGACAGCAGTATTAGATTCCGATGCACCATTGCAAGTTTACTGTATCCCTTGGACCTTCAAATCAAAGATGAAACACAGAAATTCCATCGATATTGAATACAAAAGGCAAAATGTCGACTTATTTACCAGAGGAGTAATTCTTCTAATAGTTCGTGCTTTGAGCCTTTCCTGGGTTCAGCAGTATTCGATTCCGATGCACCATTGCAGGTTTACTGTATCCCTTGGACCTTCAAATCAACAATGAAACACAGAAAATGCATCGATATTGAATACAAAAGGGAAAATGACGACTTATTTATAAGAGGAGTAACTCTTCTAATAGTTCGTGCATTGAGCCTTTCCTGGGACAGCAGTATTAGATTCCGATGCACCATTGCAGGTTTACTGTATCCCTTTGACCTTCAAATCAACGATGAAACACAGAAATTGCATCGATATTGAATACAAAAGGCAAAAAGTCGACTTATTTACAAGAGGAGGAACTCTTCCAATAATTCGTGCTTTTAGCCTTTCCTGGGACAGCAGTATTAGATTCCGATGCAACATTGCAGGTTAACTGTATACCTTGGACATTCAACGCAACGATGAAACACAGAAATCGCATCGATATTGAATACAAAACGCAAAATGTCGACTTATTTACAAGAGGAGTAACTCTTCTAATAGTTCGTGCTTTGAGCCTTTCCTGGGACAGCAGTATTAGATTCCGATGCACCATTGCAGGTTTACTGTATCCCTTGGACCTTCACACCAACGATGAAACACAGAAATTGCATCGATATTGAATACAAAAAGCAAAATGTCGACTTATTTATAAGATGAGTAACTCTCCTAATAGTTCGTGCTTTGAGCCTTTGCTGGGACAGCAGTATTAGATTCCGATGCACCATTGCAGGTTTACTGTATCCCTTGGACCTTCAAATCAACGATGAAACACAGAAATTGCATCGATATTGAATGGAAAAGGCAAAATGTCGACTTATTTACAAGAGGAGTAACTCTGCTAATAGTTCGTGCTTTTAGCCTTTCCTGGGACAGCAGTATTAGATTCCGATGCACAATTGCAGGTTTACTGTATCCCTCGGACCTTCACATAAACGATGAAACACAGAAATTGCATCGATATTGAATACAAAATGCAAAATGTCGACTTATTTATAAGAGGAGTAGATCTCCTAATTGTTTGTGCTTTGAGCCTTTCCTGGGAGAGCAGTATTAGATTCCGATGCACCATTGCAGGTTTACTGTATCCCTTGGACCTTCAAATCAACGATGAAACACGGAAATTGCATCGATATTGAATGGAAAAGGCAAAATGTCGACTTATTTACAAGAGGAGTAACTCTGCTAATAGTTCGTGCTTTTAGCCTTTCCTGGGACAGCAGTATTAGATTCCGATGCACCATTGCAGGTTTACTGTGTCCCTTTGACCTTCAAATCAACGATTAAACACAGAAATTGCATCGATATTGAATACAAAAGGCAAAATGTCGACTTATTTACAAGAGGAGCAACTCTTCTAATAGTTCGTGCTTTGAGCCTTTCCTGGGACAGAAGTACTAGACTCCAATGCACCATTAAATGTTTACTGTATCTCTTGGACCTTCAAATCAACGATGAAACACAGAAATTGCATCGATATGGAATACAAAAGGCAAAATGTCGACTTATTTACAAGAGGAGTAACTCGTCTAATAGTTCGTGGTCTGAGGCTCTCCTGGGACAGCAGTATTACATTCCGAAGCACCATAGCAGATTTACTGTATCCCTTGGACCTTCAAATCAACGATGAAACACAGAAATTACATCTATATTGAATAAAAAATTAAAATTTCGACTTATTTACAAGAGGAGTAACTCTTCTAATAGTTCGTGCTTTGAGCCTTTCCTGGGACAGCAGTATTAGATTCCGATGCACCATTGCAGGTTTACTGTATCCCTCGGACCTTCACATAAACGATGAAACACAGAAATTGCATCGATATTGAATACAAAATGCAAAATGTCGACTTATTTATAAGAGGAGTAGATCTCCTAATTGTTTGTGCTTTGAGCCTTTCCTGGGAGAGCAGTATTAGATTCCGATGCACCATTGCAGGTTTATTGTATCCCTTGGACCTTCAAATCAACGATGAAACTCAGAAATTGCATCGATATTGAATACAAAAGGTAAAAAGTCGACTTATTTATAAGCGGAGTAACTCTTCTAATAGTTCGTGATTTGAGCCTTTCCTGGGACAGAAGTACTAGATTCCAATGCACCATTGAATGTTTACTGTATCTCTTGGACCTTCAAATCAACGATGAAACACAGAAATTGCATCGATATTGAATACAAAAGGCAAAATGTCGAGTTATCTATAAGAGGAGTAACTCTTCTAATAGTTCGTGCTTTGAGCCGTTCCTGGGACAGCAGTATTAGATTCCGATGCACCATTGCAGGTTTATTGTATCCCTTGGACCTTCAAATCAACGATGAAACTCAGAAACTGCATCAATAATGAATACAAAAGGCAAAATGTCGATTTATTTACAAGAGGAGTAACTCTTCTAATAGTTCGTGTTTTGAGCCTTTCCTGGGACAGCAGTATTAGATTCCGATGCACCATTGCAGGTTTACTGTATCCCTTGGACCTTCAAATCAACGATGAAACACAGAAATTACATCGATATAGAATACAAAAGGCAAAATGTCGACTTATTTACAAGAGGAGTAAGTCTTATAATAGTTCGTGTTTTGAGCCTTTCCTTGGACAGCAGTATCAGATTCCGATGCACCATTGCAGGTTTACTGTATCCGTTGGACCTTCAAATCAACGATGAAAAACAGAAATTGCATCGATATTGAATACAAAAGGCAAAATGTCGACTTATTTACAAGAGGAGTAACTCTTCCAATAGTTCGTGCTTTTAGCCTTTCCTGGGACAGCAGTATTAGATTCCGATGCAACATTGCAGGTTTACTGTATCCCTTGGACCTTGAAATCAACGATGAAACACAGAGATTGTATCGATATTGAATACAAAAGGCAAAATGTCGACTTATTTACAAGAGGAGTAACTCTTCCAATAGTTCGTGCTTTGAGCCTTTCCTGGGACAGCAGTATTAGATTCCGATGCACCATTGCAGGTTTACGGTATCCCTCAGACCTTCACATCAACGATGAAACACAGAAATTGCATCGATATTGAATACAAAATGCAAAATGTCGACTTATTTATAAGAGGAGTAAAACTCCTAATTGTTTGTGCTTTGAGCCTTTCCTGGGAGAGCAGTATTAGATTCCGATGCACCATTGCAGGTTTGCTGTATCCCTTGAACCTTCAAATCAACGATGAAACACAGAAATTGCATCGATATTGAATACAAAAGGCAAAATGTCGACTTATTTACAAGAGGAGTAACTCTTCTAATAGTTCGTTCTTTGAGCCTTTCCTGGGACAGAAGTACTAGATTCCAATGCACCA
This sequence comes from Schistocerca cancellata, assembly GCF_023864275.1. Lineage (NCBI taxonomy): Eukaryota > Metazoa > Arthropoda > Insecta > Orthoptera > Acrididae > Schistocerca > Schistocerca cancellata. The sequence goes on along the minus strand of NW_026046719.1, from coordinate 1,404,738 downwards.
TTGAATGTTTACTGTATCTCTTGGACCTTCAAATCAACGATGAAACACAGAAATTGCATCGATATTGAATACAAAAGGCAAAATGTCGACTTATCTATAAGAGGAGTAACTCTTCTAATAGTTCGTGTTTTGAGCCGTTCCTGGGACAGCAGTATTAGATTCCGATGCACCATTGCAGGTTTTTTGTATCCCTTGGACCTTCAAATCAACGATGAAACTCAGAAATTGCATCGATATTGAATACAAAAGGCAAAATGTCGTCTTATTCATAAGAGGAGTAACTTTTCTAATAGTTCGTGCTTTGAGCCTTTCCTGGGACAGCAGAATTAGATTACGATACACCAGTGCAGGTTTACTGTATCCCTCGGACCTTGAAATCAAAAAGAAACACAGAAATTGCATCGATATTGAATACATAAGGCAAAATGTCGACTTATTTACAAGAGGAGTAACTCTTCTAATAGTTCGTGCTTTGAGCCTTTCCTGGGACAGCAGTATTAGATTCCGATGCACCATTGCAGGTTTACTGTATCCCTTGGACCTTCAAATCAACGATGAAAAACAGAAATTGCATCGATATTGAATACAAAAGGCAAAATGTCGACTTATCTATAAGATGAGTAACTCTTCTAATAATTCGTGCTTTGAGCCTTTTATGGGACAGCAGTATTAGATTCCAATGCACCATTGCAGGTTTACTGTATCCATTGGACCTTCAAATCACCGATGAAACACAGAAATTGCATCGATATTGAATACAAAAGGTAAAAATTTAACTTATTTATAAGCGGAGTAACTCTTCTAATAGTTCGTGATTTGAGCCTTTCCTGGGACAGAAGTACTAGATTCCAATGCACCATTGAATGTTTACTGTATCTCTTGGACCTTCAAATCAACGATGAAACACAGAAATTGCATCGATATTGAATACAAAAGGCAAAATGTCGACTTATCTATAAGAGGAGTAACTCTTCTAATAGTTCGTGTTTTGAGCCTTTCCTGGGACAGCAGTATTAGATTCCGATGCACCATTGCAGGTTTACTGTATCCCTTGGACCTTCAAATCAACGATGAAACACAGAAATTACATCGATATAGAATAGAAAAGGCAAAATGTCGACTTATTTACAAGAGGAGTAAGTCTTATAATAGTTCGTGTTTTGAGCCTTTCCTTGGACAGCAGTATCAGATTCCGATGCACCATTGCAGCTTTACTGTATCCGTTGGACCTTCAAATCAACGATGAAACACAGAAATTGCATCGATATTGAATACAAAAGGCAAAATGTCGACTTATTTACAAGAGGAGTAACTCTTCCAATAGTTCGTGCTTTTAGCCTTTCCTGGGACAGCAGTATTAGATTCCGTTGCAACATTGCAGGTTTACTGTATCCCTTGGACCTTGAAATCAACGATGAAACACAGAGATTGCATCGATATTGAATACAAAAGGCAAATTGTCGACTTATTTACAAGAGGAGTATTTCTTCTAATAGTTCGTGCTTTGAGCCTTTCCTGGGACAGCAGTATTAGATTCCGATGAACAATTGCAGGTTTACGGTATCCCTCGGACCTTCACATCAACGATGAAACACAGAAATTGCATCGATATTGAATACAAAATGCAAAATGTCGACTTATTTATAAGAGGAGTAAATCTCCTAATTGTTTGTGCTTTGAGCCTTTCCTGGGAGAGCAGTATTAGATTCCGATGCACCATTGCAGGTTTGCTGTATCCCTTGAACCTTCAAATCAACGATGAAACACAGAAATTTCATCGATATTGAATACAAAAGGCATAATGTCGACTTATTTACAAGAGGAGTAACTCTTCTAATAGTTCGTTCTTTGAGCCTTTCCTGGGACAGAAGTACTAGATTCCAATGCACCATTGAATGTTTACTGTATCTCTTGGACCTTCAAATCAACGATGAAACACAGAAATTGCATCGATATTGAATACAAAAGGCAAAATGTCGACTTATCCACAAGAGGAGTAACTCTTCTAATAGTTCGTGTTTTGAGCCGTTCCTGGGACAGCAGTATTAGATTCCGATGCACCATTGCAGGTTTTTTGTATCCCTTGGACCTTCAAATCAACGATGAAACTCAGAAATTGCATCGATATTGAATACAAAAGGCAAAATGTCGTCTTATTCATAAGAGAAGTAACTTTTCTAATAGTTCGTGCTTTGAGCCTTTCCTGGGACAGCAGAATTAGATTACGATGCACCAGTGCAGGTTTACTGTATCCCTCGGACCTTGAAATCAACAAAGAAACACAGAAATTGCATCGATATTGAATACATAAGGCAAAATGTCGACTTATTTACAAGAGGAGTAACTCTTCTAATAGTTCGTGTTTTGAGCCTTTCCTGGGACAGCAGTATTAGATTCCGATGCACCATTGCAGGTTTACTGTATCCCTTGGACCTTCAAATCAACGATGAAACACAGAAATTACATCGATATAGAATACAAAAGGCAAAATGTCGACTTTTTACAAGAGGAGTAACTTTTCTAATAGTTCGTGCTTTGAGCCTTTCCTGGGACAGCAGTATTAGATTCCGATGCACCATTGCAGGTTTACTGTATCCCTTGGACCTTCAAATCAACGATGAAAAACAGAAATTGCATCGATATTGAATACAAAAGGCAAAATGTCGACTTATCTATAAGATGAGTAACTCTTCTAATAATTCGTGCTTTGAGCCTTTTATGGGACAGCAGTATTAGATTCCAATGCACCATTGCAGGTTTACTGTATCCATTGGACCTTCAAATCACCGATGAAACACAGAAATTGCATCGAAATTGAATACAAAAGGTAAAAAGTCGACTTATTTATAAGCGGAGTAACTCTTCTAATAGTTCGTGATTTGAGCCTTTCCTGGGACAGAAGTACTAGATTCCAATGCACCATTGAATGTTTACTGTATCTCTTGGACCTTCAAATCAACGATGAAACACAGAAATTGCATCGATATTGAATACAAAAGGCAAAATGTCGACTTATCTATAAGAGGAGTAACTCTTCTAATAGTTCGTGCTTTGAGCCGTTCCTGGGACAGCAGTATTAGATTCCGATGCACCATTACAGGTTTATTGAATCCCTTGGACCTTCAAATCAACGATGAAACTCAGAAATTGCATCGATATTGAATACAAAAGGCAAAATGTCGTCTTATTCATAAGAGGAGTAACTTTTCTAATAGTTCGTGCTTTGAGCCTTTCCTGGGACAGCAGAATTAAATTACGATGCACCATTGCAGGTTTACTGTATCCCTTGGACCTTGAAATCAACGATGAAACACAGAAATATCATCGATATTGAATACAAAAGGCAAAATGTCGACTTATTTACAAGAGGAGTAACTCTTTTAATAGTTCGTGCTTTGAGCCTTTCCTGGGACAGCAGTATTAGATTCCGATGCACCATTGCAGGTTTACTGTATCCCTTGGACTTTCAAATCAACGATAAAACACAGAAATTCCATCGATATTGAATACAAAAGGCAAAATGTCGACTTATTTACCAGAGGAGTAACTCTTCTAATAGTTCGTGCTTTGAGCCTTTCCTGGGACAGCAGTATTAGATTCCGATGCACCATTGCAGGTTTACTGTATCCCTTGGACCTTCACATCAACGGTGAAACACAGAAATTGCATCGATATAGAATACAAAAGGCAAAATGTCGACTTATTTATAAGAGGAGTAAACCTCCTAATTGTTTGTGATTTGAGCCATTCCTGGGACAGCAGTATTAGATTCCGATGCACCATTGCAGGTTTACTGTATCCCTTGGACCTTAAAATCAACGATGAAACACAGAAATTGCATCGATATTGACTACAAAAGGCAAAATGTCGACTTATTTACAAGGGGAGTAACTCTTCTAGTAATTCGTGCTTTTAGCCTTACCTGGGACAGCAGTATTAGATTCCGATGCACGATTGCAGGTTTACTGTATCCGTTGGACCTTCAAATCAACGATGAAACACAGAAATTGCATCGATATGGAATACAAAATGCAAAATGTCGACTTATTTACAAGAGGAGTAACTCTTCTAATAGTTCGTGGTCTGAGGCTTTCCTGGGACAGCAGTATTACATTCCGATGCACCATAGCAGAATTACTGTATCCCTTGGACCTTAAAATCACCGATGAAACACAGAAATTGCATCTATATTGAATAAAAAATTAAAATGTCAACTTATTTACAAGAGGAGTAACTCTTCTAATAGTTCGTGCTTTGAGCCTTTCCTGGGACAGTAGTATTAGATTCCGATGCACCATTGCAGGTTTACTGTATCCCTTGGACCTTCAAATCAACGATGAAACACAGAAATTGCATCGATATTGAATACAAAAGGCAAAATGTCGACTTATTTACAAGGGGAGTAACTCTTCTAATAGTTCGTGCTTTGAGCCTTTCCTGGGACAGCAGTATTAGATTCCGATGCACCATTGCACGTTTACTGTATCCCTTGGACCTTCAAATCAGCGATGAAACACAGAAATTGCATCGATATTGAATACAAAAAGCAAAATGTCGACTTATTTACAAGAGGAGTAAGTCTTATAATAGTTCGTGATTTGAGCCTTTCCTGGGACAGAAGTATCAGATTCCGATGCACCATTGCAGGTTTACTGTATCCCATGGACCTTCAAATCAACGATGAAACACAGAAATTGCATCGATATTGAATACAAAAGGCAAAATGTCGACTTATTTACAAGGGGAGTAACTCTTCTAATAGTTCGTGCTTTGAGCCTTTCCTCGGACAGCAGTATTAGATTCCGAAGCACCATTGCAGGTTTACTGTATCCCTTGGAACTTAAAATCAACGATGAAACACAGAAATTGAATCGATATTGAATACAACAGGCAAAAGTCGACTTATTTATAAGAGGAGTAACTCTTCTAATAGTTCGTGTTTGAGCCATTCCTGGGATAGCAGTATTAGTTTCCGATGCACCATTGCAGGTTCACTGTATCCCTTGGACCTTCAAATCAACAATGAAACACAGAAAATGCATCGATATTGAATACAAAAGGGAAAATGACGACTTATTTATAAGAGGAGTAACTCTTCTAATAGTTCGTGCTTTGAGCCTTTCCTGGGACAGCAGTATTAGATTCCGACGCACCATTGCAGGTTTACTGTATCCCTTTGACCTTCAAATCATTGATGAAACACAGAAATTGCATCGATATTGAATACAAAATGTAAAATGTCGACTTATTTACAAGAGGAGTAACTCTTCTAATAGTTCGTGCTTTGAGCCGTTCCTGGGACAGCAGTATTAGATTCCGATGCACCATTACAGGTTTATTGAATCCCTTGGACCTTCAAATCAACGATGAAACTCAGAAATTGCATCGATATTGAATACAAAAGGCAAAATGTCGACTTATTCATAAGAGGAGTAACTTTTCTAATAGTTCGTGTTTTGAGCCTTTCCTGGGACAGCAGTATTAGATTCCGATGCACCATTGCAGGTTTACTGTATCCCTTGGACCTTCAAATCAACGATGAAACACAGAAATTACATCGATATAGAATACAAAATGCAAAATGTCGACTTATTTACAAGAGGAGTAACTCTTCTAATAGTTCGTGCTTTGAGCCTTTCCTAGGACAGCAGTATTAGATTCCGATGCACCATTGCAGGTTTACTGTATCCCTTGGACCTTCACATCAACGGTGAAAGAAATTACATCGATATAGAATACAAAAGGCAAAATGTCGACTTATTTATAAGAGGAGTAAACCTCCTAATTGTTTGTGATTTGAGCCTTTCCTGGGACAGCAGTATTAGATTCCGATGCACCATTGCAGGTTTACTGTATCCCTTGGACCTTAAAATCAACGATGAAACACAGAAATTGCATCGATATTGAATACAAAAGGCAAAATGTCGACTTATTTACAAGGGGAGTAACTCTTTTAGTAATTCGTGCTTTTAGCCTTTCCTGGGACAGCAGTATTAGATTCCGATGCACGATTGCAGGTTTACTGTATCCCTTGGACCTTCAAATCAACGATGAAACACAGAAATTGCATCGATATGGAATACAAAATGCAAAATGTCGACTTATTTACAAGAGGAGTAACTCTTCTAATAGTTCGTGGTCTGAGGCTTTCCTGGGACAGCAGTATTACATTCCGATGCACCATAGCAGGTTTACTGTATCCCTTGGACCTTAAAATCACCGATGAAACACAGAAATTGCATCTATATTGAATAAAAAGTTAAAATGTCAACTTATTTACAAGAGGAGTAACTCTTCTAATAGTTCGTGCTTTGAGCCTTTCCTGGGACAGCAGTATTAGATTCCGATGCACCTATGCAGGTTTACTGTATCCCTTGGACCTTCAAATCAACGATGAAACACAGAAATTGCATCGATATTGAATACAAAAGGCAAAATGTCGACTTATTTACAAGGGGAGTAACACTTCTAATAGTTCGTGCTTTGAGCCTTTCCTGGGACAGCAGTATTAGATTCCGATGCACCATTGCACGTTTACTGTATTCCTTGGACCTTCAAATCAGCGATGAAACACAGAAATTGCATCGATATTGAATACAAAAAGCAAAATATCGACTTATTTACAAGAGGAGTAAGTCTTATAATAGTTCGTGATTTGAGCCTTTCCTGGGACAGGAGTATCAGATTCCGATGCACCATTGCAGGTTTACTGTATCCCTTGGACCTTAAAATCAACGATGAAACACAGAAATTGCATCGATATTGAATACAAAAGGCAAAATGTCGACTTATTTACAAGGGGAGTAACTCTTCTAGTAATTCGTGCTTTTAGCCTTTCCTGGGACAGCAGTATTAGATTCCGATGCACGATTGCATGTTTACTGTATCCCTTGGACCCTCAAATCAACGATGAAACACAGAAATTGCATCGATATGGAATACAAAAGGCAAAATGTCGACTTATTTACAAGAGGAGTAACTCTTCTAATAGTTCGTGGTCTGAGGCTTTCCTGGGACACCAGTATTACATTCCGATGCACCATAGCAGGTGAACTGTATCCCTTGGACCTTAAAATCACCGATGAAACACAGAAATTGCATCTATATTGAATAAAAAATTAAAATGTCAATTTATTTACAAGAGGAGTAACTCTTCTAATAGTTCGTGCTTTGAGCCTTTCCTGGGACAGCAGTATTAGATTCCGATGCACCATTGCAGGTTTACTGTATCCCTTGGACCTTCAAATCAACGATGAAACACAGAAATTGCATCGATATTGAATACAAAAGGCAAAATGTCGACTTATTTACAAGGGGAGTAACTCTTCTAATTGTTCGTGCTTTGAGCGTTTCCTGGGACAGCAGTATTAGATTCCGATGCACCATTGCACGTTTACTGTATCCCTTGGACCTTCAAATCAGCGATGAAACACAGAAATTGCATCGATATTGAATACAAAAAGCAAAATGTCGACTTATTTACAAGAGGAGTAAGTCTTATAATAGTTCGTGATTTGAGCCTTTCCTGGGACAGGAGTATCAGATTCCGATGCACCATTGCAGGTTTACTGTATCCCTTGGACCTTCAAATCAACGATGAAACACAGAAATTGCATCGATATTGAATACAAAAAGCAAAATGTCGACTTATTTACAAGAGGAGTAAGTCTTATAATAGTTCGTGATTTGAGCCTTTCCTGGGACAGGAGTATCAGATTCCGATGCACCATTGCAGGTTTACTGTATCCCTTGGACCTTCAAATCAACGATGAAACACAGAAATTGCATCGATATTGAATACAAAAGGCAAAATGTCGACTTATTTACAAGGGGAGTAACTCTTCTAATAGTTCGTTATTTGAGCCTTTCCTCGGACAGCAGTATTAGATTCCGAAGCTCCATTGCAGGTTTACTGTATCCCTTGGACCTTAAAATCAACGATGAAACACAGAAATTGAATCGATATTGAATACAACAGGCAAAAGTCGACTTATTCATAAGAGGAGTAACTCTTGTTATAGTTCGTGTTTTGAGCCTTTCCTGGGACAGCAGTATTAGATTCCGATGCACCATTGCAGGTTTACTGTATCCATTGGACCTTCAAATCAACGATGAAACACAGAGATTGCATCGATATTGTATACAAAAGGCAAAATGTCGACTTGTTTGCAAGAGGAGTAACTCTTCTAATAGTTCGTGTTTTGAACCTTTCCTGGGACAGCAGTATTAGATTACGATGCACCATTGCAGGTTTACTTTATCCCTTGGACCTTGAAATCAATGATGAAACACAGAAATTGTATCGATATTGAATACAAAAGGCAAAATGTCGACTTATTTCAAGAGGAGTAACTCTTCTAATAGTTCGTGCTTTGAGCCTTTCCTGGGACAGCAGTATTAGATTCCGATGCACCATTACAGGTTTACTGTATCCCTTTGACCTTCAAATCAACGATGAAACACAGAAATTGCATCGATATTGAATACAAAAGGTAAAATGTCGACTTATTTACAAGAGGAGTAACTCTTCCAATAGTTCGTGCTTTTAGCCTTTCCTGGGACAGCAGTATTAGATTCCGATGCAACATTGCAGGTTTACTGTATCCCTTGGACCTTCAAATCAACGATGAAACACAGAGATTGCATCGATATTGAATACAAAAGGCAAAATGTCGACTTATTTCCAAGAGGAGTAACTCCTCTAATAGTTCGTGCTTTGAGCCTTTCCTGGGACAGCAGTATTAGATTCCGATGCACAATTGCAGGTTTACTGTATCCCTCGGACCTTCACATCAACGATGAAACACAGAAATTGCATCGATATTGAATACAAAATGCAAAATGTCGACTTATTTATAAGAGGAGTAAATCTCCTAATTGTTTGTGCTTTGAGCCTTTCCTGGGAGAGCAGTATTAGATTCCGATGCACCATTGCAGGTTTACTGTATCCCTTGAACCTTCAAATCAACGATGAAATACAGAAATTGCATCGATATTGAATACAAAAAACAAAATGTCGACTTATTTACAAGCGGAGTAACTCTTCTAATAGTTCGTTCTTTGAGCCTTTCCTGGGACAGAAGTACTAGATTCCAATGCACCATTGAATGTTTACTGTATCTCTTGGACCTTCAATTCAACGATGAAACACAGAAATTGCATCGATATTGAATACAAAAGGCAAAATGTCGTCTTATCTATAAGAGGAGTAACTCTTCTAATAGTTCGTGATTTGAGCCGTTCCTGGGACAGCAGTATTAGATTCCGATGCACCATTGCAGGTTTATTGTATCCCTTGGACCTTCAAATCACCGATGAAACACAGAAATTGCATCGATATTGAATACAAAAGGTAAAAGGTCGACTTATTTATAAGCGGAGTAACTCTTCTAATAGTTCGTGACTTGAGCCTTTCCTGGGACAGCAGTATTAGATTGCGATGCACCATTACAGGTTTACTGTATTCCTTGGACCTTCAAATCAACGATGAAAAACAGAAATTGCATCGATATTGAATACAAAAGGCAAAATGTCGACATATTTATAAGAGGAGTAACTCTTCTAATAGTTCGTACTTTGAGCCTTTATTGGGACAGCAGTATTCGATTCCGATGTACCATTGCAGGTTTTTTGTATCCCTTGGTCCTTCCAATCAACTATGAAACACAGAAATTGCATCGATATTGAATACAAAAGGCAAAATGTCGACTTATTTACAAGAGGAGTAACTCTTCTAATAGTTCGTGCTTTGAGCCTTTCCTGGGAGAGCAGTATTAGATTCCGATGCACCATTGCAGGTTTGCTGTATCCCTTGGACCTTCAAATCAACGATGAAGCACAGAAATTCCATCGATATTGAATACAAAAGGCAAAATGTCGACATATTTACCAGAGGAGTAACTCTTCTAATAGTTCGTGCTTTGAGCCTTTCCTGGGACAGCAGTATTAGATTCCGATGCACCATTGCACGTTTACTGTATCCCTTGGACCTTCAAATCAACGATGAAACACAGAAATTGCATCGATATAGAATACAAAAGGCAAAATGTCGACTTATTTACAAGAGGAGTAACTCTTCTAACAGTTCGTGGTCTGAGGCTTTCCTGGGACAGCAGTATTAGATTCCGATGCACCATAGCAGGTTTACTGTATCCCTTGGAACTTCAAAACAACGATGAAACACAGAAATTGCTTCTATATTGAATAAAAAATTAAAATGTCGACTTATTTACAAGAAGAGTAACTCTTCTAATAGTTCGTGCTTTGAGCCTTTCCTGGGACAGCAGTATTAGATTCCAATGCACCATTGCAGGTTTACTGTATCCCTTGGACCTTCAAATCATCGATGAAACACAGAAATTGCATCGATATTGAATATAAAAGGCAAAATGTCGACTTATTTACAAGAGGAGTAACTCTTCTAATAGTTCGTGCTTTGAGCCTTTCCTGGGACAGCAGAATTAGATTGCGATGCACCATTGCAGGTTTACTGTATCCCGTGGACCTTCAAATCAACGATGAAACACAGAAATTGCATCGATATTCAGTACAAAAGGCAAAATGTCGACTTATTTACAAGAGGAGTAACTCTTCTAATAGTTCGTGCTTTGAGCCTTTCCTGGGACAGCAGTATTAGATTCCGATGCACCATTGCACGTTTACTGTATCCCTTGGAACTTAAAATCAACGATGAGACACAGAAATTGCATCGATATTGAATACAAAAGGCAAAATGTCAACTCATTTATAAGAGGAGTAACTCTTCTAATAGTTCGTGTTTTGAGCCTTTCCTGGGACAGCAGTATTAGATTCCGATGCACCATTGCAGGTTTACTGTATCCCTTGGACCTTCAAATCAACGATGAAACACAGAAATTGCATCGATATTGAATACAAAAGGCCAAATGTCGACTTATTTACAAGTGGAGTAACTCTTGTAATAGTTCGAGCTTTGAGCTTTTCCTGGGACAGCAGTATTAGATTCCGATGTACCGTTGCAGGTTTACTGTATCCCTTGGACCTTCAAATCAACGATGAAATACAGAAATTGCATCGATATTGAATACAAAAGGCAAAATGTCGGCTTATTTACAAGAGGAGTATCTCTTCTAATAGTTCGTGTTTTGATCCTTTCCTGGGACAGCAGTATTAGATTCCGATGCACCATTGCAGGTTTACTGTATCCCTTGGACCTTCAAATCGACGATGAAACACAGAAATTGCATCGATATTGAATACAAAAGGCAAAATGTCGACTTATTTACAAGAGGAGTAACTCTTGTAATAGTTCGAGATTTGAGCTTTTCCTGGGACAGCAGAATTAGATTCCGATGCATCATTGCAGGTTTACTGTATCCCTTGGACCTTCAAATCAACGATGAAACACAGAAATTGCATCGATATTGAATACAAAGAAAAATGTCGACTTATTTGTAAGAGGAGTAACTCTTCTAATAGTTCGTGATTTGAGCCATTCCTGGGACAGCAGTATTAGATTCCGATGCACCATTGCAGGTTTACTGTATCCCTTGGACCTTCAAATCAACGATGACACACAGAAATTGCATCGATATTGAATACAATAGGCAAAATGTCGACTTATTTATAAGAGGAGTTACCCTTCTAATAGTTCGTGCTTTGAGCCTTTCCTGGGACAGCAGTATTAGATTCCGATGCACCATTGCAGATTTACTGTATCCCTTTGACCTTCAAATCAACGATGAAACACAGAAATTGCATCGATATTGAATACAAAAGTGAAAATATCGACTTATTTATAAGAGGAGTAACTCTTCTAATAGTTCGTGCTTTGAGCCTTTCCTGGGACAGCAGTATTAGATTCCGATGCACCATTGCAGGTTTACTGTATCCCCTAAACCTTCAACTCAACGATGAAACACAGAAATTGCATCGATATTGAATACAAAAGGCAAAATGTCGACTTATTTATAAGAGGAGTTACCCTTCTAATAGTTCGTGCTTTGAGCCTTTCCTGGGACAGCAGTATTAGATTCCGATGCACCATTGCAGATTTACTGTATCCCTTTGACCTTCAAATCAACGATGAAACACAGAAATTGCATCGATATTGAATACAAAATGCAAAATGTCGACTTATTTATAAGAGGAGTAAATCTCCTAATTGTTTGTGCTTTGAGCCTTTCCTGGGAGAGCAGTATTAGATTCCGATGCACCATTGCAGGTTTACTGTATCCCTTGAACCTTCAAATCAACGATGAAATACAGAAATTGCATCGATATTGAATACAAAAAACAAAATGTCGACTTATTTACAAGAGGAGTAACTCTTCTAATAGTTCGTTCTTTGAGCCTTTCCTGGGACAGAAGTACTAGATTCCAATGCACCATTGAATGTTTACTGTATCTCTTGGACCTTCAATTCAACGATGAAACACAGAAATTGCATCGATATTGAATACAAAAGGCAAAATGTCGACTTATCCATAAGAGGAGTAACTCTTCTAATAGTTCGTGATTTGAGCCGTTCCTGGGACAGCAGTATTAGATTCCGATGCACCATTGCAGGTTTATTGTATCCCTTGGACCTTCAAATCACCGATGAAACACAGAAATTGCATCGATATTGAATACAAAAGGTAAAAGGTCGACTTATTTATAAGCGGAGTAACTCTTCTAATAGTTCGTGACTTGAGCCTTTCCTGGGACAGCAGTATTAGATTCCGATGCACCATTGCAGGTTTACTGTATCCCCTGGACCTTCAAATCAACGATGAAACACAGAAATTGCATCGATATTGAATACAAAAGGCAAATTGTCGACTTATTTACAAGAGGAGTAACTCTTCTAATAGTTCGTGCTTTGAGCCTTTCCTGGGACAGCAGTATTAGATTGCGATGCACCATTACAGGTTTACTGTATTCCTTGGACCTTCAAATCAACGATGAAAAACAGAAATTGCATCGATATTGAATACAAAAGGCAAAATGTCGACATATTTACAAGAGGAGTAACTCTTCTAATAGTTCGTACTTTGAGCCTTTATTGGGACAGCAGTATTCGATTCCGATGTACCATTGCAGGTTTTTTGTATCCCTTGGTCCTTCCAATCAACTATGAAACACAGAAATTGCATCGATATTGAATACAAAAGGCAAAATGTCGACTTATTTACAAGAGGAGTAACTCTTATAATAGTTCGTGCTTTGAGCCTTTCCTGGGAGAGCAGTATTAGATTCCGATGCACCATTGCAGGTTTGCTGTATCCCTTGGACCTCCAAATCAACGATGAAGCACAGAAATTCCATCGATATTGAATACAAAAGGCAAAATGTCGACATATTTACCAGAGGAGTAACTCTTCTAATAGTTCGTGCTTTGAGCCTTTCCTGGGACAGCAGTATTAGATTCCGATGCACCATTGCACGTTTACTGTATCCCTTGGACCTTCAAATCAACGATGAAACACAGAAATTGCATCGATATAGAATACAAAAGGCAAAATGTCGACTTATTTACAAGAGGAGTAACTCTTCTAACAGTTCGTGGTCTGAGGCTTTCCTGGGACAGCAGTATTAGATTCCGATGCACCATAGCAGGTTTACTGTATCCCTTGGAACTTCAAAACGACGATGAAACACAGAAATTGCTTCTATATTGAATAAAAAATTAAAATGTCGACTTATTTACAAGAAGTGTAAAGAGTAACTCTTCTAATAGTTCGTGCTTTGAGCCTTTCCTGGGATAGCAGTATTAGATTCCAATGCACCATTGCAGGTTTACTGTATCCCTTGGACCTTCAAATCATAGATGAAACACAGAAATTGCATCGATATTGAATATAAAAGGCAAAATGTCGACTTATTTACAAGAGGAGTAACTCTTCTAAAAGTTCGTGCTTTGAGCCTTTCCTGGGACAGCAGAATTAGATTCCGATGCACCATTGCAGGTTTACTGTATCCCGTGGACCTTCAAATCAACGATGAAACACAGAAATTGCATCGATATTCAGTACAAAAGGCAAAATGTCGACTTACTTACAAGAGGAGTAACTCTCCTAATAGTTCGTGCTTTGAGCCTTTCCTGGGACAGCAGTATTAGATTCCGATGCACCATTGCACGTTTACTGTATCCCTTGGAACTTAAAATCAACGATGAAACACAGAAATTGCATCGATATTGAATACAAAAGGCAAAATGTCAACTCATTTATAAGAGTAGTAACTCTTCTAATAGTTCGTGTTTTGAGCCTTTCCTGAGACAGCAGTATTAGATTCCGATGCACCATTGCAGGTTTACTGTATCCCTTGGACCTTCAAATCAACGATGAAACACAGAAATTGCATCGATATTGAATACAAAAGGCAAAATGTCGACTTATTTACAAGTGGAGTAACTCTTGTAATAGTTCGAGCTTTGAGCTTTTCCTGGGACAGCAGTATTAGATTCCGATGTACCGTTGCAGGTATACTGTATCCCTTGGACCTTCAAATCAACGATGAAATACAGAAATTGCATCGATATTGAATACAAAAGGCAACATGTCGACTTATTTACAAGAGGAGTATCTCTTCTAATAGTTCGTGTTTTGATCCTTTCCTGGGACAGCAGTATTAGATTCCGATGCACCATTGCAGGTTTACTGTATCCCTTGGACCTTCAAATCGACGATGAAACACAGAAATTGCATCGATATTGAATACAAAAGGCAAAATGTCGACTTATTTACAAGAGGAGTAACTCTTGTAATAGTTCGAGATTTGAGCCTTTCCTGGGACAGCAGAATTAGATTCCGATGCATCATTGCAGGTTTACTGTATCCCTTGGACCTTCAAATCAACGATGAAACACAGAAATTGCATCGATATTGAATACAAAAAGCAAAATGTCGACTTATTTATAAGAGGAGTAACTCTTCTAATAGTTCGTGATTTGAGCCTTTCCTGGGACAGCAGTATTAGATTCCGATGCACCATTGCAGGTTTACTGTATCCCTTGGACCTTCAAATCAACGATGAAACACAGAAATTGCATCGATATTGAATACAATAGGCAAAATGTCGACTTATTTATAAGAGGAGTTACCCTTCTAATAGTTCGTGCTTTGAGCCTTTCCTGGGACAGCAGTATTAGATTCGGATGCACCTTTGCAGATTTACTGTATCCCTTTGACCTTCAAATCAACGATGAAACACAGAAATTGCATCGATATTGAATACAAAAAGCAAAATGTCGACTTATTTATAAGAGGAGTAACTCTTCTAATAGTTCGTGATTTGAGCCTTTCCTGGGACAGCAGTATTAGATTCCGATGCACCATTGCACGTTTACTGTATCCCTTGGACCTTCAAATCAACGATGAAACACAGAAATTGCATCGATATAGAATACAAAAGGCAAAATGTCGACTTATTTACAAGAGGAGTAACTCTTCTAACAGTTCGTGGTCTGAGGCTTTCCTGGGACAGCAGTATTAGATTCCGATGCACCATAGCAGGTTTACTGTATCCCTTGGAACTTCAAAACGACGATGAAACACAGAAATTGCTTCTATATTGAATAAAAAATTAAAATGTCGACTTATTTACAAGAAGTGTAAAGAGTAACTCTTCTAATAGTTCGTGCTTTGAGCCTTTCCTGGGATAGCAGTATTAGATTCCAATGCACCATTGCAGGTTTACTGTATCCCTTGGACCTTCAAATCATAGATGAAACACAGAAATTGCATCGATATTGAATATAAAAGGCAAAATGTCGACTTATTTACAAGAGGAGTAACTCTTCTAAAAGTTCGTGCTTTGAGCCTTTCCTGGGACAGCAGAATTAGATTCCGATGCACCATTGCAGGTTTACTGTATCCCGTGGACCTTCAAATCAACGATGAAACACAGAAATTGCATCGATATTCAGTACAAAAGGCAAAATGTCGACTTACTTACAAGAGGAGTAACTCTCCTAATAGTTCGTGCTTTGAGCCTTTCCTGGGACAGCAGTATTAGATTCCGATGCACCATTGCACGTTTACTGTATCCCTTGGAACTTAAAATCAACGATGAAACACAGAAATTGCATCGATATTGAATACAAAAGGCAAAATGTCAACTCATTTATAAGAGTAGTAACTCTTCTAATAGTTCGTGTTTTGAGCCTTTCCTGAGACAGCAGTATTAGATTCCGATGCACCATTGCAGGTTTACTGTATCCCTTGGACCTTCAAATCAACGATGAAACACAGAAATTGCATCGATATTGAATACAAAAGGCAAAATGTCGACTTATTTACAAGTGGAGTAACTCTTGTAATAGTTCGAGCTTTGAGCTTTTCCTGGGACAGCAGTATTAGATTCCGATGTACCGTTGCAGGTATACTGTATCCCTTGGACCTTCAAATCAACGATGAAATACAGAAATTGCATCGATATTGAATACAAAAGGCAACATGTCGACTTATTTACAAGAGGAGTATCTCTTCTAATAGTTCGTGTTTTGATCCTTTCCTGGGACAGCAGTATTAGATTCCGATGCACCATTGCAGGTTTACTGTATCCCTTGGACCTTCAAATCGACGATGAAACACAGAAATTGCATCGATATTGAATACAAAAGGCAAAATGTCGACTTATTTACAAGAGGAGTAACTCTTGTAATAGTTCGAGATTTGAGCCTTTCCTGGGACAGCAGAATTAGATTCCGATGCATCATTGCAGGTTTACTGTATCCCTTGGACCTTCAAATCAACGATGAAACACAGAAATTGCATCGATATTGAATACAAAAAGCAAAATGTCGACTTATTTATAAGAGGAGTAACTCTTCTAATAGTTCGTGATTTGAGCCTTTCCTGGGACAGCAGTATTAGATTCCGATGCACCATTGCAGGTTTACTGTATCCCTTGGACCTTCAAATCAACGATGAAACACAGAAATTGCATCGATATTGAATACAAAAAGCAAAATGTCGACTTATTTATAAGAGGAGTAACTCTTCTAATAGTTCGTGCTTTGAGCCTTTCCTGGGACAGCAGTATTAGATTCCGATGCACCATTGCAGGTTTGCTGTATCCCTTGGACCTTCACATCAACGGTGAAACACAGAAATTGCATCGATATAGAATACAAAAGGCAAAATGTCGACTTATTATTAAGAGGAGTAAACCTCCTAATTGTTTGTGATTTGAGCCTTTCCTGGGACAGCAGTATTAGATTCCGATGCACCATTGCAGGTTTACTGTATCCCTTGGACCTTAAAATCAACGATGAAACACAGAAATTGCATCGATATTGAATACAAAAGGCAAAATGTCGACTTATTTACAAGGGGAGTAACTCTTCTAGTAATTCGTGCTTTTAGCCTTTCCTGGGACAGCAGTATTAGATTCCGATGCACGATTGCAGGTTTACTGTATCCCTTGGACCTTCAAATCAACGATGAAACACAGAAATTGCATCGATATGGAATACAAAATGCAAAATGTCGACTTATTTACAAGAGGAGTAACTCTTCTAATAGTTCGTGGTCTGAGGCTTTCCTGGGACAGCAGTATTACATTCCGATGCACCATAGCAGGTTTACTGTATCCCATGGACCTTAAAATCACCGATGAAACACAGAAATTGCATCTATATTGAATAAAAAATTAAAATGTCAACTTATTTACAAGAGGAGTAACTCTTCTAATAGTTCGTGCTTTGAGCCTTTCCTGGGACAGCAGTATTAGATTCCGATGCACCATTGCAGGTTTACTGTATCCCTTGGACCTTCAAATCAACGATGAAACACAGAAATTGCATCGATATTGAATACAAAAGGCAAAATATCGACTTATTTACAAGGGGAGTAACTCTTCTAATAGTTCGTGCTTTGAGCCTTTCCTGGGACAGCAGTATTAGATTCCGATGCACCATTGCACGTTTACTGTATCCCTTGGACCTTCAAATCAGCGATGAAACACAGAAATTGCATCGATATTGAATACAAAAAGCAAAATATCGACTTATTTACAAGAGGAGTAAGTCTTATAATAGTTCGTGATTTGAGCCTTTCCTGGGACAGGAGTATCAGATTCCGATGCACCATTGCAGGTTTACTGTATCCCTTGGACCTTAAAATCAACGATGAAACACAGAAATTGCATCGATATTGAATACAAAAGGCAAAATGTCGACTTATTTACAAGGGGAGTAACTCTTCTAGTAATTCGTGCTTTTAGCCTTTCCTGGGACAGCAGTATTAGATTCCGATGCACCATTGCAGGTTTACTGTATCCCTTGGACCTTCAAATCAACGATGAAACACAGAAATTGCATCGATATGGAATACAAAAGGCAAAATGTCGACTTATTTACAAGAGGAGTAACTCTTCTAATAGTTCGTGGTCTGAGGCTTTCCTGGGACACCAGTATTACATTCCGATGCACCATAGCAGGTTTACTGTATCCCTTGGACCTTAAAATCACCGATGAAACACAGAAATTGCATCTATATTGAATAAAAAATTAAAATGTCAACTTATTTACAAGAGGAGTCACTCTTCTAATAGTTCGTGCTTTGAGCCTTTCCTGGGACAGCAGTATTAGATTCCGATGCACCATTGCAGGTTTACTGTATCCCTTGGACCTTCAAATCAACGATGAAACACAGAAATTGCATCGATATTGAATACAAAAGGCAAAATGTCGACTTATTTACAAGGGGAGTAACTCTTCTAATTGTTCGTGCTTTGAGCCTTTCCTGGGACAGCAGTATTAGATTCCGATGCACCATTGCACGTTTACTGTATCCCTTGGACCTTCAAATCAGCGATGAAACACAGAAATTGCATCGATATTGAATACAAAAAGCAAAATGTCGACTTATTTACAAGAGGAGTAAGTCTTATAATAGTTCGTAATTTGAGCCTTTCCTGGGACAGGAGTATCAGATTCCGATGCACCATTGCAGGTTTACTGTATCCCTTGGACCTTCAAATCAACGATGAAACACAGAAATTGCATCGATATTGAATACAAAAAGCAAAATGTTGACTTATTTACAAGAGGAGTAAGTCTTATAATAGTTCGTGATTTGAGCCTTTCCTGGGACAGGAGTATCAGATTCCGATGCACCATTGCAGGTTTACTGTATTCCTTGGACCTTCAAATCAACGATGAAACACAGAAATTGCATCGATATTGAATACAAAAGGCAAAATGTCGACTTATTTACAAGGGGAGTAACTCTTCTAATAGTTCGTGATTTGAGCCTTTCCTCGGACAGCAGTATTAGATTCCGAAGCTCCATTGCAGGTTTACTGTATCCCTTGGACCTTAAAGTCAACGATGAAACACAGAAATTGAATCGATATTGAATACAACAGGCAAAAGTCGACTTATTTATAAGAGGAGTAACTCTTGTTATAGTTCGTGTTTTGAGCCTTTCCTGGGACAGCAGTATTAGATTCCGATGCACCATTGCCGGTTTACTGTATCGCTTGGACCTTCAAATCAACAATGAAACACAGAAAATGCATCGATATTGAATACAAAAGGGAAAATGACGACTTATTTATAAGAGGAGTAACTCTTCTAATAGTTCGTGCTTTGAGCCTTTCCTGGGACAGCAGTATTAGATTCCGATGCACCATTACAGGTTTAGTGTATCCCTTTGACCTTCAAATCAACGATGAAACACAGAAATTGCATCGATATTGAATACAAAAGGTAAAATGTCGACTTATTTACAAGAGGAGTAACTCTTCCAATAGTTCGTGCTTTTAGCCTTACCTGGGACAGCAGTATTAGATTCCGATGCAACATTGCAGGTTTACTGTATCCCTTGGACCTTCAAATCAACGATGAAACACAGAGATTGCATCGATATTGAATACAAAAGGCAAAATGTCGACTTATTTCCAAGAGGAGTAACTCCTCTAATAGTTCGTGCTTTGAGCCTTTCCTGGGACAGCAGTATTAGATTCCGATGCACAATTGCAGGTTTACTGTATCCCTCGGACCTTCACATCAACGATGAAACACAGAAATAGCATCGATATTGAATACAAAATGCAAAATGTCGACTTATTTGTAAGAGGAGTAAATGTCCTAATTGTTTGTGCTTTGAGCCTTTCCTGGGAGAGCAGTATTAGATTCCGATGCACCATTGCAGGTTTACTGTATCCCTTGAACCTTCAAATCAACGATGAAATACAGAAATTGCATCGATAGTGAATACAAAAAACAAAATGTCGACTTATTTACAAGAGGAGTAACTCTTCTAATAGTTCGTTCTTTGAGCCTTTCCTGGGACAGAAGTACTAGATTCCAATGCACCATTGAATGTTCACTGTATTTCTTGGACCTTCAATTCAACGATGAAACACAGAAATTGCATCGATATTGAATACAAAAGGCAAAATGTCGACTTATCTATAAGAGGAGTAACTCTTCTAATAGTTCGTGATTTGAGCCGTTCCTGGGACAGCAGTATTAGATTCCGATGCACCATTGCAGGTTTATTGTATCCCTTGGACCTTCAAATCACCGATGAAACACAGAAATTGCATCGATATTGAATACAAAAGGTAAAAGGTCGACTTATTTATAAGCGGAGTAACTCTTCTAATAGTTCGTGACTTGAGCCTTTCCTGGGACAGCAGTATTAGATTCCGATGCACCATTGCAGGTTTACTGTATCCCTTGGACCTTCAAATCAACGATGAAACACAGAAATTCCATCGATATTGAATACAAAAGGCAAAATGTCGACTTATTTACAAGAGGAGTAACTCTTCTAATAGTTCGTGCTTTGAGCCTTTCCTGGGACCGCAGTATTAGATTGCGATGCACCATTACAGGTTTACTGTATTCCTTGGACCTTCAAATCAACGATGAAAAACAGAAATTGCATCGATATTGAATACAAAAGGCAAAATGTCGACATATTTACAAGAGGAGTAACTCTTCTAATAGTTCGTACTTTGAGCCTTTATTGGGACAGCAGTATTCGATTCCGATGTACCATTGCAGGTTTTTTGTATCCCTTGGTCCTTCCAATCAACTATGAAACACAGAAATTGCATCGATATTGAATACAAAAGGCAAAATGTCGACTTATTTACAAGGGGAGTAACTCTTCTAATAGTTCGTGCTTTGAGCCTTTCCTGGGACAGCAGTATTAGATTCCGATGCACCATGCACGTTTACTGTATCCCTTGGACCTTCAAATCAGCGATGAAACACAGAAATTGCATCGAAATTGAATACAAAAAGCAAAATATCGACTTATTTACAAGAGGAGTAACTCTTCTAATAGTTCGTGATTTGAGCCGTTCCTGGGACAGCAGTATTAGATTCCGATGTACCATTGCAGGTTTTTTGTATCCCTTGGTCCTTCCAATCAACTATGAAACACAGAAATTGCATCGATATTGAATACAAAAGGCAAAATGTCGACTTATTTACAAGGGGAGTAACTCTTCTAATAGTTCGTGCTTTGAGCCTTTCCTGGGAGAGCAGTATTAGATTCCGATGCACCATTGCAGGTTTGCTGTATCCCTTGGACCTTCAAATCAACGATGAAGCACAGAAATTCCATCGATATTGAATACAAAAGGCAAAATGTCGACATATTTACCAGAGGAGTAACTCTTCTAACAGTTCGTGCTTTGAGCCTTTCCTGGGACAGCAGTATTAGATTCCGATGCACCATTGCACGTTTACTGTATCCCTTGGACCTTCAAATCAACGATGAAACACAGAAATTGCATCGATATAGAATACAAAAGGCAAAATGTCGACTTATTTACAAGAGGAGTAACTCTTCTAACAGTTCGTGGTCTGAGGCTTTCCTGGGACAGCAGTATTAGATTCCGATGCACCATAGCAGGGTTACTGTATCCCTTGGAACTTCAAAACAACGATGAAACACAGAAATTGCTTCTATATTGAATAAAAAATTAAAATGTCGACTTATTTACAAGAAGAGTAACTCTTCTAATAGTTCGTGCTTTGAGCCTTTCCTGGGACAGCAGTATTAGATTCCAATGCACCATTGCAGGTTTACTGTATCCCTTGGACCTTAAAATCACCGATGAAACACAGAAATTGCATCTATATTGAATAAAAAATTAAAATGTCAACTTATTTACAAGAGGAGTAACTCTTCTAATAGTTCGTGCTTTGAGTTTTTCCTGGGACAGCAGTATTAGATTCCGATGCACCATTGCAGGTTTACTGTATCCCTTGGACCTTCAAATCAACGATGAAACACAGAAATTGCATCGATATTGAATACAAAAGG
The DNA here is from genome assembly GCF_023864275.1 of Schistocerca cancellata. Lineage (NCBI taxonomy): Eukaryota > Metazoa > Arthropoda > Insecta > Orthoptera > Acrididae > Schistocerca > Schistocerca cancellata. The sequence goes on along the minus strand of NW_026046719.1, from coordinate 1,382,482 downwards.
CAAAATGTCGACTTATTTACAAGGGGAGTAACTCTTCAAATTGTTCGTGCTTTGAGCCTTTCCTGGGACAGCAGTATTAGATTCCGATGCACCATTGCACGTTTACTGTATCCCTTGGACCTTCAAATCAGCGATGAAACACAGAAATTGCATCGATATTGAATACAAAAAGCAAAATGTCGACTTATTTACAAGAGGAATAAGTCTTATAATAGTTCGTGATTTGAGCCTTTCCTGGGACAGGAGTATCAGATTCCGATGCACCATTGCAGGTTTACTGTATCCCTTGGACCTTCAAATCAACGATGAAACACAGAAATTGCATCGATATTGAATACAAAAAGCAAAATGTCTACTTATTTACAAGAGGAGTAAGTCTTATAATAGTTCGTGATTTGAGCCTTTCCTGGGACAGGAGTATCAGATTCCGATGCACCATTGCAGGTTTACTGTATCCCTTGGACCTTCAAATCAACGATGAAACACAGAAATTGCATCGATATTGAATACAAAATCCAAAATGTCGACTTATTTACAAGGGGAGTAACTCATCTAATAGTTCGTGATTTGAGCCTTTCCTCGGACAGCAGTATTAGATTCCGAAGCTCCATTGCAGGTTTACTGTATCCCTTGGACCTTAAAATCAACGATGAAACACAGAAATTGAATCGATATTGAATACAACAGGCAAAAGTCGACTTATTTATAAGAGGAGTAACTCTTGTTATAGTTCGTGTTTTGAGCCTTTCCTGGGACAGCAGTATTAGATTCCGATGCACCATTGCAGGTTTACTGTATCGCTTGGACCTTCAAATCATCAATGAAACACAGAAAATGCATCGATATAGAATACAAAAGGGAAAATGACGACTTATTTATAAGAGGAGTAACTCTTCTAATAGTTCGTGCTTTGAGCCTTTCCTGGGACAGCAGTATTAGATTCCGATGCACCATTACAGGTTTACTGTATCCCTTTGACCTTCAAATCAACGATGAAACACAGAAATTGCATCGATATTGAATACAAAAGGTAAAATGTCGGCTTATTCACAAGAGGAGTAACTCTTCCAATAGTTCGTGCTTTTAGCCTTTCCTGGGACAGCAGTATTAGATTCCGATGCAACATTGCAGGTTTACTGTATCCCTTGGACCTTCAAATCAACGATGAAACACAGAGATTGCATCGATATTGAATACAAAAGGCAAAATGTCGACTTATTTCCAAGAGGAGTAACTCCTCTAATAGTTCGTGCTTTGAGCCTTTCCTGGGACAGCAGTATTAGATTCCGATGCACAATTGCAGGTTTACTGTATCCCTCGGACCTTCACATCAACGATGAAACACAGAAATTGCATCGATATTGAATACAAAATGCAAAATGTCGACTTATTTATAAGAGGAGTAAATCTCCTAATTGTTTGTGCTTTGAGCCTTTCCTGGGAGAGCAGAATTAGATTCCGATGCACCATAGCAGGTTTACTGTATCCCTTGAATCTTCAAATCAACGATGAAATACAGAAATTGCATCGATATAGAATACAAAAAACAAAATGTCGACTTATTTACAAGAGGAGTAACTCTTCTAATAGTTCGTTCTTTGAGCCTTTCCTGGGACAGAAGTACTAGATTCCAATGCACCATTGAATGTTTACTGTATCTCTTGGACCTTCAATTCAACGATGAAACACAGAAATTGCATCGATATTGAATACAAAAGGCAAAATGTCGACTTATTTCCAAGAGGAGTAACTCCTCTAATAGTTCGTGCTTTGAGCCTTTCCTGGGACAGCAGTATTAGATTCCGATGCACAATTGCAGGTTTACTGTATCCCTCGGACCTTCACATCAACGATGAAACACAGAAATTGCATCGATATTGAATACAAAATGCAAAATGTCGACTTATTTATAAGAGGAGTAAATCTCCTAATTGTTTGTGCTTTGAGCCTTTCCTGGGAGAGCAGTATTAGATTCCGATGCACCATTGCAGGTTTACTGTATCCCTTGAACCTTCAAATCAACGATGAAATACAGAAATTGCATCGATATTGAATACAAAAAACAAAATGTCGACTTATTTACAAGAGGAGTAACTCTTCTAATAGTTCGTTCTTTGAGCCTTTCCTGGGACAGAAGTACTAGATTCCAATGCACCATTGAATGTTTACTGTATCTCTTGGACCTTCAATTCAACGATGAAACACAGAAATTGCATCGATATTGAATACAAAAGGCAAAATGTCGACTTATCTATAAGAGGAGTAACTCTTCTAATAGTTCGTGATTTGAGCCGTTCCTGGGACAGCAGTATTAGATTCCGATGCACAATTGCAGGTTTATTGTATCCCTTGGACCTTCAAATCACCGATGAAACACAGAAATTGCATCGATATTGAATACAAAAGGTAAAAGGTCGACTTATTTATAAGCGGAGTAACTCTTCTAATAGTTCGTGACTTGAGCCTTTCCTGGGACAGCAGTATTAGATTCCGATGCACCATTGCAGGTTTACTGTATCCCTTGGACCTTCAAATCAACGATGAAACACAGAAATTGCATCGATATTGAATACAAAAGGCAAAATGTCGACTTATTTACAAGAGGAGTAACTCTTCTAATAGTTCGTGCTTTGAGCCTTTCCTGGGACAGCAGTATTAGATTGCGATGCACCATTACAGGTTTACTGTATTCCTTGGACCTTCAAATCAACGATGAAAAACAGAAATTGCATCGATATTGAATACAAAAAGCAAAATGTCGACATATTTACAAGAGGAGTAACTCTTCTAATAGTTCGTACTTTGAGCCTTTATTGGGACAGCAGTATTCGATTCCGATGTACCATTGCAGGTTTTTTGTATCCCTTGGTCCTTCCAATCAACTATGAAACACAGAAATTGCATCGATATTGAATACAAAAGGCAAAAGTCGACTTATTTATAAGAGGAGTAACTCTTGTTATAGTTCGTGTTTTGAGCCTTTCCTGGGACAGCAGTATTAGATTCCGATACACCATTGCAGGTTTACTGTATCGCTTTGACCTTCAAATCATCAATGAAACACAGAAAATGCATCGATATAGAATACAAAAGGGAAAATGACGACTTATTTATAAGAGGAGTAACACTTCTAATAGTTCGTGCTTTGAGCCTTTCCTGGGACAGCAGTATTAGATTCCGATGCACCATTACAGGTTTACTGTATCCCTTTGACCTTCAAATCAACGATGAAACACAGAAATTGCATCGATATTGAATACAAAAGGTAAAATGTCGACTTATTCACAAGAGGAGTAACTCTTCCAATAGTTCGTGCTTTTAGCCTTTCCTGGGACAGCAGTATTAGATTCCGATGCAACATTGCAGGTTTACTGTATCCCTTGGACCTTCAAATCAACGATGAAACACAGAGATTGCATCGATATTGAATACAAAAGGCAAAATGTCGACTTATTTCCAAGAGGAGTAACTCCTCTAATAGTTCGTGCTTTGAGCCTTTCCTGGGACAGCAGTATTAGATTCCGATGCACAATTGCAGGTTTACTGTATCCCTCGGACCTTCACATCAACGATGAAACACAGAAATTGCATCGATATTGAATACAAAATGCAAAATGTCGACTTATTTATAAGAGGAGTAAATCTCCTAATTGTTTGTGCTTTGAGCCTTTCCTGGGAGAGCAGAATTAGATTCCGATGCACCATTGCAGGTTTACTGTATCCCTTGAACCTTCAAATCAACGATGAAATACAGAAATTGCATCGATATTGAATACAAAAAACAAAATGTCGACTTATTTACAAGAGGAGTAACTCTTCTAATAGTTCGTTCTTTGAGCCTTTCCTGGGACAGAAGTACTAGATTCCAATGCACCATTGAATGTTTACTGTATCTCTTGGACCTTCAATTCAACGATGAAACACAGAAATTGCATCGATATTGAATACAAAAGGCAAAATTTCGACTTATTTCCAAGAGGAGTAACTCCTCTAATAGTTCGTGCTTTGAGCCTTTCCTGGGACAGCAGTATTAGATTCCGATGCACAATTGCAGGTTTACTGTATCCCTCGGACCTTCACATCAACGATGAAACACAGAAATTGCATCGATATTGAATACAAAATGCAAAATGTCGACTTATTTATAAGAGGAGTAAATCTCCTAATTGTTTGTGCTTTGAGCCTTTCCTGGGAGAGCAGTATTAGATTCCGATGCACCATTGCAGGTTTACTGTATCCCTTGAACCTTCAAATCAACGATGAAATACAGAAATTGCATCGATATTGAATACAAAAAACAAAATGTCGACTTATTTACAAGAGGAGTAACTCTTCTAATAGTTCGTTCTTTGAGCCTTTCCTGGGACAGAAGTACTAGATTCCAATGCACCATTGAATGTTTACTGTATCTCTTGGACCTTCAATTCAACGATGAAACACAGAAATTGCATCGATATTGAATACAAAAGGCAAAATGTCGACTTATCTATAAGAGGAGTAACTCTTCTAATAGTTCGTGATTTGAGCCGTTCCTGGGACAGCAGTATTAGATTCCGATGCACAATTGCAGGTTTATTGTATCCCTTGGACCTTCAAATCACCGATGAAACACAGAAATTGCATCGATATTGAATACAAAAGGTAAAAGGTCGACTTATTTATAAGCGGAGTAACTCTTCTAATAGTTCGTGACTTGAGCCTTTCCTGGGACAGCAGTATTAGATTCCGATGCACCATTGCAGGTTTACTGTATCCCTTGGACCTTCAAATCAACGATGAAACACAGAAATTGCATCGATATTGAATACAAAAGGCAAAATGTCGACTTATTTACAAGAGGAGTAACTCTTCTAATAGTTCGTGCTTTGAGCCTTTCCTGGGACAGCAGTATTAGATTGCGATGCACCATTACAGGTTTACTGTATTCCTTGGACCTTCAAATCAACGATGAAAAACAGAAATTGCATCGATATTGAATACAAAAAGCAAAATGTCGACATATTTACAAGAGGAGTTACTCTTCTAATAGTTCGTACTTTGAGCCTTTATTGGGACAGCAGTATTCGATTCCGATGTACCATTGCAGGTTTTTTGTATCCCTTGGTCCTTCCAATCAACTATGAAACACAGAAATTGCATCGATATTGAATACAAAAGGCAAAATGTCGACTTATTTACAAGAGGAGTAACTCTTCTAATAGTTCGTGCTTTGAGCCTTTCCTGGGAGAGCAGTATTAGATTCCGATGCACCATTGCAGGTTTGCTGTATCCCTTGGACCTTCAAATCAACGATGAAGCACAGAAATTCCATCGATATTGAATACAAAAGGCAAAATGTCGACATATTTACCAGAGGAGTAACTCTTCTAATAGTTCGTGATTTGAGCCTTTCCTGGGACAGCAGTATTAGATTCCGATGCACCATTGCACGTTTACTGTATCCCTTGGACCTTCAAATCAACGATGAAACACAGAAATTGCATCGATATAGAATACAAAAGGCAAAATGTCGACTTATTTACAAGAGGAGTAACTCTTGTAACAGTTCGTGGTCTGAGGCTTTCCTGGGACAGCAGTATTAGATTCCGATGCACCATAGCAGGTTTACTGTATCCCTTGGACCTTCAAATCATCGATGAAACACAGAAATTGCATCGATATTGAATATAAAAGGCAAAATGTCGACTTATTTACAAGAGGAGTAACTCTTCTAATAGTTCGTGCTTTGAGCCTTTCCTGGGACAGCAGAATTAGATTCCGATGCACCATTGCAGGTTTACTGTATCCCGTGGACCTTCAAATCAACGATGAAACACAGAAATTGCATCGATATTCAGTACAAAAGGCAAAATGTCGACTTATTTACAAGAGGAGTAACTTTTCTAATAGTTCGTGCTTTGAGCCTTTCCTGGGACAGCAGTATTAGATTCCGATGCACCATTGCACGTTTACTGTATCCCTTGGAACTTAAAATCAACGATGAAACACAGAAATTGCATCGATATTGAATACAAAAGGCAAAATGTCAACTCATTTATAAGAGCAGTAACTCTTCTAATAGTTCGTGTTTTGAGCCTTTCCTGGGACAGCAGTATTAGATTCCGATGCACCATTGCAGGTTTACTGTATCCCTTGGACCTTCAAATCAACGATGAAACACAGAAATTGCATCGATATTGAATACAAAAGGCAAAATGTCGACTTATTTACAAGTGGAGTAACTCTAGTAATAGTTCGAGCATTGAGCTTTTCCTGGGACAGCAGTATTAGATTCCGATGTACCGTTGCAGGTTTACTGTATCCCTTGGACCTTCAAATCAACGATGAAATACAGAAATTGCATCGATATTGAATACAAAAGGCAACATGTCGACTTATTTACAAGAGGAGTATCTCTTCTAATAGTTCGTGTTTTGATCCTTTCCTGGGACAGCAGTATTAGATTCCGATGTACCGTTGCAGGTTTACTGTATCCCTTGGACCTTCAAATCGACGATGAAACACAGAAATTGCATCGATATTGAATACAAAAGGCAAAATGTCGACTTATTTACAAGAGGAGTAACTCTTGTAATAGTTCGAGATTTGAGCCTTTCCTGGGACAGCAGAATTAGATTCCGATGCATCATTGCAGGTTTACTGTATCCCTTGGACCTTCAAATCAACGATGAAACACAGAAATTGCATCGATATTGAATACAAAAGGCAAAATGTCGACTTATTTATAAGAGGAGTAACTCTTCTAATAGTTCGTGATTTGAGCCTTTCCTGGGACAGCAGTATTAGATTCCGATGCACCATTGCAGGTTTACTGTATCCCTTGGACCTTCAAATCAACGATGAAACACAGAAATTGCATCGATATTGAATACAATAGGCAAAATGTCGACTTATTTATAAGAGGAGTTACCCTTCTAATAGTTCGTGCTTTGAGCCTTTCCTGGGACAGCAGTATTAGATTCCGATGCACCATTGCAGATTTACTGTATCCCTTTGACCTTCAAATCAACGATGAAACACAGAAATTGCATCGATATTGAATACAAAAGTGAAAATATCGACTTATTTATAAGAGGAGTAACTCTTCTAATAGTTCGTGCTTTGAGCCTTTCCTGGGACAGCAGTATTAGATTCCGATGCACCATTGCAGGTTTACTGTATCCCCTAAACCTTCAACTCAACGATGAAACACAGAAATTGCATCGATATTGAATACAAAAGGCAAAATGTCGACTTATTTATAAGAGGAGTAACTCTTCTAATAGTTCGTGGTCTGAGGCTTTCCTGGGACAGCAGTATTAGATTCCGATTCACCATTGCAGGTTTACTGTATCCATTGGACTTTCAAATCAACGATGAAACACAGAAATTGCATCTATATTGAATAAAAAATTAAAAATGTCGACTTATTTACAAGAGGAGTAACTCTTCTCATAGTTCGTCCTTTGAGCCTTTCCTGGGACAGCAGTATTAGATTCCGATGCACCATTGCAGGTTTACGGTATCCCCTGGACCTTCAACTCAACAATGAAACACAGAAATCGCATCGATATTGAATACAAAAGGCAAAATGTCGACTTATTTACAAGAGGAGTAACTCTTCTAATAGTTCGTGCTTTGAGCCTTTCCTGGGACAGCAGTATTAGATTCCGATGCACCATTGCAGTTTTACTGTATCCCTTGGACCTTCAAATGAACGATGAAATACAGAAATTGCATCGATATTGAATACAAAAGGCAAAATGTCGACTTATTTACAAGAGGAGTACTCTTCTAATAGTTCGTGCTTTGAGCCTTTCCTGGGACAGCAGTATTAGATTCCGATGCACTATTGCAGGTTTACTGTATCCCTTTGACCTTCAAATCAACGATGAAACACAGAAATTGCATCGATATTGAATACAAAAAGCAAAATGTCGACTTATTTACAAGAGGAGTACTCTTCTAATAGTTCGTGCTTTGAGCCTTTCCTGGGACAGCAGTATTAGATTCCGATGCACCATTGCAGGTTTACTGTATCCCTTGGACCTTCAAATCATCGATGAAACACAGAAATTGCATCGATATTGAATACAAAAGGCAAAATGTCGACTTATTTACAAGAGGAGTAACTCTTCTAATAGTTCGTGCTTTGAGCCTTTCCTGGGACAGCAGTATTAGATTCCGATGCACGATTGCAGGTTTACTGTATCCCTTGGACCTTCAAATCAGCGATGAAACACAAAAATTGCATCGATATTGAATACAAAAGGCAAAATGTCGACTTATTTACAAGAGGAGTAACTCTTCTAATAGTTCGTGCTTTGAGCCTTTCCTGGGACAGCAGTATTAGATTCCGATGCACCATTGGAGGTTTACTGTATCCCTTGGACCTTCAAATCAACGATGAAACACAGAAATTGCATCGATATTGAATACAAAAGGCAAAATGTCGACTTATTTACAAGTGGAGTAACTCTTGTAATAGTTCGAGCTTTGAGCTTTTCCTGGGACAGCAGTATTAGATTCCGATGTACCGTTGCAGGTTTACTGTATCCCTTGGACCTTCAAATCAACGATGAAACACAGAAATTGCATCGACATTGAATACAAAAGGCAACATGTCGACTTATTTATAAGAGGAGTAACTCTTCTAATAGTTCGTGCTTTGAGCCGTTCCTGGGACAGCAGTATTAGATTCCGATGCACCATTGCAGGTTTACGGTATCCCCTGGACCTTCAACTCAACAATGAAACACAGAAATCGCATCGATATTGAATACAAAAGGCAAAATGTCGACTTATTTACAAGAGGAGTACTCTTCTAATAGTTCGTGCTTTGAGCCTTTCCTGGGACAGCAGTATTAGATTCCGATGCACCATTGCAGGTTTAATGTATCCCTTGGACCTTTAAATCAACGATGAGTTACAGAAATTGCATCGATATTGAATACAAAAGGCAAAATGTCGACTTATTTACAAGAGGAGTACTCTTCTAATAGTTCGTGCTTTGAGCCTTTCCTGGGACAGCAGTAATAGATTCCCATGCACCATTGCAGGTTTACTGTATCCCTTGGACCTTCAAATCAACGATGAAACACAGAAATTGCATCGATATTGAATACAAAAGGCAAAATGTCGACTTATTTACAAGAGGAGTAACTCTTCTAATAGTTCGTGCTTTGAGCCTTTCCTGGGACAGCAGTATTACATTCTGATGCACCATTGCAGGTTTACTGTATCCCTTGGACCTTCAAATCAGCGATGAAACACAGAAATTGCATCGATATTGAATACAAAAGGCAAAATGTCGACTTATTTACAAGAGGAGTACTCTTCTAATAGTTCGTGCTTTGAGCCTTTCCTGGGACAGCAGTATTAGATTCCGATGCACCATTGCAGATTTACTGTATCCCTTGGACCTTCAAATCAACGATGAAACACAGAAATTTTATCGATATTGAATACAAAAGGCAAAATGTCGACTTATTTACAAGAGGAGTAACTCTTCTAATAGTTCGTGTTTTTAGCCTTTCCTGGGACAGCAGTATTAGATTACGATGCACAGTTGCAGGTTTACTGTATCCCTTGGACCTTCGAATCAACAATAAACCACAGAAATTGCATCGATATTGAATACAAAAGGCAAAATGTCGACTTATTTACAAAAGGAAAAACTCTTCTAACAGTTCGTGCTTTGAGCCTTTCCTGAGACAGCAGTATTAGATTCCGATGCACCATTGCAGGTTTACTGTATCCCTTGGACCTTCAAATCAAAGATGAATTACAGAGAGTGCATCGATATTGAACACAAAAGGCAAAATGTCGACTTATTTACCAGAGGAGTAGCTCTTCTAATAGTTCGTGGTCTGAGGCTCTCCTGGGACAGCAGTATTAGATTCCGATGCACCATTTTAGGTTAAGTGTATCCCTTGGACCTTCAAATCAACGATGAAACACAGAAATTGCATCGATATTGAATACAAAAGGCAAAATGTCGACTTATTTACAAGAGGAGTAACTCTTCTAATAGTTCGTGCTTTGAGCCTTTCCTAGGACAGCAGTATTAGATTCCGATGCACCATTGCAGGTTTATAGGTTTACTGTATCCCTTGGACCTTCAAACCAACAACGAAACACAAAAAATGCATCGATATAGAATACAAAAGGGAAAATGTCGACTTATTTATAAGAGGAGTAACTCTTCTAATAGTTCGTGTTTTGAGCCTTTCCTGGGACAGCAGTATTAGATTCCGATGCACCATTGCAGGTTTACTGTATCCCTTGGACATTCAAATCAACGATGAAACACCGAAATTGCGTCGATATTGAATACAATAGGCAAAATGTCGACTTATTTATAAGAGGAGTTACCCTTCTAATAGTTCGTGCTTTGAGCCTTTCCTGGGACAGCAGTATTAGATTCCGATGCACCATTGCAGGTTTACTGTATCCCTTTGACCTTCAAATCAACGATGAATCACAGAAATTGCATCGATATTGAATACAAAAGACAAAATGTCGACTTATTTATAAGAGGAGTAACTCTTCCAATAGTTCGTGGTCTGAGGCTTTCCTGGGACAGCAGTATTAGATTCCGATGCACCATTGCAGGTTTACTGTATCCCTTGGACCTTCAAATCAACGATGAAACACAGAAATTGCATCTATATTGAATAAAAAATTCAAAATGTCGACTTATTTACAAGAGGAGTAACTCTTCTAATAGTTCGTGATTTGAGCCTTTCCTGGGACAGCAGTATTAGATTCCGATGCACCATTGCAGGTTTACTGTATCCCTTGGACCTTCAAATCAACGATGAAACACAGAAATTGCATCGATATTGAATACAAAATGCAAAATAACGACTTATTTACAAGAGGAGTAAGTCGTCTAATAGTTCGTGCTTTGAGCGTTTCCTGGGACAGCAGTATTAGATTCCGATGCACCGTTGCAGGTTTATTGCATCCCTTGGACCTTAAAATCAACGATGAAATACAGAAATTGCTTCGATATTGAATACAAAAGGCAAAATGTCGATTTATTTATAAGAGGAGTAACTCTTCTAATAGTTCGTGCTTTGAGCCTCTCCTGGGACAGCAGTATTGGATTCCGATGCACCATTGCAGGTTTACTGTATACCTTGGACCTTCAAATCAACGATGAAACACAGAAATTGCATCGATATTGAATACAAATGGCAAAATGTCGACTTATTTACAGGAGGAGTAACTCTTCTAATAGTTCGTGCCTTGAGCCTTTCCTGGGACAGCAGTATTAGATTCCGACGCACCATTGCAGGTTTACTGTATCCCTTGGACCTTCAAATCAATGTGAAACACAGAAATTGCATCGATATTGAATACAAAAGGGAAAATGTCGACTTATTTATAAGAAGAGTAACCCTTCTAATAGTTCGTGCTTTGAGTCTTTCCTGGGACAGCAGTATTAGATTCCGATGCACCATTGCAGGTTTACTGTATCCCTTGGACCTTCAACTCAACGATGAAACACAGAAATTGCATCGATATTGAATACAAAAAACAAAATGTCGACTTATTTATAAGAGGGGTAACTCTTCTAATAGTTCGTGGTCTGAGGCTTTCTTGGGACAGCAGTATTAGATTCCGATGCACCATTGCAGGTTTACTGTATCCCTTCGACCTTCAAATCAACGATGAAACACAGAAATTGCATCTATATTGAATAAAAAATTCAAAATGTCGACTTATTTACAAGAGGAGAAACTCTTCTAATAGTTCGTGTTTGAGCCTTTCCTGGGACAGCAGTATTAGATTCCGATGCACCATTGCAGGTTTACTGTATCCCTTGGACCTTCAAATCAACGATGAAACACAGAAATTGCATTGATATTGAATACAAAAGGCAAAATAACGACTTATTTACAAGAGGAGTAAGTCGTCTAATAGTTCGTGCTTTGAGCGTTTCCTGGGACAGCAGTATTGGATTCCGATGCACCATTGCAGGTTTACTGTATCCCTTGGACCTTCAAATCAACGATGAAACACAGAAATTGCATCTATATTCAATAAAAAATTCAAAATGTCGACTTATTTACAAGAGGAGTAACTCTTCTAATAGTTCGTGCTTTGAGCTTTTCCTGGGACAGCAGTATTAGATTCCGATGCACCATTGCAGGTTTACTGTATCCCTCGGACCTTCAAATCAGCGATGAAACACAGAAATTGCATCGATATTAAATGCGAAAGGCAAAATGTCGACTTATTTACAAGAGGAGTAACTCTTCTAATAGTTCGTGCTTCGAGCCTTTCCTGGGACAGCAGTATTAGATTCCGATGCACCATTGTAGGTTTACTGTATCCCTTGGACCTTCAAATCAACGATGAAACACAGAAATTGCATCGATATTGAATACAAAAGGCAAAATGTCGACTTATTTACAAGAGGAGTAACTCTTCTAATAGTTCGTGCTTTGAGCCTTTCCTGGGACAGCAGTATTAGATTCCGATGCACATATTGCAGGTTTACTGTATCCCTTGGACCTTCAAATAACGATGAAACACAGAAATTGCATCGATATTGAATACAAAAGGCAAAATGTCGTCTTATTTACAAGAGGAGTAACTCTTCTAATAGTTCGTGCTTGGACCCTTTCCTGGGACAGTAGTATTAGATTCCGATGCACCATTGCAGGTTTACTGTATCCCTTGGACCTTCACATCAACGAGGAAACACAGAAATTGCATCGATATTGAATACAAAAGGCAAAATGTCAACTTATTTATTAGAGGAGTAACTCTTCTAATAGTTCGTGCTTTGAGCCTTTCCTGGGACAGCAGTATTAGATTCCGATGCACCATTGCAGGTTTACTGTATCCGTTGGACCTTCAAATCAACGATGAAACACAGAAATTGCATCGATACTGAATACAAAAGGCAAAATGTCGACTTATTTACATAAGGAGTAACTCTTCAAATAGTACGTGCTTTGAGCCTTTCCTGGGACAGCAGTATTAGATTCCGACGCACCATTGCAGGTTTACTGTATCCCTTGGTCCTTCAACTCAACGATGAAACACAGAAATCGCATCGATATTGAATACAAAAGGCAAAATGTCGACTTATTTACAAAAGGAGTAACTCTTCTAACAGTTCGTGCTTCGAGCCTTTCCTGAGACAGCAGTATTAGATTCCGATGCACCATTGCAGGTTTACTGTATGCCTTGGACCTTCACATCAACGATGAAACACAGAAATTGCATCGATATTGAATACAAAAAGCTAAATGTCGACATATTTATAAGATGAGTAACTCTTCTAATAGTTCGTGCTTTGAGCCTTTCCTGGGACAGCAGTATTAGATTCCGATGCACCATTGCAGGTTTACTGTATCCCTTGGAACTTCAAATCAACGATGAAACACAGAAATTGCATCGATATTGAATACAAAATGCAAAATGTCGACTTATTTACAAGAGGAGTAACTCTTCTAATAGTTCGTGCTTAAAGTCTTTCCTGGGACAGCAGTATTAGATTCCGATGCACCATTGCAGGTTTACTGTATCCCTTGGACCTTCACATCATCGATGACACACAGAAATTGCACCGATATTGAATACAAAAGGCAAAATGTCGACTTATTAATATTAGGAGTAACTCTTCTAATAGTTCGTGATTTGAGCCTTTCCTGGGACAGCAGTATTAGATTTCGATGCACCATTGCAGAATTACTGTATCCCTTGGACCTTCAAATCAACGATGAAACACAGAAATTGCATCGATATTGTATACAAAAGGCAAAATTTCGACTTATTTATAAGAGGAGTAACTCTTCTAATAGTTCGTGGTCTGAGGCTTTCCTCGTACAGCAGTAATACATTCCGAACGACCTTTGCAGATTTACTGTATCCCTTGGACCTTCAAATCAAAGATGAAACACAGAAATTGCATCGATATTGAAAAAAAAATTCAAAATGTCGACTTATTTACAAGAGGAGTAACTCTTCCAAAAGTTCGTGTTTTGTTCCTTTCCTGGGACAGCAGTATTAGATTTCGATGCACCATTGCAGGTTTACTGTATCAATTGGACCTTCAAATCAGGGATGAAACACAGAAATTGCATCGATATTGAATACAAAAGGCAAAATGGCGACTTATTTACAAGAGGAGTAACTCTTCTAATAGTTCGTGCTTTGAGCTTTTCCTGGGACAGCAGTATTAGATTCCGATGCACCATTGCAGGTTTACTGTATCCCTCGGACCTTCAAATCAGCGATGAAACACAGAAATTGCATCGATATTAAATGCGAAAGGCAAAATGTCGACTTATTTACAAGAGGAGTAACTCTTCTAATAGTTCGTGCTTTGAGCCTTTCCTGGGACAGCAGTATTAGATTCCGATGCACCATTGTAGGTTTACTGTATCCCTTGGACCTTCAAATCAACGATGAAACACAGAAATTGCATCGATATTGAATACAAAAGGCAAAATGTCGACTTATTTACAAGAGGAGTAACTCTTCTAATAGTTCGTGCTTTGAGCCTTTCCTGGGACAGCAGTATTAGATTCCGATGCACATATTGCAGGTTTACTGTATCCCTTGGACCTTCAAATAACGATGAAACACAGAAATTGCATCGATATTGAATACAAAAGGCAAAATGTCGTCTTATTTACAAGAGGAGTAACTCTTCTAATAGTTCGTGCTTGGACCCTTTCCTGGGACAGTAGTATTAGATTCCGATGCACCATTGCAGGTTTACTGTATCCCTTGGACCTTCACATCAACGAGGAAACACAGAAATTGCATCGATATTGAATACAAAAGGCAAAATGTCAACTTATTTATTAGAGGAGTAACTCTTCTAATAGTTCGTGATTTGAGCCTTTCCTGGGACAGCAGTATTAGATTCCGATGCACCATTGCAGGTTTACTGTATCCGTTGGACCTTCAAATCAACGATGAAACACAGAAATTGCATCGATACTGAATACAAAAGGCAAAATGTCGACTTATTTACATAAGGAGTAACTCTTCAAATAGTACGTGCTTTGAGCCTTTCCTGGGACAGCAGTATTAGATTCCGACGCACCATTGCAGGTTTACTGTATCCCTTGGTCCTTCAACTCAACGATGAAACACAGAAATCGCATCGATATTGAATACAAAAGGCAAAATGTCGACTTATTTACAAAAGGAGTAACTCTTCTAACAGTTCGTGCTTCGAGCCTTTCCTGAGACAGCAGTATTAGATTCCGATGCACCATTGCAGGTTTACTGTATGCCTTGGACCTTCACATCAACGATGAAACACAGAAATTGCATCGATATTGAATACAAAAAGCTAAATGTCGACATATTTATAAGATGAGTAACTCTTCTAATAGTTCGTGCTTTGAGCCTTTCCTGGGACAGCAGTATTAGATTCCGATGCACCATTGCAGGTTTACTGTATCCCTTGGAACTTCAAATCAACGATGAAACACAGAAATTGCATCGATATTGAATACAAAATGCAAAATGTCGACTTATTTACAAGAGGAGTAACTCTTCTAATAGTTCGTGCTTAAAGTCTTTCCTGGGACAGCAGTATTAGATTCCGATGCACCATTGCAGGTTTACTGTATCCCTTGGACCTTCACATCATCGATGACACACAGAAATTGCACCGATATTGAATACAAAAGGCAAAATGTCGACTTATTAATATTAGGAGTAACTCTTCTAATAGTTCGTGATTTGAGCCTTTCCTGGGACAGCAGTATTAGATTTCGATGCACCATTGCAGAATTACTGTATCCCTTGGACCTTCAAATCAACGATGAAACACAGAAATTGCATCGATATTGTATACAAAAGGCAAAATTTCGACTTATTTATAAGAGGAGTAACTCTTCTAATAGTTCGTGGTCTGAGGCTTTCCTCGTACAGCAGTAATACATTCCGAACGACCTTTGCAGATTTACTGTATCCCTTGGACCTTCAAATCAAAGATGAAACACAGAAATTGCATCGATATTGAAAAAAAAATTCAAAATGTCGACTTATTTACAAGAGGAGTAACTCTTCCAAAAGTTCGTGTTTTGTTCCTTTCCTGGGACAGCAGTATTAGATTTCGATGCACCATTGCAGGTTTACTGTATCAATTGGACCTTCAAATCAGGGATGAAACACAGAAATTGCATCGATATTGAATACAAAAGGCAAAATGTCGACTTATTTACAAGAGGAGTAACTCTTCTAATAGTTCGTGCTTTGAGCTTTTCCTGGGACAGCAGTATTAGATTCCGATGCACCATTGCAGGTTTACTGTATCCCTCGGACCTTCAAATCAGCGATGAAACACAGAAATTGCATCGATATTAAATGCGAAAGGCAAAATGTCGACTTATTTACAAGAGGAGTAACTCTTCTAATAGTTCGTGCTTTGAGCCTTTCCTGGGACAGCAGTATTAGATTCCGATGCACCATTGTAGGTTTACTGTATCCCTTGGACCTTCAAATCAACGATGAAACACAGAAATTGCATCGATATTGAATACAAAAGGCAAAATGTCGACTTATTTACAAGAGGAGTAACTCTTCTAATAGTTCGTGCTTTGAGCCTTTCCTGGGACAGCAGTATTAGATTCCGATGCACCATTGCAGGTTTACTGTATCCCTTGGACCTTCAAATAACGATGAAACACAGAAATTGCATCGATATTGAATACAAAAGGCAAAATGTCGTCTTATTTACAAGAGGAGTAACTCTTTTATAGTTCGTGCTTGGACCCTTTCCTGGGACAGTAGTATTAGATTCCGATGCACCATTGCAGGTTTACTGTATCCCTTGGACCTTCACATCAACGAGGAAACACAGAAATTGCATCGATATTGTATACAAAAGGCAAAATGTCAACTTATTTATTAGAGGAGTAACTCTTCTAATAGTTCGTGCTTTGAGCCTTTCCTGGGACAGCAGTATTAGATTCCGATGCACCATTGCAGGTTTACTGTATCCGTTGGACCTTCAAATCAACGATGAAACACAGACATTGCATCGATACTGAATACAAAAGGCAAAATGTCGACTTATTTACATAAGGAGTAACTCTTCAAATAGTACGTGTTTTGAGCCTTTCCTGGGACAGCAGTATTAGATTCCGACGCACCATTGCAGGTTTACTGTATCCCTTGGTCCTTCAACTCAACGATGAAACACAGAAATCGCATCGATATTGAATACAAAAGGCAAAATGTCGACTTATTTACAAAAGGAGTAACTCTTCTAACAGTTCGTGCTTCGAGCCTTTCCTGAGACAGCAGTATTAGATTCCGATGCACCATTGCAGGTTTACTGTATGCCTTGGACCTTCACATCAACGATGAAACACAGAAATTGCATCGATATTGAATACAAAAAGCTAAATGTCGACATATTTATAAGATGAGTAACTCTTCTAATAGTTCGTGCTTTGAGCCTTTCCTGGGACAGCAGTATTAGATTCCGATGCACCATTGCAGGTTTACTGTATCCCTTGGAACTTCAAATCAACGATGAAACACAGAAATTGCATCGATATTGAATACAAAATGCAAAATGTCGACTTATTTACAAGAGGAGTAACTCTTCAAATAGTTCGTGCTTAAAGTCTTTCCTGGGACAGCAGTATTAGATTCCGATGCACCATTGCAGGTTTACTGTATCCCTTGGACCTTCACATCATCGATGACACACAGAAATTGCACCGATATTGAATACAAAAGGCAAAATGTCGACTTATTAATATTAGGAGTAACTCTTCTAATTGTTCGAGATTTGAGCCTTTCCTGGGACAGCAGTATTAGATTTCGATGCACCATTGCAGAATTACTGTATCCCTTGGACCTTCAAATCAACGATGAAACACAGAAATTGCATCGATATTGTATACAAAAGGCAAAATTTCGACTTATTTATAAGAGGAGTAACTCTTCTAATAGTTCGTGGTCTGAGGCTTTCCTCGTACAGCAGTATTACATTCCGAACGACCTTTGCAGATTTACTGTATCCCTTGGACCTTCAAATCAAAGATGAAACACAGAAATTGCATCGATATTGAAAAAAAAATTCAAAATGTCGACTTATTTACAAGAGGAGTAACTCTTCTAAAAGTTCGTGCTTTGTTCCTTTCCTGGGACAGCAGTATTAGATTTCGATGCACCATTGCAGGTTTACTGTATCAATTGGACCTTCAAATCAGGGATGAACCACAGAAATTGCATCGATATTGAATACAAAAGGCAAAATGTCGACTTATTTACAAGAGGAGTAACTCTTCTAATAGTTCGTGCTTTGAGCTTTTCCTGGGACAGCAGTATTAGATTCCGATGCACCATTGCAGGTTTACTGTATCCCTCGGACCTTCAAATCAAAGATGAAACACAGAAATTGCATCGATATTAAATGCGAAAGGCAAAATGTCGACTTATTTACAAGAGGAGTAACTCTTCTAATAGTTCGTGCTTTGAGCCTTTCCTGGGACAGCAGTATTAGATTCCGATGCACCATTGTAGGTTTACTGTATCCCTTGGACCTTCAAATCAACGATGAAACACAGAAATTGCATCGATATTGAATACAAAAGGCAAAATGTCGACTTATTTACAAGAGGAGTAACTCTTCTAATAGTTCGTGCTTTGAGCCTTTCCTGGGACAGCAGTATTAGATTCCGATGCACCATTGCAGGTTTACTGTATCCCTTGGACCTTCAAATAACTATGAAACACAGAAATTGCATCGATATTGAATACAAAAGGCAAAATGTCGTCTTATTTACAAGAGGAGTAACTCTTCTAATAGTTCGTGCTTGGACCCTTTCCTGGGACAGTAGTATTAGATTCCGATGCACCATTGCAGGTTTACTGTATCCCTTGGACCTTCACATCAACGAGGAAACACAGAAATTGCATCGATATTGTATACAAAAGGCAAAATGTCAACTTATTTATTAGAGGAGTAACTCTTCTAATAGTTCGTGCTTTGAGCCTTTCCTGGGACAGCAGTATTAGATTCCGATGCACCATTGCAGGTTTACTGTATCCGTTGGACCTTCAAATCAACGATGAAACACAGAAATTGCATCGATACTGAATACAAAAGGCAAAATGTCGACTTATTTACATAAGGAGTAACTCTTCAAATAGTACGTGTTTTGAGCCTTTCCTGGGACAGCAGTATTAGATTCCGACGCACCATTGCAGGTTTACTGTATCCCTTGGTCCTTCAACTCAACGATGAAACACAGAAATCGCATCGATATTGAATACAAAAGGCAAAATGTCGACTTATTTACAAAAGGAGTAACTCTTCTAACAGTTCGTGCTTCGAGCCTTTCCTGAGACAGCAGTATTAGATTCCGATGCACCATTGCAGGTTTACTGTATGCCTTGGACCTTCACATCAACGATGAAACACAGAAATTGCATCGATATTGAATACAAAAGGCAAAATGTCGACTTATTTACAAGAGGAGTAACTCTTCTAATAGTTCGTGCTTTGAGCCTTTCCTGGGACAGCAGTATTAGATTCCGATGCACCATTGCAGGTTTACTGTATCCCTTGGACCTTCAAATAACGATGAAACACAGAAATTGCATCGATATTGAATACAAAAGGCAAAATGTCGTCTTATTTACAAGAGGACTAACTCTTCTAATAGTTCGTGCTTGGACCCTTTCCTGGGACAGTAGTATTAGATTCCGATGCACCATTGCAGGTTTACTGTATCCCTTGGACCTTCACATCAACGAGGAAACACAGAAATTGCATCGATATTGAATACAAAAGGCAAAATGTCAACTTATTTATTAGAGGAGTAACTCTTCTAATAGTTCGTGCTTAAATTCTTTCCTGGGACAGCAGTATTAGATTCCGATGCACCATTGCAGGTTTACTGTATCCCTTGGACCTTCACATCATCGATGACACACAGAAATTGCACCGATATTGAATACAAAAGGCAAAATGTCGACTTATTAATATTAGGAGTAACTCTTCTAATAGTTCGTGATTTGAGCCTTTCCTGGGACAGCAGTATTAGATTTCGATGCACCATTGCAGAATTACTGTATCCCTTGGACCTTCAAATCAACGATGAAACACAGAAATTGCATCGATATTGTATACATAAGGCAAAATTTCGACTTATTTATAAGAGGAGTAACTCTTCTAATAGTTCGTGGTCTGAGGCTTTCCTCGTACAGCAGTATTAGATTCCGAACGACCTTTGCAGATTTACTGTATCCCTTGGACCTTCAAATCAAAGATGAAACACAGAAATTGCATCGATATTGAAAAAAAAATTCAAAATGTCGACTTATTTACAAGAGGAGTAACTCTTCTAAAAGATCGTGCTTTGTTCCTTTCCTGGGACAGCAGTATTAGATTTCGATGCACCATTGCAGGTTTACTGTATCAATTGGACCTTCAAATCAGGGATGAAACACAGAAATTGCATCGATATTGAATACAAAAGGCAAAATGTCGACTTATTTACAAGAGGAGTAACTCTTCTAATAGTTCGTGCTTTGAGACTTTCCTGGGACAGCAGTATTAGATTCGGATGCACCATTGCAGGTTCACTGTATCCCTTGGACCTTCAAATCAACGATGAAACACAGAAATCGCACCGATATTGAATACAAAAGGCAAAATGTCGACTTATTTACAAGAGGAGTAACTCTCCTAATAGTTCGTGCTTTTAGCCTTTCCTGGGACAGCAGTATCAGATTCCGAAGCACCATTGCAGGTTTACTGCATCTCTTGGACCTTAAAATCAACGATGAAACACAGAAATTGCATCGATATTGAATATAAAAGGCAAAATGTCGACTTATTCATAATAGGAGTAACCCTTCTAATAGTTCGTGTTTTGAGCTTTTCCTGGGACAGCAGTATTAGATTCCGATGCACCATTGGAGGTTAACTGTATCCCTTGGACCTTCAAATGAACGATGAAATACAGAAATTGCATCGATATTGAATACAAAATGCAAAATGTCGATTTATTTACAAGAGGAGTAACTCTTCTAATAGTTCGTGATTTGAGCCTTTCCTGGGACAGCAGTATTAGATTCCGATGCACCTTTGCAGGTTTACTGTATCCCATGGAACTTCACATCAACGATGAAACACAGAAATTGTTTCGATATTGAATACAAATGGCAAAATGTCAACTTATTTATAAGGGGAGTAACTCTTCTAATAGTTCGTGCTTTGAGCCTTTCCTGGGACAGCAGTATTAGATTCCGATGCACCATTGCAGGTTTACTGTATCCCTTGGACCTTAAAATCAACGATGAAACACAAAATTGCATCGATATTGAATACAAAAGGCAAAATGTCGACTTATTTACAAGAGGAGTAACTCTTCAAATTGTTCGTGCTTTGAGCCTTTCCTGGGACAGCAGTATTAGATTCCGATGCACCATTGCGGGTTTACTGTATCCCTTGGACCTTCAACTCAACGATGAAACACAGAAATCGCATCGATATGGAATACAAAAGGCAAAATGTCGACTTATTTACAAGAGGAGTAACTCTCCTAATAGTTCGTGGTTTTAGCCTTTCCTGGGACAGCAGTATCAGATTCCGAAGCACCATTGCAGGTTTACTGTATCCCTTGGACCTTAAAATCAACGATGAAACACAGAAATTGCATCGATATTGAATATAAAAAGCAAAATGTCGACTTATTCATAATAGGAGTAACTCCTCTAATAGTTCGTGTTTTGAGCTTTTCCTGGGACAGCAGTATTAGATTCCGATGCACCATTGGAGGTTAACTGTATCTCTTGGACCTTCAAATGAACGATGAAATACAGAAATTGCATCGATATTGAATACAAAAGGCAAAATGTCGATTTATTTACAAGAGGAGTAACTCTTCTAATAAATCGTGATTTGAGCCTTTCCTGGGACAGCAGTATTAGATTCCGATGCACCTTTGCAGGTTTACTGTATCCCTTGGAACTTCACATCAACGATGAAACACAGAAATTGTTTCGATATTGAATACAAAAGGCAAAATGTCAACTTATTTATAAGAGGAGTAACTCTTCTAATAGTTCGTGCTTTGAGCCTTTCCTGGGACAGCAGTATTAGATTCCGATGCACCATTGGAGGTTTACTGTATCCCTTGGACCTTCACATCATCGATGACACACAGAAATTGCACCGATATTGAATACAAAAGGCAAAATGTCGACTTATTAATATTAGGAGTAACTCTTCTAATAGTTCGTGATTTGAGCCTTTCCTGGGACAGCAGTATTAGATTTCGATGCACCATTGCAGAACTACTGTATCCCTTGGACCTTCAAATCAACGATGAAACACAGAAATTGCATCGATATTGTATACAAAAGGCAAAATTTCGACTTATTTATAAGAGGAGTAACTCTTCTAATAGTTCGTGGTCTGAGGCTTTCCTCGTACAGCAGTATTAGATTCCGAACGACCTTTGCAGATTTACTGTATCCCTTGGACCTTCAAATCGAAGATGAAACACAGAAATTGCATCGATATTGAAAAAAAAATTCAAAATGTCGACTTATTTACAAGAGGAGTAACTCTTCTAAAAGTTCGTGCTTTGTTCCTTTCCTGGGACAGCAGTATTAGATTTCGATGCACCATTGCAGGTTTACTGTATCAATTGGACCTTCAAATCAGGGATGAAACACAGAAATTGCATCGATATTGAATACAAAAGGCAAAATGTCGACTTATTTACAAGAGGAGTAACTCTTCTAATAGTTCGTGCTTTGAGACTTTCCTGGGACAGCAGTATTAGATTCGGATGCACCATTGCAGGTTCACTGTATCCCTTGGACCTTCAAATCAACGATGAAACACAGAAATTGCACCGATATTGAATACAAAAGGCAAAATGTCGACTTATTTACAAGAGGAGTAACTCTCCTAATAGTTCGTGCTTTTAGCCTTTCCTGGGACAGCAGTATCAGATTCCGAAGCACCATTGCAGGTTTACTGTATCCCTTGGACCTTAAAATCAACGATGAAACACAGAAATTGCATCGATATTGAATATAAAAGGCAAAATGTGGACTTATTCATAATAGGAGTAACTCTTCTAATAGTTCGTGTTTTGAGCTTTTCCTGGGACAGCAGTATTAGATTCCGATGCACCATTGGAGGTTAACTGTATCCCTTGGACCTTCAAATGAACGATGAAATACAGAAATTGCATCGATATTGAATACAAAAGGCAAAATGTCGATTTATTTACAAGAGGAGTAACTCTTCTAATAGTTCGTGATTTGAGCCTTTCCTGGGACAGCAGTATTAGATTCCGATGCACCTTTGCAGGTTTACTGTATCCCTTGGAACTTCACATCAACGATGAAACACAGAAATTGTTTCGATATTGAATACAAATGGCAAAATGTCTACTTATTTATAAGAGGAGTAACTCTTCTAATAGTTCGTGCTTTGAGCCTTTCCTGGGACAGCAGTATTAGATTCCGATGCACCATTGCAGGTTTACTGTATCCCTTGGACCTTAAAATCAACGATGAAACACAGAAATTGCATCGATATTGAATACAAAAGGCAAAATGTCGACTTATTTACAAGAGGAGTAACTCATCACATTGTTCGTGCTTTGAGCCTTTCCTGGGACAGCAGTATTAGATTCCGATGCACCATTGCGGGTTTACTGTATCCCTTGGACCTTCAACTCAACGATGAAACACAGAAATCGCATCGATATGGAATACAAAAGGCAAAATGTCGACTTATTTACAAGAGGAGTAACTCTCCTAATAGTTCGTGGTTTTAGCCTTTCCTGGGACAGCAGTATCAGATTCCGAAGCACCATTGCAGGTTTACTGTATCCCTTGGACCTTAAAATCAACGATGAAACACAGAAATTGCATCGATATTGAATATAAAAAGCAAAATGTCGACTTATTCATAATAGGAGTAACTCCTCTATTAGTTCGTGTTTTGAGCTTTTCCTGGGACAGCAGTATTAGATTCCGATGCACCATTGGAGGTTAACTGTATCCCTTGGACCTTCAAATGAACGATGAAATACAGAAATTGCATCGATATTGAATTCAAAAGGCAAAATGTCGATTTATTTACAAGAGGAGTAACTCTTCTAATAGTTCGTGATTTGAGCCTTTCCTGGGACAGCAGTATTAGATTCCGATGCACCTTTGCAGGTTTACTGTATCCCTTTGAACTTCGCATCAACGATGAAACACAGAAATTGTTTCGATATTGAATACAAAAGGCAAAATGTCAACTTATTTATAAGAGGAGTAACTCTTCTAATAGTTCGTGCTTTGAGCCTTTCCTGGGACAGCAGTATTAGATTCCGATGCACCATTGCAGGTTTACTGTATCCCTTGGACCTTCACATCAACGATGAAACACAGAAATTGCATCGATATTGAATACAAAATGCAAAATGTCGACTTATTTATAAGAGGAGTAAATCTCCTATTTGTTTGTGCTTTGAGCCTTTCCTGGGAGAGCAGTATTAGATTCCGATGCACCTTTGCAGGTTTACTGTATCCATTGGACATTCAAATTAACGATGAAACACAGAAATTGCATCGATATTGAATACAAAATGCAAAATGTCGACTTATTTACAAGAGGAGTAACTCTTCTAATAGTTCGTGTTTTGAGTCTTTTCTGGGACAGAAGTATTAGATTCCGATGCACCATTGCAGGTTTACTGTATCCCTTGGACCTTCAAATCAACGATGAAATACAGAGATTGCATCGATATTGAATACAAAAGGCAAAATGTCGACTTATTTACAAGAGGAGTAACTCTTCTAATAGTTCGAGATTTGAGACTTTCCTGGGACAGCAGTATTAGATTCCGACGCACCGTTGCAAGTTTACTGTATCCCTTGGACCTTCACATCATCGATGACACACAGAAATTGCATCGATATAGAATACAAAAGGCAAAATGTCGACTTATTAATAAGAGGAGTAACTCATCTAATAGTTCGTGCTTTGAGCCTTTCCTGGGACAGCAGTATTAGATTCCGATGCACCATTGGAGGTTAACTGTATGCCTTGGACCTTCAAATGAACGATGAAATACAGAAATTGGATCGATATTGAATACAAAAGGCAAAATGTCGATTTATTTACAAGAGGAGTAACTCTTCTAATAGTTCGTGATTTGAGCCTTTCCTGGGACAGCAGTATTAGATTCCGATGCACCATTGCAGGTTTACTGTATCCCTTGGAACTTCACATCAACGATGAAACACAGAAATTGTTTCGATATTGAATACAAAAGGCAAAATGTCAACTTATTTATAAGAGGAGTAACTCTTCTAATAGTTCGTGCTTTGAGCCTTTCCTGGGACAGCAGTATTAGATTCCGATCCACCATTGCAGGTTTACTGTATCCCTTCGACCTTCAAATCAACGATGAAACACAGAAATTGCATCGATATTGAATACAAAAGGCAAAATGTCGACTTATTTACAAGAAAAGTAACTCTTCTAATAGTTCGTGTTTCTAGCCTTTCCTGGGACAGAAGTATTAGATTCCGATGCACCATTGCAGGTTTACTGTATCCCTTGGACCATGAAATCAACAATGAAACACAGAAATTGCATCGATATTGAATACAAAAGGAAAACGTCGACTTATTTATAAGAGGAGTAACTCTTTTAATAGTTCGTGCTTTGAGCCTTTCCTGGGACAGCAGTATTAGATTCCGATTCACCATTGCAGGTTTACTGTATCCCTTGGACCTTCACATCAACGATGAAACACAGAAATTGCATTGATATTGAATACAAATAGCAATATGTCGACTTATTTATAAGATGAGTAACTCTTGTTATAGTTCGTGTTTTGAGCCTTTCCTCGGACAGCAGTATTAGATTCCGATGCACCATTGCAGGTTTACTGTATCGCTTGGACCTTCAAATCAACGATGAAACACAGAAATTGCATCGATATTGAATACAAAATGCAAAATGTCGAGTTATTTACAAGAGGAGTAACTCTTCTAATAGTTCGTGCTTTGAGCCTTTCCTGGGACAGCAGTATTAGATTCCGATGCACCATTGCAGGTTTACTGTATCCCTTGGACCTTCACATCAACGATGAAACACAGAAATTGCATCGATATTGAATACAAATAGCAAAATGTCGACTTATTTATAAGAGGAGTAAATCTCCTATTTGTTTGTGTTTTGAGCCTTTCCTGGGAGAGCAGTATTAGATTCCGATGCACAATTGCAGGTTTAGTGCATCCCTCGGACCTTCAAATCACCGATAAAACACAGAAATTGCATCGATATTGAAACAAAAGGCAAAATGTCGACTTATTGACAAGAGGAGTAACTCTTCTAATAGTTCGTGCTTTGATCCATTCCTGGGACAGAAGTACTAGATTCCAATGCACCATTGAATGTTTACTGTATCTCTTGGGCCTTCAAATCAACGATGAACCACAGAAATTGCATCGATATTGAATACAAAAGGCAAAATGTCGACTTATTTATAAGAGGAGTAACTCTTCTAATAGTTCGTCTTTTGAGCCTTTCGTGGGACAGCAGTATTAGATTCCGATGCACCATTGAAGGTTTACTGTATCCCTTGGACCTTCAAATCAACGATGAAACACAGAAATTGCATCGATATTGAATACAAAAGGCAAAATGTCGACTTATTTACATAAGGAGTAACTCTTCAATAGTTCGTGTTTTGAGCCTTTCCTGGGACAGCAGTATTAGATTCCGATGCACCATTGCAGGTTTACTGTATCCCTTGGACCTTCAGCTCAACGATGAAACACAAAAATCGCATCGATATTGAATGCAAAAGGCAAAATGTCGACTTATTTACAAAAGGAGTAACTCTTCCAACAGTTCGAGCTATGAGCTTATCCTGGGACAGCAGTATTAGATTCCGATGCACCATTGCAGGTTTACTGTATCCCTTGGACCTTCACATCAACGATGAAACACAGAAATTGCATCGATTATGAATACAAAAAGCTAAATGTCGACTTATTTATAAGATGATTAACTCTTCTAATACGTGCTTTGAGCCTTTCCTGGGAGAGCAGTATTAGATTCCGATGCACCATTGAAGGTTTACTGTATCCCTTGGACCTTCAAATCAACGATGAAACACAGAAATTGCATCGATAGTGAATACAACATGCAAAATGTCGACTTATTTACAAGAGGAGTAACTCTTCTAATAGTTCGTGTTTGAGTCTTTAATGGGACAGCAGTATTAGATTCCGATGCACTATTGAAGGTTTACTGTATCCCTTGGACCTTCAAATCAACGAAGAAATACAGAGATTGCATCTATATTGAATACAAAAGGCAAAATGTCGACTTATTTACAAGAGGAGTAACTCATCTAATAGTTCGTGATTTGAGCCTTTCCTGGGACAGCACTATTAGATTCCGATGCACCATTGCAGGTTTACTGTATCCCTTGGACCTTCACATCATCGATGACACACAGAATTTGCATCGATATAGAATACAAAATGCAAAATGTCGACTTATTAATAAGAGGAGTAACTCTTCTAACAGTTCGTGCTTTGAGCCTTTCCTGGGACAGCAGTATTAGATTTCGATGCACCATTGCAGGTTTACTGTATCCCTTGGACCTTCAAATAAACGATGAAACACAGAAATTGCATCGATATTGAATACAAAAGGCAAAATGTCGACTTACTTATAAGAGGAGTAACTCTTCTAATAGTTCGTGGTCTGAGGCATTCCTCGGACAGCAGTATTAGATTCCGATGCAGCATTGCAGGTTTACTGTATCGCTTGGACCTTCAAATCAACGATGAAACACAGAAATTGCATCTATATTGAATAAAAAATTCAAAATGTCGACTTATTTACAAGAGGAGTAACTCTTCTAAAAGTTCGTGCTTTGAGCCTTTCCTGGGACAGCAGTATTAGATTTCGATGCACCATTGCAGGTTTACTGTATCCCTTGGACCTTCAAATCAGCGATGAAACACAGAAATTGTATCGATATTGAATACAAAAGGCAAAATGTCGACTTATTTACAAGAGGAGTAACTCTTCTATTAGTTCGTGCTTTGAGCCTTTCCTGGGACAGCAGTATTAGATTCCGATGCACCATTGCAGGTTTACTGTATCGCTTGGACCTTTAAATCAACGATGAATTACAGAAATTGCATCGATATTGAATACAAAAGGCAAAATGTCGACTTTTTTACAACAGGAGTAACTCTCCTAATAAGTCGTGCTTTGAGCCTTTCTTGGGACAGAAGTATTAGATTGCGATACACCATTGCAGGTTTACTGTATCCCTTGGATCTTAGAATCAACGATGAAACACAGAAATTGCGTCGATATTGAATACAAAAGGCAAAATGACGACTTATTTATAAGAGGTGTAACTCTTCTAATAGTTCGTGCTTTGAGCCTTTCGTGGGACAGCAGTATTAGATTCCGATGCACCATTGCAGGTTTACTGTATCCCTTGGACCTTCAAATCAACGATGAAACACAGAAATTGCATCGATATTGAATACAAAAGGCAAAATGTCGACTTATTTACATAAGGAGTAACTCTTCAATAGTTCGTGTTTTGAGCCTTTCCTGGGACAGCAGTATTAGATTCCGATGCACCATTGCAGGTTTACTGTATCCCTTGGACCTTCAACTCAACGATGAAACACAAAAATCGCATCGATATTGAATACAAAAGGCAAAATGTCGACTTATTTACAAAAGGAGTAACTCTTCCAACAGTTCGTGCTTTGAGCTTATCCTGGGACAGCAGTATTAGATTCCGATGCCCCATTGCAGGTTTACTGTATCCCTTGGACCTTCACATCAACGATGAAACACAGAAATTGCATCGATATTGAATACAAAAAGCTAAATGTCGACTTATTTATAAGATGATTAACTCTTCTAATAGTTCGTGCTTTGAGCCTTTAATGGGACAGCAGTATTAGATTCCGATGCACCATTGAAGGTTTACTGTATCCATTGGACCTTCAAATCAACGATGAAACACAGAAATTGCATCGATAGTGAACACAAAATGCAAAATGTCGACTTATTTACAAGAGGAGTAACTCTTCTAATAGTTCGTGTTTTGAGTCTTTCCTGGGACAGCAGTATTAGATTCCGATGCACTATTGAAGGTTTACTGTATCCCTTGGACCTTCAAATCAACGATGAAATACAGAGATTGCATCGATATTGAATACAAAAGGCAAAATGTCGACTTATTTACAAGAGGAGTAACTCTTCTAATAGTTCGTGATTTGAGCCTTTCCTGGGACAGCACTATTAGATTCCGATGCACCATTGCAGGTTTACTGTATCCCTTGGACCTTCACATCATCGATGACACACAGAAATTGCATCGATATAGAATACAAAATGCAAAATGTCGACTTATTAATAAGAGGAGTAACTCTTCTAACAGTTCGTGCTTTGAGCCTTTCCTGGGACAGCAGTATTAGATTTCGATGCACCATTGC
Organism: Schistocerca cancellata; assembly: GCF_023864275.1. Taxonomy (NCBI): domain Eukaryota; kingdom Metazoa; phylum Arthropoda; class Insecta; order Orthoptera; family Acrididae; genus Schistocerca; species Schistocerca cancellata. Next base: position 1,352,986 of record NW_026046719.1, on the reverse strand, counting down.
AGGTTTGCTGTATCCCTTGGACCTTCAAATAAACGATGCAACACAGAAATTGCATCGATATTGAATACAAAAGGCAAAATGTCGACTTATTTATAAGAGGAGTAACTCTTCTAATAGTTCGTGGTCTGAGGCATTCCTCGGACAGCAGTATTAGATTCCGATGCAGCATTGCCGGTTTACTGTATCCCTTGGACCTTCAAATCAACGATGAAACACAGAAATTGCATCTATATTGAATAAAAAATTCAAAAAGTCGATTTATTTACAAGAGGAGTAACTCTTCTAAAAGTTCGTGCTTTGAGCCTTTCCTGGGACAGCAGTATTAGATTTCGATGCACCATTGCAGGTTTACTGTATCCCTTGGACCTTCAAATCAGCGACGAAACACAGAAATTGCATCGATATTGAATACAAAAGGAAATGTCGACTTATTTCCAAGAGGAGTAACTCTTCTATTAGTTCGTGCTTTTGAGCCTTTCCTGGGACAGCAGTATTAGATTCCGATGCACCATTGCAGGTTTACTGTATCCCTTGGACCTTTAAATCAATGATGAGTTACAGAAATTGCATCGATATTGAATACAAAAGGCAAAATGTCGACTTTTTTACAACAGGAGTAACTCTCCTAATAAGTCGTGCTTTGAGCCTTTCTTGGGACAGAAGTATTAGATTCCGATACACCATTGCAGGTTTACTGTATCCCTTGGATCTTAAAATCAACGATGAAACACAGAAATTGTGTCGATATTGAATACAAAAGGCAAAATGTCGACTTATTTATAAGAGGTGTAACTCTTCTAATAGTTCGTGCTTTGAGCTTTCCTGGGACAGCAGTATTAGATTCCGATGCACCATTGCAGGTTTACTGTATCCCTTCGACCTTCAAATCAACGATGAAACACAGAAATTGCATCGATATTGAATACAAAAGGCAAAATGTCGACTTATTTACAAGAAAAGTAACTCTTCTAATAGTTCGTGTTTCTAGCCTTTCCTGGGACAGAAGTATTAGATTCCGATTTACCATTGCAGGTTTACTGTATCCCTTGGACCTCCAAATCAACAATGAAACACAGAATTTGCATCGATATTGAATACAAAAGGAAAACGTCAACTTATTTAAAAGAGGAGTAACTCTTCTAATAGATCGTGCTTTGAACATTTCCTGGGACAGCAGTATTAGATTCCGATGCACCATTGCAGGTTTACTGTATCCCTTGGACCTTAAAATCAAAGACGAAACACAGAAATTGCATCGATATTGAATAAAAACGCAAAATGTCGACTTATATACAAGAGGAGTAACTCTTCTGATAGTTCGTGCTTTGAGCCTTTCCTGGGACAGCAGAATTAAATTACGATGCACCATTGCAGGTTTACTGTATCCCTTGGACCTTGAAATCAACGATGAAACACAGAAATTGCATCGATATTGAATACAAAAAGCAAAATGTCGACTTATTTACAAGAGGAGTAACTCTTCTAATAGTTCGTGTTTTGAGCCTTTCCTGGGACAGCAGTATTAGATTCCGATGCACCAATGCAGGTTTACTGTATCCCTTGGACCTTCAAATCAACGATGAAACACAGAAATTACATTGATATAGAATACAAAAGGCAAAATGTCGACTTATTTACAAGAGGAGTAACTCTTCTAGTAGTTCGTGCTTTGAGCCTTTCCTGGGACAGCAGTATTAGATTCCGATGCACCATTGCAGGTTTACTGTATCCCTTGGACCTTCAAATCAACGATGAAACACAGAAATTGCATCGATATTGAATACAAAATGCAAAATATCGACTTATTTATAAGAGGAGTAAATCTCCTATTAGTTTGTGCTTTGAGCCTTTCCTGGGGGAGCAGTATTAGATTCCGATGCACCATTGCAGGTTTACTGTATCCCTTGGACCTTTAAATCAACGATGAAACACAGAAATTGCATCGATATTGAATACAAAAGGTAAAATGTCGACTTATCTATAAGAGGAGTATCTCTTCTAATAGTTCGTCCTTTGAGCCGTTCCTGGGACAGCAGTATTAGATTCCGATGCACCATTGCAGGTTTATTGTATCCCTTGGACCTTCAAATCAACGATGAAACACAGAAATTGCATCGATATTGAATAAAAACGCAAAATGTCGACTTATATACAAGAGGAGTAACTCTTCTAATAGTTCGTGCTTTGAGCCTTTCCTGGGACAGCAGTATTAGATTCCGATGCACCATTGCAGGTTTACTGTATCCCTTGGACCTTGAAATCAATGATGAAACACAGAAATTGCATCGATATTGAATACAAAAGGCAAAATGTCGACTTATTTCAAGAGGAGTAACTCTTCTAATAGTTCGTGCTTGAGCCTCTCCTGGGACAGCAGTATTAGATTCCGATGCACCATTGCATGTTTACTGTATCCCTTGGACCTTCAAATCAACGATGAAAAACAGAAATTGCATCGATATTGAATACAAAATGCAAAATGTCGACTTATCCATAAGATGAGTAACTCTTCTAATAATTCGTGATTTGAGCCTTTAATGGGACAGCAGTATTAGATTCCAATGCACCATTGCAGGATTACTGTATCCATTGGACCTTCAAATCACCGATGAAACACAGAAATTGCATCGATATTGAATACAAAAGGCAAAATGTCGACTTATTTATAATCGGAATAACGCTTCTAATAGTTCGTTTTTTGAGCCTTTCCTGGGACAGCAGTATTAGATTCCGGTGCACCATTGCAGGTTTACTGTATCCCTTGGACCTTCAAATCAACGATGAAACACAGAAATTGCATCGATATTGAAAACAAAATGCAAAATGTCGACTTATTTACAAGAGGAGTAACTCTTCTAATAGTTCGTGCTTTGAGCCTTTCCTGGGACAGCAGTATTAGATTCCGATGCACCATTACAGGTTTACTGTATTCCGTGGACCTTCAAATCAAAGATGAAACACAGAAATTGCATCGATATTGAATACAAAAGGCAAAATGTCGACTTATTTACAAGAGGAGTAACTCTTCTAATAGTTCGTGCTTTGAGCCTTTATTGGGACAGCAGTATTCGATTCCGATGCACCATTGCAGGTTTTTTGTATCCCTTGGTCCTTCAAATCAACGATGAAACACAGAAATTGCATCGATATTGAATACAAAATGTAAAATGTCGACTTATTTACCAGAGGAGTGACTCTTCTAATAGTTCGTGCTTTGAGCCTTTCCTGGGACACCAGTATTAGATTCTGATGCACCATTGCCGGTTTACTGTATCCCTTGGACCTTCAAATCAACGATGAAACACAGAAATTGCATCGATATTGAATACAAAAAGCAAAATGTCGACTTATTTATAAGAGGAGTAAATCTCCTAATTGTTTGTGCTTTGAGCTTTTCCTGGGACAGCAGTATTAGATTCCGATGCACCATTGCAGGTTTACTGTATCTCTTGGACCTTCAAATCAACGATGAAACACAGAAATTGCATCGATATTGAATACAAAATGCAAAATGTCGACTTATTTATAAGAGGAGTAAATCTCCTATTTGTTTGCGCTTTGAGCCTTTCCTGGGAGAGCAGTATTAGATTCCGATGCACCATTGCAGGTTTACTGTATCCCTTGGACCTTGAAAGCAACGATGAAACACAGAGATTGCATCGATATTGAATACAAAATGCAAAATGTCGACTTATTTCCAAGAGGAGTAACTCTTCTAATAGTTCGTCCTTTGAGCCGTTCCTGGGACATCAGTATTAGATTCCGATGCACCATTGCAGGTTTACTGTATCCCTTGGACCTCCAAATCAACAATGAAACACAGAAATTGCATCGATATTGAATACAAAAGGAAAACGTCGACTTATTTAAAAGAGGAGTAACTCTTCTAATAGATCGTGCTTTGAGCATTTCCTGGGACAGCAGTATTAGATTCCGATGCACCATTGCAGGTTTACTGTATCCCTTGGACCTTAAAATCAAAGACGAAACACAGAAATTGCATCGATATTGAATACAAAATGCAAAATGTCGACTTATCCATAAGATGAGTAACTCTTCTAATAATTCGTGATTTGAGCCTTTAATGGGACAGCAGTATTAGATTCCAATGCACCATTGCAGGATTACTGTATCCATTGGACCTTCAAATCACCGATGAAACACAGAAATTGCATCGATATTGAATACAAAAGGCAAAATGTCGACTTATTTATAATCGGAATAACGCTTCTAATAGTTCGTTTTTTGAGCCTTTCCTGGGACAGCAGTATTAGATTCCGATGCACCATTGCAGGTTTACTGTATCCCTTGGACCTTCAAATCAACGATGAAACACAGAAATTGCATCGATATTGAAAACAAAATGCAAAATGTCGACTTATTTACAAGAGGAGTAACTCTTCTAATAGTTCGTGCTTTGAGCCTTTCCTGGGACAGCAGTATTAGATTCCGATGCACCATTACAGGTTTACTGTATTCCGTGGACCTTCAAATCAAAGATGAAACACAGAAATTGCATCGATATTGAATACAAAAGGCAAAATGTCGACTTATTTACAAGAGGAGTAACTCTTCTAATAGTTCGTGCTTTGAGCCTTTATTGGGACAGCAGTATTCGATTCCGATGCACCATTGCAGGTTTTTTGTATCCCTTGGTCCTTCAAATCAACGATGAAACACAGAAATTGCATCGATATTGAATACAAAATGTAAAATGTCGACTTATTTACCAGAGGAGTGACTCTTCTAATAGTTCGTGCTTTGAGCCTTTCCTGGGACACCAGTATTAGAGTCTGATGCACCATTGCCGGTTTACTGTATCCCTTGGACCTTCAAATCAACGATGAAACACAGAAATTGCATCGATATTGAATACAAAAAGCAAAATGTCGACTTATTTATAAGAGGAGTAAATCTCCTAATTGTTTGTGCTTTGAGCTTTTCCTGGGACAGCAGTATTAGATTCCGATGCACCATTGCAGGTTTACTGTATCCCTTGGACCTTCAAATCAACGATGAAACACAGAAATTGCATCGATATTGAATACAAAATGCAAAATGTCGACTTATTTATAAGAGGAGTAAATCTCCTATTTGTTTGCGCTTTGAGCCTTTCCTGGGAGAGCAGTATTAGATTCCGATGCACCATTGCAGGTTTACTGTATCCCTTGGACCTTGAAAGCAACGATGAAACACAGAGATTGCATCGATATTGAATACAAAATGCAAAATGTCGACTTATTTCCAAGAGGAGTAACTCTTCTAATAGTTCGTCCTTTGAGCCGTTCCTGGGACAGCAGTATTAGATTCCGATGCACCATTGCAGGTTTACTGTATCCCTTGGACCTCCAAATCAACAATGAAACACAGAAATTGCATCGATATTGAATACAAAAGGAAAACGTCGACTTATTTAAAAGAGGAGTAACTCTTCTAATAGATCGTGCTTTGAGCATTTCCTGGGACAGCAGTATTAGATTCCGATGCACCATTGCAGGTTTACTGTATCCCTTGGACCTTAAAATCAAAGACGAAACACAGAAATTGCATCGATATTGAATAAAAACGCAAAATGTCGACTTATATACAAGAGGAGTAACTCTTCTGATAGTTCGTGCTTTGAGCCTTTCCTGGGACAGCAGAATTAAATTACGATGCACCATTGCAGGTTTACTGTATCCCTTGGACCTTGAAATCAACGATGAAACACAGAAATTGCATCGATATTGAATACAAAAGACAAAATGTCGACTTATTTACAAGAGGAGTAACTATTCTAATAGTTCGTGTTTTGAGCCTTTCCTGGGACAGCAGTATTAGATTCCGATGCACCAATGCAGGTTTACTGTATCCCTTGGACCTTCAAATCAACGATGAAACACAGAAATTACATTGATATAGAATACAAAAGGCAAAATGTCGACTTATTTACAAGAGGAGTAACTCTTCTAGTAGTTCGTGCTTTGAGCCTTTCCTGGGACAGCAGTATTAGATTCCGATGCACCATTGCAGGTTTACTGTATCCCTTGGACCTTCAAATCAACGATGAAACACAGAAATTGCATCGATATTGAATACAAAATGCAAAATGTCGACTTATTTATAAGAGGAGTAAATCTCCTATTTGTTTGTGCTTTGAGCCTTTCCTGGGAGAGCAGTATTAGATTCCGATGCACCATTGCAGATTTACTGTATCCCTTGGACCTTTAAATCAACGATGAAACACAGAAATTGCATCGATATTGAATACAAAATGCAAAATGTCGACTTATCCATAAGATGAGTAACTCTTCTAATAATTCGTGATTTGAGCCTTTAATGGGACAGCAGTATTAGATTCCAATGCACCATTGCAGGATTACTGTATCCATTGGACCTTCAAATAAACGATGAAACACAGAAATTGCATCGATATTGAATACAAAAGGCAAAATGTCGACTTATTTATAATCGGAGTAACTCTTCTAATAGTTCGTTCTTTGAGCCTTTCCTGGGACAGCAGTATTAGATTCCGATGCACCATTGCAGGTTTACTGTATCCCTTGGACCTTCAAATCAACGATGAAACACAGAAATTGCATCGATATTGAATACAAAAGGCAAAATGTCGACTTATTTACAAGAGGAGTAACTCTTCTAATAGTTCGTGATTTGAGCCTTTCCTGGGACAGCACTATTAGATTCCGATGCACCATTGCAGGTTTACTGTATCCCTTGGACCTTCACATCATCGATGACACACAGAAATTGCATCGATATAGAATACAAAATGAAAAATGTCGACTTATTAATAAGAGGAGTAACTCTTCTAACAGTTCGTGCTTTGAGCCTTTCCTGGGACAGCAGTATTAGATTTCGATGCACCATTGCAGGTTTACTGTATCCCTTGGACCTTCAAATAAACGATGAAACACAGAAATTGCATCGATATTGAATACAAAAGGCAAAATGTCGACTTATTTGTAAGAGGAGTAACTCTTCTAATAGTTCGTGGTCTGAGGCATTCCTCGGACAGCAGTATTAGATTCCGATGCAGCATTGCCGGTTTACTGTATCCCTTGGACCTTCAAATCAACGATGATACACAGAAATTGCATCTATATTGAATAAAAAATTCAAAAAGTCGACTTATTTACAAGAGGAGTAACTCTTCTAAAAGTTCGTGCTTTGAGCCTTTCCTGGGACAGCAGTATTAGATTTCGATGCACCATTGCAGGTTTACTGTATCCCTTGGACCTTAAAATCAGCGATGAAACACAGAAATTGCATCGATATTGAATACAAAAGGCAAAATGTCGACTTATTTATAATCGGAGTAACTCTTCTAATAGTTCGTTCTTTGAGCCTTTCCTGGGACAGCAGTATTAGATTCCGATGCACCATTGCAGGTTTACTGTATCCCTTGGACCTTCAAATCAACGATGAAACACAGAAATTGCATCGATATTGAATACAAAAGGCAAAATGTCGACTTATTTACAAGAGGAGTAACTCTTCTAATAGTTCGTGATTTGAGCCTTTCCTGGGACAGCACTATTAGATTCCGATGCACCATTGCAGGTTTACTGTATCCCTTGGACCTTCACATCATCGATGACACACAGAAATTGCATCGATATAGAATACAAAATGCAAAATGTCGACTTATTAATAAGAGGAGTAACTCTTCTAACAGTTCGTGCTTTGAGCCTTTCCTGGGACAGCAGTATTAGATTTCGATGCACCATTGCAGGTTTACTGTATCCCTTGGACCTTCAAATAAACGATGAAACACAGAAATTGCATCGATATTGAATACAAAAGGCAAAATGTCGACTTATTTATAAGAGGAGTAACTCTTCTAATAGTTCGTGGTCTGAAGCATTCCTCGGACAGCAGTATTAGATTCCGATGCAGCATTGCCGGTTTACTGTATCCCTTGGACCTTCAAATCAACGATGAAACACAGAAATTGCATCTATATTGAATAAAAAATTCAAAAAGTCGACTTATTTACAAGAGGAGTAACTCTTCTAAAAGTTCGTGCTTTGAGCCTTTCCTGGGACAGCAGTATTAGATTTCGATGCACCATTGCACGTTTACTGTATCCCTTGGACCTTCAAATCAGCGATGAAACACAGAAATTGCATCGATATTGAATACAAAAGGCAAAATGTCGACTTATTTCCAAGAGGAGTAACTCTTCTATTAGTTCGTGCTTTGAGCCTTTCCTGGGACAGCAGTATTAGATTCCGATGCACCATTGCAGGTTTAATGTATCCCTTGGACGTTTAAATCAACGATGAGTTACAGAAATTGCATCGATATTGAATACAAAAGGGAAAATATCGACTTTTTTACAACAGGAGTAACTCTCCTAATAAGTCGTGCTTTGAGCCTTTCTTGGGACAGAAGTATTAGATTCCGATACACCATTGCAGGTTTACTGTATCCATTGGATCTTAAAATCAACGATGAAACACAGAAATTGCGTCGATATTGAATACAAAAGGCAAAATGTCGACTTATTTATAAGACGTGTAACTCTTCTAATAGTTCGTGCTTTCAGCTTTCCTGGGACAGCAGTATTAGATTCCGATGCACCATTGCAGGTTTACTGTATCCCTTCGACCTTCAAATCAACGATGAAACACAGAAATTGCGTCGATATTGAATACAAAAGGCAAAATGTCGACTTATTTATAAGAGGTGTAACTCTTCTAATAGTTCGTGCTTTGAGCTTTCCTGGGACAGCAGTATTAGATTCCGATGCACCATTGCCGGTTTACTGTATCCCTTGGACCTCCAAATCAACGATGAAACACAGAAATTGCATCGATATTGAATACAAAAGGCAAAATGTCGACTTATTTATAAGAGGAGTAAATCTCCTAATTGTTTGTGCTTTGAGCTTTTCCTGGGACAGCAGTATTAGATTCCGATGCACCATTGCAGGTTTACTGTATCCCTTGGACCTTCAAATCAACGATGAAACACAGAAATTGCATTGATATTGAATACAAAATGCAAAATGTCGACTTATTTATAAGAGGAGTAAATCTCCTATTTGTTTGCGCTTTGAGCCTTTCCTGGGAGAGCAGTATTAGATTCCGATGCACCATTGCAGGTTTACTGTATCCCTTGGACCTTGAAAGCAACGATGAAACACAGAGATTGCATCGATATTGAATACAAAATGCAAAATGTCGACTTATTTCCAAGAGGAGTAACTCTTCTAATAGATCGTGCTTTGAGCATTTCCTGGGACAGCAGTATTAGATTCCGATGCACCATTGCAGGTTTACTGTATCCCTTGGACCTTAAAATCAAAGACGAAACACAGAAATTGCATCGATATTGAATAAAAACGCAAAATGTCGACTTATATACAAGAGGAGTAACTCTTCTGATAGTTCGTGCTTTGAGCCTTTCCTGGGACAGCAGAATTAAATTACGATGCACCATTGCAGGTTTACTGCATCCCTTGGACCTTGAAATCAACGATGAAACACAGAAATTGCATCGATATTGAATACAAAAGGCAAAATGTCGACTTATTTACAAGAGGAGTAACTCTTCTAATAGTTCGTGTTTTGAGCCTTTCCTGGGACAGCAGTATTAGATTCCGATGCACCAATGCAGGTTTACTGTATCCCTTGGACCTTCAAATCAACGATGAAACACAGAAATTACATTGATATAGAATACAAAAGGCAAAATGTCGACATATTTACAAGAGGAGTAACTCTTCTAGTAGTTCGTGCTTTGAGCCTTTCCTGGGACAGCAGTATTAGATTCCGATGCACCATTGCAGGTTTACTGTATCCCTTGGACCTTCAAATCAACGATGAAACACAGAAATTGCATCGATATTGAATACAAAATGCAAAATGTCGACTTATTTATAAGAGGAGTAAATCTCCTATTTGTTTGTGCTTTGAGCCTTTCCTGGGAGAGCAGTATTAGATTCCGATGCACCATTGCAGGTTTACTGTATCCCTTGGACCTTTAAATCAACGATGAAACACAGAAATTGCATCGATATTGAATACAAAAGGCAAAATGTCGACTTATTTCCAAGAGGAGTAACTCTTCTAATAGTTCGTCCTTTGAGCCGTTCCTGGGACAGCAGTATTAGATTCCGATGCACCATTGCAGGTTTATTGTATCCCTTGGACCTTCAAATCAACGATGAAACACAGAAATTGCATCGATATTGAATAAAAACGCAAAATGTCGACTTATTTCAAGAGGAGTAACTCTTCTAATAGTTTGTGCTTTGAGCCTCTCCTGGGACAGCAGTATTAGATTCCGATGCACCATTGCATGTTTACTGTATCCCTTGGACCTTCAAATCAACGATGAAAAACAGAAATTGCATCGATATTGAATACAAAATGCAAAATGTCGACTTATCCATAAGATGAGTAACTCTTCTAATAATTCGTGATTTGAGCCTTTAATGGGGCAGCAGTATTAGATTCCAATGCACCATTGCAGGATTACTGTATCCATTGGACCTTCAAATCACCGATGAAACACAGAAATTGCATCGATATTGAATACAAAAGGCAAAATGTCGACTTATTTATAATCGGAGTAACTCTTCTAATAGTTCGTTCTTTGAGCCTTTCCTGGGACAGCAGTATTAGATTCCGATGCACCATTGCAGGTTTACTGTATCCCTTGGACCTTCAAATCAACGATGAAACACAGAAATTGCATCGATATTGAAAACAAAATGCAAAATGTCGACTTATTTACAAGAGGAGTAACTCTTCTAATAGTTCGTGCTTTGAGCCTTTCCTGGGACAGCAGTATTAGATTCCGATGCACCATTACAGGTTTTCTGTATTCCGTGGACCTTCAAATCAAAGATGAAACACAGAAATTGCATCGATATTGAATACAAAAGGCAAAATGTCGACTTATTTACAAGAGGAGTAACTCTTCTAATAGTTCGTGCTTTGAGCCTTTATTGGGACAGCAGTATTCGATTCCGATGCACCATTGCAGGTTTTTTGTATCCCTTGGTCCTTCAAATCAACGATGAAACACAGAAATTGCATCGATATTGAATACAAAATGTAAAATGTCGACTTATTTACCAGAGGAGTGACTCTTCTAATAGTTCGTGCTTTGAGCCTTTCCTGGGACAGCAGTATTAGATTCTGATGCACCATTGCCGGTTTACTGTATCCCTTGGACCTTCAAATCAACGATGAAACACAGAAATTGCATCGATATTGAATACAAAAGGCAAAATGTCGACTTATTTATAAGAGGAGTAAATCTCCTAATTGTTTGTACTTTGAGCTTTTTCTGGGACAGCAGTATTAGATTCCGATGCACCATTGCAGGTTTACTGTATCCCTTGGACCTTCAAATCAACGATGAAACACAGAAATTGCATCGATATTGAATACAAAATGCAAAATGTCGACTTATTTATAAGAGGAGTAAATCTCCAATTTGTTTGCGCTTTGAGCCTTTCCTGGGAGAGCAGTATTAGATTCCGATGCACCATTGCAGGTTTACTGTATCCCTTGGACCTTGAAAGCAACGATGAAACACAGAGATTGCATCGATATTGAATACAAAAGGCAAAATGTCGACTTATTTCCAAGACGAGTAACTCTTCTAATAGTTCGTCCTTTGAGCCGTTCCTGGGACAGCAGTATTAGATTCCGATGCACCATTGCAGGTTTATTGTATCCCTTGGACCTTCAAATCAACGATGAAACACAGAAATTGCATCGATATTGAATAAAAACGCAAAATGTCGACTTATATACAAGAGGAGTAACTGTTCTAATAGTTCGTGCTTTGTGCCTTTCCTGGGACAGCAGTATTAGATTCCGATGCATCATTGCAGGTTTACTGTATCCCTTGGACCTTCACATCAACGATGAAACACAGAAATTGCATCGATATTGAATACAAAAGGCAAAATGTCGACTTATTTATAAGAGGAGGAAAATCTCCTAATTGTTTGTGCTTTGAGCCTTTCCTGGGACAGCAGTATTAGATTCCGATGCACCATTGCAGGTTTACTGTATCACTTGGACCTTCAAATCAACGATGAAACACAGAAATTGCATCTATATTGATTAAAAAATTCAAAAATTCGACTTATTTACAAGAGGAGTAACTCTTCTAAAAGTTCGTGCTTTGAGCCTTTCCTGGGACAGCAGTATTAGATTTCGATGCACCATTGCAGGTTTACTGTATCCCTTGGACCTTCAAATCAGCGATGAAACACAGAAATTGCATCGATATTGAATACAAAAGGCAAAATGTCGACTTATTTCCAAGAGGAGTAACTCTTCTATTAGTTCGTGCTTTGAGCCTTTCCTGGGACAGCAGTATTAGATTCCGATGCACCATTGCAGGTTTACTGTATCCCTTGGACCTTTAAATCAACGATGAGTTACAGAAATTGCATCGATATTGAATACAAAAGGCAAAATGTCGACTTTTTTACAACAGGAGTAACTCTCCTAATAAGTCGTGCTTTGAGCCTTTCTTGGGACAGAAGTATTAGATTCCGATACACCATTGCAGGTTTACTGTATCCCTTGGACCTTTAAATCAACGATGAAACACAGAAATTGCATCGATATTGAATACAAAAGGTAAAATGTCGACTTATCTATAAGAGGAGTAACTCTTCTAATAGTTCGTCTTTTGAGCCGTTCCTGGGACAGCAGTATTAGATTCCGATGCACCATTGCAGGTTTATTGTATCCCTTGGACCTTCAAATCAACGATGAAACACAGAAATTGCATCGATATTGAATAAAAACGCAAAATGTCGACTTATATACAAGAGGAGTAACTCTTCTAATAGTTCGTGTTTGAGCCTTTCCTGGGACAGTAGTATTAGATTACGATGCACCATTGCAGGTTTACTGTATCCCTTAGACCTTGAAATCAATGATGAAACACAGAAATTGCATCGATATTGAATACAAAAGGCAAAATGTCGACTTATTTCAAGAGGAGTAACTCTTCTAATAGTTTGTGCTTTGAGCCTCTCCTGGGAGAGCAGTATTAGATTCCGATGCACCATTGCATGTTTACTGTATCCCTTGGACCTTCAAATCAACGATGAAAAACAGAAATTGCATCGATATTGAATACAAAATGCAAAATGTCGACTTATCCATAAGATGAGTAACTCTTCTAATAATTCGTGATTTGAGCCTTTAATGGGACAGCAGTATTAGATTCCAATGCACCATTGCAGGATTACTGTATCCATTGGACCTTCAAATCACCGATGAAACACAGAAATTGCATCGATATGGAATACAAAAGGCAAAATGTCGACTTATTTATAATCGGAGTAACTCTTCTAATAGTTCGTTCTTTGAGCCTTTCCTGGGACAGCAGTATTAGATTCCGATGCACCATTGCAGGTTTACTGTATCCCTTGGACCTTCAAATCAACGATGAAACACAGAAATTGCATCGATATTGAAAACAAAATGCAAAATGTCGACTTATTTACAAGAGGAGTAACTCTTCTAATAGTTCGTGCTTTGAGCCTTTCCTGGGACAGCAGTATTAGATTCCGATGCACCATTACAGGTTTTCTGTATTCTGTGGACCTTCAAATCAAAGATGAAACACAGAAATTGCATCGATATTGAACACAAAAGGCAAAATGTCGACTTATTTACAAGAGGAGTAACTCTTCTAATAGTTCGTGCTTTGAGCCTTTATTGGGACAGCAGTATTCGATTCCGATGCACCATTGCAGGTTTTTTGTATCCCTTGGTCCTTCAAATCAACGATGAAACACAGAAATTGCATCGATATTGAATACAAATTTAAAATGTCGACTTATTTACCAGAGGAGTGACTCTTCTAATAGTTCGTGCTTTGAGCCTTTCCTGGGACAGCAGTATTAGATTCTGATGCACCATTGCCGGTTTACTGTATCCCTTGGACCTTCAAATCAGCGATGAAACACAGAAATTGCATCGATATTGAATACAAAAGGCAAAATGTCGACTTATTTATAAGAGGAGTAAATCTCCTAATTGTTTGTACTTTGAGTTTTTCCTGGGACAGCAGTATTAGATTCCGATGCACCATTGCAGGTTTACTGTATCCCTTGGACCTTCAAATCAACGATGAAAGACAGAAATTGCATCGATATTGAATACAAAATGCAAAATGTCGACTTATTTATAAGAGGAGTAAATCTCCTATTTGTTTGCGCTTTGAGCCTTTCCGGGGAGAGCAGTATTAGATTCCGATGCACCATTGCAGGTTTACTGTATCCCTTGGACCTTGAAAGCAACGATGAAACACAGAGATTGCATCGATATTGAATACAAAAGGCAAAATGTCGACTTATTTCCAAGAGGAGTAACTCTTCTAATAGTTCGTCCTTTGAGCCGTTCCTGGGACAGCAGTATTAGATTCCGATGCACCATTGCAGGTTTATTGTATCCCTTGGACCTTCAAATCAACGATGAAACACAGAAATTGCATCGATATTGAATAAAAACGCAAAATGTCGACTTATATACAAGAGGAGTAACTGTTCTAATATTTCGTGCTTTGTGCCTTTCCTGGGACAGCAGTATTAGATTCCGATGCATCATTGCAGGTTTACTGTATCCCTTGGACCTTCACATCAACGATGAAACACAGAAATTGCATCGATATTGAATACAAAAGGCAAAATGTCGACTTATTTATAAGAGGAGTAAATCTCCTAATTGTTTGTGCTTTGAGCCTTTCCTGGGACAGCAGTATTAGATTCCGATGCACCATTGCAGGTTTACTGTATCCCTTGGACCTTCAAATCAACGATGAAACACAGAAATTGCATCTATATTGATTAAAAAATTCAAAAAGTCGACTTATTTACAAGAGGAGTAACTCTTCTAAAAGTTCGTGCTTTGAGCCTTTCCTGGGACAGCAGTATTAGATTTCGATGCACCATTGCAGGTTTACTGTATCCCTTGGACCTTCAAATCAGCGATGAAACACAGAAATTGCATCGATATTGAATACAAAAGGCAAAATGTCGACTTATTTCCAAGAGGAGTAACTCTTCTATTAGTTCGTGCTTTGAGCCTTTCCTGGGACAGCAGTATTAGATTCCGATGCACCATTGCAGGTTTACTGTATCCCTTGGACCTTTAAATCAACGATGAGTTACAGAAATTGCATCGATATTGAATACAAAAGGCAAAACGTCGACTTTTTTACAACATGAGTAACTCTCCTAATAAGTCGTGCTTTGAGCCTTTCTTGGGACAGAAGTATTAGATTCCGATACACCATTGCAGGTTTACTGTATCCCTTTGATCTTAAAATCAACGATGAAACACAGAAATTGCGTCGATATTGAATACAAAAGGCAAAATGTCGACTTATTTATAAGAGGTGTAACTCTTCTAATAGTTCGTGCTTTGAGCTTTCCTGGGACAGCAGTATTAGATTCCGATGCACCATTGCAGGTTTACTGTATCCCTTCGACCTTCAAATCAACGATGAAACACAGAAATTGCATCGATATTGAATACAAAAGGCAAATTGTCGACTTATTTACAAGAAAAGTAACTCTTCTAATAGTTCGTGTTTCTAGCATTTCCTGGGACAGAAGTATTAGATTCCGATTTACCATTGCAGGTTTACTGTATCCCTTGGACCTCCAAATCAACAATGAAACACAGAAATTGCATCGATATTGAATACAAAAGGAAAACGTCGACTTATTTAAAAGAGGAGTAACTCTTCTAATAGATCGGCCTTTGAGCATTTCCTGGGACAGCAGTATTAGATTCCGATGCACCATTGCAGTTTTACTGTATCCCTTGGACCTTAAAATAAAAGACGAAACACAGAAATTGCATCGATATTGAATAAAAACGCAAAATGTCGACTTATATACAAGAGGAGTAACTCTTCTGATAGTTCGTGCTTTGAGCCTTTCCTGGGACAGCAGAATTAAATTACGATGCACCATTGCAGGTTTACTGTATCCCTTGGACCTTGAAATCAACGATGAAACACAGAAATTGCATCGATATTGAATACAAAAGGCAAAATGTCGACTTATTTACAAGAGGAGTAACTCTTCTAATAGTTCGTGTTTTGAGCCTTTCCTGGGACAGCAGTTTTAAATTCCGATGCACCATTGCAGGTTTACTGTATCCCTTGGACCTTCAAATCAACGATGAAACACAGAAATTACATTGATATAGAATACAAAAGGCAAAATGTCGACTTATTTACAAGAGGAGTAACTCTTCTAGTAGTTCGTGCTTTGAGCCTTTCCTGGGACAGCAGTATTAGATTCCGATGCACCATTGCAGGTTTACTGTATCCCTTGGACCTTCAAATCAACGATGAAACACAGAAATTGCATCGATATTGAATACAAAATGCAAAATGTCGACTTATTTATAAGAGGAGTAAATCTCCCATTTGTTTGTGCTTTGAGCCTTTCCTGGGAGAGCAGTATTAGATTCCGATGCACCATTGCAGGTTTACTGTATCCCTTGGACCTTTAAATCAACGATGAAACACAGAAATTGCATCGATATTGAATACAAAAGGTAAAATGTCGACTTATCTATAAGAGGAGTAACTCTTCTAATAGTTCGTCCTTTGAGCCGTTCCTGGGACAGCAGTATTAGATTCCGATGCACCATTGCAGGTTTATTGTATCCCTTGGACCTTCAAATCAATGATGAAACACAGAAATTGCATCGATATTGAATACAAAAGGCAAAATGTCGACTTATTTCAAGAGGAGTAACTCTTCTAATAGTTTGTGCTTTGAGCCTCTCCTGGGACAGCAGTATTAGATTCCGATGCACCATTGCATGTTTACTGTATCCCTTGGACCTTCAAATCAACGATGAAAAACAGAAATTGCATCGATATTGAATACAAAATGCAAAATGTCGACTTATCCATAAGATGAGTAACTCTTCTAATAATTCGTGATTTGAGCCTTTAATGGGACAGCAGTATTAGATTCCAATGCACCATTGTAGGATTACTGTATCCATTGGACCTTCAAATCACCGATGAAACACAGAAATTGCATCGATATTGAATACAAAAGCAAAATGTCGACTTATTTATAAACGGAGTAACTCTTCTAATAGTTCGTTCTTTGAGCCTTTCCTGGGACAGCAGTATTAGATTCCGATGCACCATTGCAGGTTTACTGTATCCCTTGGACCTTCAAATCAACGATGAAACACAGAAATTGCATCGATATTGAAAACAAATTGCAAAATGTCGACTTATTTACAAGAGGAGTAACTCTTCTAATAGTTCGTGCTTTGAGCCTTTCCTGGGACAGCAGTACTAGATTCCAATGCACCATTGAATGTTTACTGTATCTCTTGGACCTACAAATCAACGATGAAACACAGAAATTGCATCGATATTGAATACAAAAGGAAAAATGTCGACTTATTTACAAGAGGAGTAACTCTTCTAATAGTTCGTGTTTTGAGCCTTTCCTGGGACAGCAGTATTAGATTGCGATGCACCATTGTAGGTTTACTGTATCTGTTGGACCTTCAAATCAACGATGAAACACAGAAATTACATCGATATTGAATACAAAAGGCAAAATGTCGACTTATTTACAAGAGGAGTAACTCTTCTAATAGTTCGTGCTTTGAGCCTTTCCTGGGACAGCAGTATTAGATTCCGATGCACCATTGCAGGTTTACTGTATCCCTTGGACCTTCAAATAACGATGAAAAACAGAAATTGCATCGATATTTAATACAAAAGGCAAAATGTCGACTTATTTTCAAGAGGAGTAACTCTTCTAATAGTTCGTGATTTGAGCCTTTCCTGGGACAGCACTATTAGATTCCGATGCACCATTGCAGGTTTACTGTATCCCTTGGACCTTCACATCATCGATGACACACAGAAATTGCATCGATATAGAATACAAAATGCAAAATGTCGACTTATTAGTAAGAGGAGTAACGCTTCTAACAGTTCGTGCTTTGAGCCTTTCCTGGGACAGCAGTATTAGATTTCGATGCACCATTGCAGGTTTACTGTATCCCTTGGACCTTCAATTCAAGGATGAAACACAGGAATTGCATCGATATTGAATACAAAAGGCAAAATGTCGACTTATTTATAAGAGGAGTAACTCTTCTAATAGTTCGTGGTCTGAGGCATTCCTCGGACAGCAGTATTAGATTCCGATGCAGCATTGCCGGTTTACTGTATCCCTTGGACCTTCAAATCAACGATGAAACACAGAAATTGCATCTATATTGAATAAAAAATTCAAAAAGTCGACTTATTTACAAGAGGAGTAACTCTTCTAAAAGTTCGTGCTTTGAGCCTTTCCTGGGACAGCAGTATTAGATTTCGATGCACCATTGCAGGTTTACTGTATCCCTTGGACCTTCAAATCAGCGATGAAACACTGAAATTGCATCGATATTGAATACAAAAGGCAAAATGTCGACTTATTTCCAAGAGGAGTAACTCTTCTATTAGTTCGTGCTTTGAGCCTTTCCTGGGACAGCAGTATTAGATTCCGATGCACCATTGCAGGTTTACTGTATCCCTTGGACCTTTAAATCAACGATGAGTTACAGAAATTGCATCGATATTGAATACAAAAGGCAAAATGTCGACTTTTTTACAACAGGAGTAACTCTCCTAATAAGTCGTGCTTTGTGCCTTTCTTGGGATAGAAGTATTAGATTCCGATACACCATTGCAGGTTTACTGTATCCCTTGGATCTTAAAATCAACGATGAAACACAGAAATTGCGTCGATATTGAATACAAAAGGCAAAATGTCGACTTATTTATAAGAGGTGTAACTCTTCTAATAGTTCGTGCTTTGAGCTTTCCTGGGACAGCAGTATTAGATTCCGATGCACCATTGCAGTATTACTGTATCCCTTCGACCTTCAAATCAACGATGAAACACAGAAATTGCATCGATATTGAATACAAAAGGCAAAATGTCGACTTATTTACAAGAAAAGTAACTCTTCTAATAGTTCATTTTTCTAGCCTTTCCTGGGACAGAAGTATTAGATTCCGATTTACCATTGCAGGTTTACTGTATCCCTTGGACCTCCAAATCAACAATGAAACACAGAAATTGCATCGATATTGAATACAAAAGGAAAACGTCGACTTATTTAAAAGAGGAGTAACTCTTCTAATAGATCGTGCTTTGAGCATTTCCTGGGACCGCAGAATTAAATTACGATGCACCATTGCAGGTTTACTGTATCCCTTGGACCTTGAAATCAACGATGAAACACAGAAATTGCATCGATATTGAATACAAAAGGCAAAATGTCGACTTATTTACAAGAGGAGTAACTCTTCTAATAGTTCGTGTTTTGAGCCTTTCCTGGGACAGCAGTATTAGATTCCGATGCACCAATGCAGGTTTACTGTACCCCCTTGGACCTTCAAATCAACGATGAAACACAGAATTTACATTGATATAGAATACAAAAGGCAAAATGTCGACGTATTTACAAGAGGAGTAAATCTTCTAGTAGTTCGTGCTTTGAGCCTTTCCTGGGACAGCAGTATTAGATTCCGATGCACCATTGCAGGTTTACTGTATCCCTTGGACCTTCAAATCAACGATGAAACACAGAAATTGCATCGATATTGAATACAAAATGCAAAATGTCGACTTATTTATAAGAGGAGTAAATCTCCTATTTGTTTGTGCTTTGAGCCTTTCCTGGGAGAGCAGTATTAGATTCCGATGCACCATTGCAGGTTTACTGTATCCCTTGGACCTTTAAATCAACGATGAAACACAGAAATTGCATCGATATTGAATACAAAAGGTAAAATGTCGACTTATCTATAAGAGGAGTAACTCTTCTAATAGTTCTCCTTTGAGCCGTTCCTGGGACAGCAGTATTAGATTCCGATGCACCATTGCAGGTTTATTGTATCCCTTGGACCTTCAAATCAACGATGAAATACAGAAATTGCATCGATATTGAATAAAAATGCAAAATGTCGACTTATATACAAGAGGAGTAACTCTTCTAATAGTTCGTGCTTTGAGCCTTTCCTGGGACAGCAGTATTAGATTACGATGCACCATTGCAGGTTTACTGTATCCCTTGGACCTTGAAATCAATGATGAAACACAGAAATTGCATCGATATTGAATACAAAAGGCAAAATGTCGACTTATTTCAAGAGGAGTAACTCTTCTAATAGTTCGTGCTTTGAGCCTCTTCTGGGACAGCAGTATTAGATTCCGATGCACCATTGCATGTTTACTGTATACCTTGGACCTTCATATCAACGATGAAAAACAGAAATTGCATCGATATTGAATACAAAATGCAAAATGTCGACTTATCCATAAGATGAGTAACTCTTCTAATAATTCGTGATTTGAGCCTTTAATGGGACAGCAGTATTAGATTCCAATGCACCATTGCAGGATTACTGTATCCATTGGACCTTCAAATCACCGATGAAACACAGAAATTGCATCGATATTGAATACAAAAGGCAAAATGTCGACTTATTTATAATCGGAGTAACTCTTCTAATAGTTCGTTCTTTGAGCCTTTCCTGGGACAGCAGAATTAGATTCCGATGCACCATTGCAGGTTTACTGTATTCCGTGGACCTTCAAATCAAAGATGAAACACAGAAATTGCATCGATATTGAATACAAAAGGCAATATGTCGACTTATTTACAAGAGGAGTAACTCTTCTAATAGTTCGTGCTTTGAGCCTTTCCTGGGACAGCAGTATTAGATTCCGATGCACCATTACAGGTTTACTGTATTCCGTGGACCTTCAAATCAAAGATGAAACACAGAAATTGCATTGATATTGAATACAAAAGGCAAAATGTCGACTTATTTACAAGAGGAGTAACTCTTCTAATGGTTCGTGCTTTGAGCCTTTATTGGGACAGCAGTATTCGATTCCGATGCACCATTGCAGGTTTTTTGTATCCCTTGGTCCTTCAAATCAACGATGAAACACAGAAATTGCATCGATATTGAATACAAAATGTAAAATGTCGGCTTATTTACCAGAGGAGTGACTCTTCTAATAGTTCGTGCTTTGAGCCTTTCCTGGGACAGCAGTATTAGATTCCGATGCACCATTGCCGGTTTACTGTATCCCTTGGACCTTCAAATCAACGATGAAACACAGAAATTGCATCGATATTGAATACAAAAGGCAAAATGTCGACTTATCTATAAAAGGAGTAAATCTCCTAATTGTTTGTGCTTTGAGCTTTTCCTGGGACAGCAGTATTAGATTCCGATGCACCATTGCAGGTTTACTGTATCCCTTGGACCTTCAAATCAACGATGAAACACAGAAATTGCATCGATATTGAATACAAAAGGCAAAATGTCGACTTATTTATAAGAGGAGTAAATCTCCTATTTGTTTGCGCTTTGAGCCTTTCCTGGGAGAGCAGTATTAGATTCCGATGCACCATTGCAGGTTTACTGTATCCCTTGGACCTTGAGAGCAACGATGAAACACAGAGATTGCATCGATATTGAATACAAAAGGCAAAATGTCGACTTATTTCCAAGAGGAGTAACTCTTCTAATAGTTCGTCCTTTGAGCCGTTCCTGGGACAGCAGTATTAGATTCCGATGCACCATTGCAGGTTGATTGTATCCCTTGGACCTTCAAATCAACGATGAAACACAGAAATTGCATCGATATTGAATACAAAAGGCAAAATGTCGACTTATTTATAAGAGGAGTAAATCTCCTAATTGTTTGTGCTTTGAGCCTTACCTGGGACAGCAGTATTAGATTCCGATGCACCATTGCAGGTTTACTGTATCCCTTGGACCTTCAATTCAAGGATGAAACACAGGAATTGCATCGATATTGAATACAAAAGGCAAAATGTCGACTTATTTACAAGAGGAGTAACTCTTCTAATAGTTCGTGCTTTGAGCCTTTCCTGGGACAGCAGTACTAGATTCCAATGCACCATTGAATGTTTACTGTATCTCTTGGACCTACAAATCAACGATGAAACACAGAAATTGCATCGATATTGAATACAAAAGGAAAAATGTCGACTTATTTACAAGAGGAGTAACTCTTCTAATAGTTCGTGTTTTGAGCCTTTCCTGGGACAGCAGTATTACATTGCGATGCACCATTGTAGGTTTACTGTATCTGTTGGACCTTCAAATCAACGATGAAACACAGAAATTACATCGATATTGAATACAAAAGGCAAAATGTCGACTTATTTACAAGAGGAGTAACTCTTCTAATAGTTCGTGCTTTGAGCCTTTCCTGGGACAGCAGTATTAGATTCCGATGCACCATTGCAGGTTTACTGTATCCCTTGGACCTTCAAATAACGATGAAAAACAGAAATTGCATCGATATTTAATACAAAAGACAAAATGTCGACTTATCTATAAGAGGAGTAACTCTTCTAATAAGTCGTGCTTTGAGCCTTTCATGGGACAGCAGTATTAGATTCCGATGCACCATTGGAGGTTTACTGTATCCATTGGACCTTCAAATCACCGATGAAACACAGAAATTGCATCGATATTGAATACAAAAGGCAAAATGTCGACTTGTTTGCAAGAGGAGTAACTCTTCTAATAGTTCGTGTTTTGAACCTTTCCTGGGACAGCAGTATTAGATTACGATGCACCATTGCAGGTTTACTGTATCCCTTGGACCTTGAAATCAATGATGAAACACAGAAATTGCATCGATATTGAATACAAAAGGCAAAATGTCGACTTATTTCAAGAGGAGTAACTCTTCTAATAGTTCGTGTTTTGAGCCTTTCCTGGGACAGCAGTATTAGATTCCGATGCCCCATTGCAGGTTTACTGTATCCCTTGGACCTTCAACACAACGATGAAAAACAGAAATTGCATCGATATTGAATACAAAAGGTAAAATGTCGACTTATCTATAAGAGGAGTAACTCTTCTAATAGTTCGTCCTTTGAGCCGTTCTTGGGACAGCAGTATTAGATTCCGATGCACCATTGCAGGTTTATTGTATCCCTTGGACCTTCAAATCAACGATGAAACACAGAAATTGCATCGATATTGAATAAAAACGCAAAATGTCGACTTATATACAAGAGGAGTAACTCTTCTAACAGTTCGTGCTTTGAGCCTTTCCTGGGACAGCAGTATTAGATTACGATGCACCATTGCAGGTTTACTGTATCCCTTGGACCTTGAAATCAATGATGAAACACAGAAATTGCAACGATATTGAAAACAAAAGGCAAAATGTCGACTTATTTCAAGAGGAGTAACTCTTCTAATAGTTCGTGTTTTGAGCCTTTCCTGGGACAGCAGTATTAGATTCCGATGCACCATTGCAGGTTTACTGTATCCCTTGGTCCATCAAATCACCGATGAAACACAGAAATTGCTTCGATATTGAATAAAAAAGGCAAAATATCGACTTATTTATAATCGGAGTAACTCTTCTAATAGTACGTGCTTTGAGCCTTTCCTGGGACAGCAGTTTTAGATTCCGATGCACCATTGCAGGTTTACTGTATCCCTTGGACCTTCAAATCAACGATGAAACACAGAAATTGCATCGATATTGAAAACAAAATGCAAAATGTCGACTTATTTACAAGAAGAGTAACTCTTCTAATAGTTCGTGCTTGGAGCCTTTCCTGGGACAGCAGTATTAGATTTCGATGCACCATTACAGGTTTACTGTATTCCTTGGACCTTCAAATCAAAGATGAAACACAGAAATTGCATCGATATTGAATACAAAAGGCAAAATGTCGACTTATTTACAAGAGGAGAAACTCTTCTAATGGTTCGTGCTTTGAGCCTTTATTGGGACAGCAGTATTCGATTCCGATGCACCATTGCAGGTTTACTGTATCCCTTGGACCTTCAAATCAACGATGAAACACAGAAATTGCAACGATATTGAATACAAATGGTAAAATGTCGACTTATTTATAAGAGGAGTAACTCTTCTAATAGTTCGTGATTTGAGCCTTTCCTGGGACAGCAGTATTAGATTCCGATGCACCATTGCAGGTTTACTGTATCCCTTGGACCTTCAAATCAACGATGAAACACAGAAATTGCATCGATATTGAAAACAAAATGCAAAATGTCGACTTATTTACAAGAAGAGTAACTCTTCTAATAGTTCGTGCTTGGAGCCTTTCCTGGGACAGCAGTATTAGATTCCGATGCACCATTACAGGTTTACTGTATTCCTTGGACCTTCAAATCAAAGATGAAACACAGAAATTGCATCGATATTGAATACAAAAGGCAAAATGTCGACTTATTTACAAGAGGAGTAACTCTTCTGAAAGTTCGTGCTTTGAGCCTTTATTGGGACAGCAGTATTCGATTCCGATGCACCATTGCAGGTTTTTTGTATCCCTTGGTCCATCAAATCAACGATGAAACACAGAAATTGCATCGATATTGAATACAAAATGTAAAATGTCGACTTATTTTCCAGAGGAGTGACTCTTCTAACAGTTCGTGCTTTGAGCCTTTCCTGGGACAGCAGTATTAGATTCCTATGCAACATTGCAGGTTTACTGTATCCCTTGGACCTTCAAATCACCGATGAAACACAGAAATTGCATCGATATTGAATACAAAAGGCAAAATGTCGACTTGTTTGCAAGAGGAGTAACTCTTGTAATAGTTCGTGTTTTGAACCTTTCCTGGGACAGCAGTATTAGATTACGATGCACCATTGCAGGTTTACTGTATCCCTTGGACCTTGAAATCAATGATGAAACACAGAAATTGCATCGATATTGAATACAAAAGGCAAAATGTCGACTTATTTCAAGAGGAGTAACTCTTCTAATAGTTCGTGTTTTGAGCCTTTCCTGGGACAGCAGTATTAGATTCCGATGCCCCATTGCAGGTTTACTGTATCCCTTGGACCTTCAACACAACGATGAAACACAGAAATTGCATCGATATTGAATACAAAAGGTAAAATGTCGACTTATCTATAAGAGGAGTAACTCTTCTAATAGTTCGTCCTTTGAGCCGTTCCTGGGACAGCAGTATTAGATTCCGATGCACCATTGCAGGTTTATTGTATCCCTTGGACCTTCAAATCAACGATGAAACACAGAAATTGCATCGATATTGAATAAAAACGCAAAATGTCGACTTATATACAAGAGGAGTAACTCTTCTAATAGTTCGTGCTTTGAGCCTTTCCTGGGACAGCAGTATTAGATTACGATGCACCATTGCAGGTTTACTGTATCCCTTGGACCTTGAAATCAATGATGAAACACAGAAATTGCAACGATATTGAATACAAAAGGCAAAATGTCGACTTATTTCAAGAGGAGTAACTCTTCTAATAGTTCGTGTTTTGAGCCTTTCCTGGGACAGCAGTATTAGATTCCGATGCACCATTGCAGGTTTACTGTATCCCTTGGACCATCAAATCACCGATGAAACACAGAAATTGCTTCGATATTGAATACAAAAGGCAAAATATCGACTTATTTATAATCGGAGTAACTCTTCTAATAGTTCGTGCTTTGAGCCTTTCCTGGGACAGCAGTTTTAGATTCCGATGCACCATTGCAGGTTTACTGTATCCCTTGGACCTTCAAATCAACGATGAAACACAGAAATTGCATCGATATTGAAAACAAAATGCAAAATGTCGACTTATTTACAAGAAGAGTAACTCTTCTAATAGTTCGTGCTTGGAGCCTTTCCTGGGACAGCAGTATTAGATTTCGATGCACCATTACAGGTTTACTGTATTCCTTGGACCTTCAAATCAAAGATGAAACACAGAAATTGCATCGATATTGAATACAAAAGGCAAAATGTCGACTTATTTACAAGAGGAGTAACTCTTCTAATGGTTCGTGCTTTGAGCCTTTATTGGGACAGCAGTATTCGATTCCGATGCACCATTGCAGGTTTTTTGTATCCCTTGGTCCTTCAAATCAACGATGAAACACAGAAATTGCATCGATATTGAATACAAAATGTAAAATGTCGGCTTATTTACCAGAGGAGTGACTCTTCTAATAGTTCGTGCTTTGAGCCTTTCCTGGGACAGCAGTATTAGATTCCGATGCACCATTGCCGGTTTACTGTATCCCTTGGACCTTCAAATCAACGATGAAACACAGAAATTGCATCGATATTGAATACAAAAGGCAAAATGTCGACTTATCTATAAAAGGAGTAAATCTCCTAATTGTTTGTGCTTTGAGCTTTTCCTGGGACAGCAGTATTAGATTCCGATGCACCATTGCAGGTTTACTGTATCCCTTGGACCTTCAAATCAACGATGAAACACAGAAATTGCATCGATATTGAATACAAAATGCAAAATGTCGACTTATTTATAAGAGGAGTAAATCTCCTATTTGTTTGCGCTTTGAGCCTTTCCTGGGAGAGCAGTATTAGATTCCGATGCACCATTGCAGGTTTACTGTATCCCTTGGACCTTGAAAGCAACGATGAAACACAGAGATTGCATCGATATTGAATACAAAAGGCAAAATGTCGACTTATTTCCAAGAGGAGTAAGTCTTCTAATAGTTCGTCCTTTGAGCCGTTCCTGGGACAGCAGTATTAGATTCCGATGCACCATTGCAGGTTTATTGTATCCCTTGGACCTTCAAATCAACGATGAAACACAGAAATTGCATCGATATTGAATAAAAACGCAAAATGTCGACTTATATACAAGAGGAGTAACTCTTCTAATAGTTCGTGCTTTGTGCCTTTCCTGGGACAGCAGTATTAGATTCCGATGCACCATTGCAGGTTTACTGTATCCCTTGCACCTTCACATCAACGATGAAACACAGAAATTGCATCGATATTGAATACAAAAGGCAAAATGTCGACTTATTTATAATAGGAGTAAATCTCCTAATTGTTTGTGCTTTGAGCCTTTCCTGGGACAGCAGTATTAGATTCCGATGCACCATTGCAGGTTTACTGTATCCCTTGGACCTTCAATTCAAGGATGAAACACAGGAATTGCATCGATATTGAATACAAAAGGCAAAATGTCGACTTATTTACAAGAGGAGTAACTCTTCTAATAGTTCGTGCTTTGAGCCTTTCCTGGGACAGCAGTACTAGATTCCAATGCACCATTGAATGTTTACTGTATCTCTTGGACCTACAAATCAACGATGAAACACAGAAATTGCATCGATATTGAATACAAAAGGAAAAATGTCGACTTATTTACAAGAGGAGTAACTCTTCTAATAGTTCGTGTTTTGAGCCTTTCCTGGGACAGCAGTATTAGATTGCGTTGCACCATTGTAGGTTTACTGTATCTGTTGGACCTTCAAATCAACGATGAAACACAGAAATTACATCGATATTGAATACAAAAGGCAAAATGTCGACTTATTTACAAGAGGAGTAACTCTTCTAATAGTTCGTGCTTTGAGCCTTTCCTGGGACAGCAGTATTAGATTCCGATGCACCATTGCAGGTTTACTGTATCCCTTGGACCTTCAAATAACGATGAAAAACAGAAATTGCATCGATATTTAATACAAAAGACAAAATGTCGACTTATCTATAAGAGGAGTAACTCTTCTAATAAGTCGTGCTTTGAGCCTTTCATGGGACAGCAGTATTAGATTCCGATGCACCATTGGAGGTTTACTTTATCCATTGGACCTTCAAATCACCGATGAAACACAGAAATTGCATCGATATTGAATACAAAATGCAAAATGTCGACTTGTTTGCAAGAGGAGTAACTCTTCTAATAGTTCGTGTTTTGAACCTTTCCTGGGACAGCAGTATTAGATTACGATGCACCATTGCAGGTTTACTGTATCCCTTGGACCTTGAAATCAATGATGAAACACAGAAATTGCATCGATATTGAATACAAAAGGCAAAATGTCGACTTATTTCAAGAGGAGTAACTCTTCTAATAGTTCGTGTTTTGAGCCTTTCCTGGGACAGCAGTATTAGATTCCGATGCCCCATTGCAGGCTTACTGTATCCCTTGGACCTTCCAACTCAACGATGAAACACAGAAATTGCATCGATATTGAATAAAAAAGGTAAAATGTCGACTTATCTATAAGAGGAGTAACTCTTCTAATAGTTCGTCCTTTGAGCCGTTCCTGGGACAGCAGTATTAGATTCCGATGCACCATTGCAGGTTTATTGTATCCCTTGGACCGTCAAATCAACGATGAAACACAGAAATTGCATCGATATTGAATAAAAACGCAAAATGTCGACTTATATACAAGAGGAGTAACTCTTCTAATAGTTCGTGCTTTGAGCCTTTCCTGGGACAGCAGTATTAGATTACGATGCACCATTGCAGGTTTACTGTATCCCTTGGACCTTGAAATCAATGATGAAACACAGAAATTGCAACGATATTGAATACAAAAGGCAAAATGTCGACTTATTTCAAGAGGAGTAACTCTTCTAATAGTTCGTGTTTTGAGCCTTTCCTGGGACAGCAGTATTAGATTCCGATGCACCATTGCAGGTTTACTGTAACCCTTGGACCATCAAATCACCGATGAAACACAGAAATTGCTTCGATATTGAATACAAAATGCAAAATATGGACTTATTTATAATCGGAGTAACTCTTCTGAAAGTTCGTGCTTTGAGCCTTTATTGGGACAGCAGTATTCGATTCCGATGCACCATTGCAGGTTTTTTGTATCCCTTGGTCCATCAAATCAACGATGAAACACAGAAATTGCATCGATATTGAATACAAAATGTAAAATGTCGACTTACTTTCCAGAGGAGTGACTCTTCTAACAGTTCGTGCTTTGAGCCTTTCCTGGGACAGCAGTATTAGATTCCTATGCAACATTGCAGGTTTACTGTATCCCTTGGACCTTCACATCAACGATGAAACACAGAAATTGCATCGATATTGAATACAAAAAGCTAAATGTCGACTTATTTATAAGAGGAGTAAATCTCCTAATTGTTTGTGCTTTGAGCCTTTCCTGGGACAGCAGTATCAGATTCCGATGCACCATTGCAGGTTTACTGTATCCCTTGGACCTTCAAATCAACGATGAAACACAGAAATTGCATCGATATTGAATACAAAATGCAAAATGTCGACTTATTTATAAGAGGAGTAAATCTCCTATTTGTTTGTGCTTTGAGCCTTTCCTGGGAGAGCAGTATTAGATTCCGATGCACCATTGCAGGTTTACTGTATCCCTTGGACCTTTAAATCAACGATGAAACACAGAAATTGCAACGATATTGAATACAAAAGGTAAAATGTCGACTCATCTATAAGAGGAGTAACTCTTCTAATAGTTCGTCCTTTGAGCCGTTCCTGGGACAGCAGTATTAGATTCCGATGCACCATTGCAGGTTTATTGTATCCCTTGGACCTTCAAATCAACGATGATACACAGAAATTGCATCGATATTGAATAAAAACGCAAAATGTCGACTTACATACAAGAGGAGTAACTCTTCTAATAGTTCGTGCTTTGAGCCTTTCCTGAGACAGCAGCATTAGATTACGATGCACCATTGCTGGTTTACTGTATCCCTTGGACCTTCAAATCAACGATGAAACACAGAAATTGCATCGATATTGAATACAAAAGGCAAAATGTCGACTTATTTCAAGAGGAGTAACTCTTCTAATAGTTCGTGTTTTGAGCCTTTCCTGGGACAGCAGTATTAGATTCCGATGCACCATTGCAGGTTTACTGTATCCCTTGGACCTTCAAATCAACGATGAAACACAGAAATTACATCGATATAGAATACAAAAGGCAAAATGTCGATTTATTTACAAGAGGAGTAACTCTTCTAATAGTTCGTGCTTTGAGCCTCTCCTGGGACAGCAGTATTAGATTCCGATGCACCATTGCAGGTTTACTGTATCCCTTGGACCTTCAAATCAACGATGAAAAACAGAAATTGCATCGATATTGAATACAAAATGCAAAATGTCGACTTATCCATAAGATGAGTAACTCTTCTAATAATTCGTGATTTGAGCCTCTCATGGGACAGCAGTATTAGATTCAAATGCACCATTGCAGGATTACTGTATCCATTGGACCTTCAAATCACCGATGAAACACAGAAATTGCATCGATATTGAATACAAAAGGCAAAATGTCGACTTATTTATAATCGGAGTAACTCTTCTAATAGTTCGTGCTTTGAGCCTTTCCTGGGACAGCAGTATTAGATTCCGATGCACCATTGCAGGTTTACTGTATCCCTTGGACCTTCAAATCAACGATGAAACACAGAAATTGCATCGATATTGAAAACAAAATGCAAAATGTCGACTTATTTACAAGAGAAGTAACTCTTCTAATAGTTCGTGCTTTGAGCCTTTCCTGGGACAGCAGTATTAGATTCCGATGCACCATTACAGGTTTACTGTATTCCTTGGACCTTCAAATCAAAGATGAAACACAGAAATTGCATCGATATTGAATACAAAAGGCAAAATGTCGACTTATTGACAAGAGGAGTAACTCTTCTAATAGTTCGTGCTTTGAGCCTTTATTGGGACAGCAGTATTTGATTCCGATGCACCATTGCAGGTTTTTTGTATCCCTTGGTCCTTCAAATCAACGATGAAACACAGAAATTGCATCGATATTGAATACAAAATGTAAAATGTCGACTTATTTACCAGAGGAGTGACTCTTCTAATAGTTCATGCTTTGAGCCTTTCCTGGGACAGCAGTATTAGATTCCGATGCACCATTGCAGGTTTACTGTATCCCTTGGACCTACACATCAACGATGAAACACAGAAATAGCATCGATATTGAATACAAAAGGCAAAATGTCGACTTATTTATAAGAGGAGTAAATCTCCTAATTGTTTGTGCTTTGAGCCTCTCCTGGGACAGCAGTATTAGATTCCGATGCACCATTGCAGGTTTACTGTACCCCTTGGACCTTCAATTCAACGATGAAACACAGAAATTGCATCAATATTGAATACAAAAGGCAAAATGTCGACTTATTTACAAGAGGAGTAACTCTTCTAATAGTTCGTGCTTTGAGCCTTTCCTGGGACAGCAGTACTGGATTCCAATGCACCATTGAATGTTTACTGTATCTCTTGGACCTTCAAATCAACGATGAAACACAGAAATTGCATCGATATTGAATACAAAAGGAAAAATCTCGACTTATTTACAAGAGGAGTAACTCTTCTAATAGTTCGTGTTTTGCGCCTTTCCTGGGACAGTAGTATTAGATTGCGATGCACCATTGTAGGTTTACTGTATCTGGTGGACCTTCAAATCAACGATGAAACACAGAAATTACATCGATATTGAATACAAAAGGCAAAATGTCGACTTATTTACAAGAGGAGTAACTCTTCTAATAGTTCGTGCTTTGAGCCTTTCCTGGGACAGCAGTATTAGATTCCGATGCACCATTGCAGGTTTACTGTATCCCTTGGACCTTCAAATAACGATGAAAAACAGAAATTGCATCGATATTTAATACAAAAGACAAAATGTCGACTTATCTATAAGAGGAGTAACTCTTCTAATAAGTCGTGCTTTGAGCCTTTCATGGGACAGCAGTATTAGATTCCGATGCACCATTGGAGGTTTACTGTATCCATTGGACCTTCAAATCACCGATGAAACACAGAAATTGCATCGATATTGAATACAAAAGTCAAAATGTAGACTTGTTTGCAAGAGGAGTAACTCTTCTAATATTTCGTGTTTTGAGCCTTTCCTGGGACAGCAGTATTAGATTACGATGCACCATTGCAGGTTTACTGTATCCCTTGGACCTTGAAATCAATGATGAAACACAGAAATTGCATCGATATTGAATACAAAAGGCAAAATGTCGACTTATTTCAAGACGAGTAACTCTTCCAATAGTTCGTGTTTTGAGCCTTTCCTGGGACAGCAGTATTAGATTCCGATGCACCATTGCAGGTTTACTGTATCCCTTGGACCTTCAAATCAACGATGAAACACAGAAATTACATCGATATAGAATACAAAAAGCAAAATGTCGATTTATTTACAAGAGGAGTAACTCTAATAATAGTTCGTGCTTTGAGCCTCTCCTGGGACAGCAGTATTAGATTCCGATGCACCATTGCAGGTTTACTGTATCCCTTGGACCTTCAAATCAACGATGAAAAACAGAAATTGCATCTATATTGAATACAAAATGCAAAATGTCGACTTACCCATAAGATGAGTAACTCTTCTAATAATTCGTGATTTGAGCCTTTCATGGGACAGCAGTATTAGATTCCAATGCACCATTGCAGGATTACTGTATCCATTGGACCTTCAAATCACCGATGAAACACAGAAATTGCATCGATATTGAATACAAAAGGCAAAATGTCGACTTTTTTATAATCGGAGTAACTCTTCTAATAGTTCGTGCTTTGAGCCTTTCCTGGGACAGCAGTATTAGATTCCGATGCACCATTGCAGGTTTACTGTATCCCTTGGACCTTCAAATCAACGATGAAACACAGAAATTGCATCGATATTGAAAACAAAATGCAAAATGTCGACTTATTTACAAGAGGAGTAACTCTTCTAATAGTTCGTGCTTTGAGCCTTTATTGGGACAGCAGTATTTGATTCCGATGCACCATTGCAGGTTTTTTGTATCCCTTGGTCCTTCAAATCAACGATGAAACACAGAAATTGCATCGATATTGAATACAAAATGTAAAATGTCGACTTATTTACCAGAGGAGTGACTCTTCTAATAGTTCATGCTTTGAGCCTTTCCTGGGACAGCAGTATTAGATTCCGATGCACCATTGCAGGTTTACTGTATCCCTTGGACCTACACATCAACGATGAAACACAGAAATAGCATCGATATTGAATACAAAAGGCAAAATGTCGACTTATTTATAAGAGGAGTAAATCTCCTAATTGTTTGTGCTTTGAGCCTTTCCTGGGACAGCAGTATTAGATTCCGATGCACCATTGCAGGTTTACTGTATCCCTTGGACCTTCAATTCAACGATGAAACACAGAAATTGCATCGATATTGAATACAAAAGGCAAAATGTCGACTTATTTACAAGAGGAGTAACCCTTCTAATAGTTCGTCCTTTGAACCTTTCCTGGGACAGCAGTACTGGATTCCAATGCACCATTGAATGTTTACTGTATCTCTTGGACCTTCAAATCAACGATGAAACACAGAAATTGCATCGATATTGAATACAAAAGGAAAAATGTCGACTTATTTACAAGAGGAGTAACTCTTCTAATAGTTCGTGTTTTGCGCCTTTCCTGGGACAGTAGTATTAGATTGCGATGCACCATTGTAGGTTTACTGTATCTGGTGGACCTTCAAATCAACGATGAAACACAGAAATTACATCGATATTGAATACAAAAGGCAAAATGTCGACTTATTTACAAGAGGAGTAACTCTTCTAATAGTTCGTGCTTTGAGCCTTTCCTGGGACAGCAGTATTAGATTCCGATGCACCATTGCAGGTTTACTGTATCCCTTGGACCTTCAAATAACGATGAAAAACAGAAATTGCATCGATATTTAATACAAAAGACAAAATGTCGACTTATCTATAAGAGGAGTAACTCTTCTAATAAGTCGTGCTTTGAGCCTTTCATGGGACAGCAGTATTAGATTCCGATGCACCATTGGAGGTTTACTGTATCCATTGGACCTTCAAATCACCGATGAAACACAGAAATTTCATCGATATTGAATACAAAAGGCAAAATGTAGACTTGTTTGCAAGAGGAGTAACTCTTCTAATAGTTCGTGTTTTGAGCCTTTCCTGGGACAGCAGTATTAGATTCCGATGCACCATTGCAGGTTTACTGTATCCCTTGGACCTTCAAATCAACGATGAAAAACAGAAATTGCATCGATATTGAATACAAAAGGCAAAATGTCGACTTATTTCAAGAGGAGTAACTCTTCCAATAGTTCGTGTTTTGAGCCTTTCCTGGGACAGCAGAATTAGATTCCGATGCACCATTGCAGGTTTACTGTATCCCTTGGACCTTCAAATCAACGATGAAACACAGAAATTACATCGATATAGAATACAAAAGGCAAAATGTCGATTTATTTACAAGAGGAGTAACTCTTCTAATAGTTCGTGCTTTGAGCCTCTCCTGGGACAGCAGTATTAGATTCCGATGCACCATTGCAGGTTTACTGTATCCCTTGGACCTTCAAATCAACGATGAAACACAGAAATTGCATCGATATTGAAAACAAAATGCAAAATGTCGACTTATTTACAAGAGGAGTAACTCTTCTAATAGTTCGTGCTTTGAGCCATTCCTGGGACAGCAGTATTAGATTCCGATGCACCATTACAGGTTTACTGTATTCCTTGGACCTTCAAATCAAAAATGAAACACAGAAATTGCATCGATATTGAATACAAAAGGCAAAATGTCGACTTATTGACAAGAGGAGTAACTCTTCTAATAGTTCGTGCTTTGAGCCTTTATTGGGACAGCAGTATTTGATTCCGATGCACCATTGCAGGTTTTTTGTATCCCTTGGTCCTTCAAATCAACGATGAAACACAGAAATTCCATCGATATTGAATACAAAATGTAAAATGTCGACTTATTTACCAGAGGAGTGACTCTTCTAATAGTTCATGCTTTGAGCCTTTCCTGGGACAGCAGTATTAGATTCCGATGCACCATTGCAGGTTTACTGTATCCCTTGGACCTACACATCAACGATGAAACACAGAAATTGCATCGATATTGAATACAAAAGGCAAAATGTCGACTTATTTACAAGAGGAGTAACTCTTCTAATAGTTCGTGCTTTGAGCCTTTCCTGGGACAGCAGTACTGGATTCCAATGCACCATTGAATGTTTACTGTATCTCTTGGACCTTCAAATCAACGATGAAACACAGAAATTGCATCGATATTGAATACAAAATGTAAAATGTCGACTTATTTACCAGAGGAGTGACTCTTCTAATAGTTCATGCTTTGAGCCTTTCCTGGGACAGCAGTATTAGATTCCGATGCACCATTGCAGGTTTACTGTATCCCTTGGACCTTCAAATAACGATGAAAAACAGAAATTGCATCGATATTGAATACAAAAGGCAAAATGTCGACTTATTTACAAGAGGAGTAACTCTTCTAATAGTTCGTGCTTTGAGCCTTTCCTGGGACAGCAGTATTAGATTCCGATGCACCATTGCAGGTTTACTGTATCCCTTGGACCTTCAAATAACGATGAAAAACAGAAATTGCATCGATATTTAATACTAAAGACAAAATGTCGACTTATATATAAGAGGAGTAACTCTTCTAGTAAGTCGTGCTTTGAGCCTTACATGGGACAGCAGTATTAGATTCCGATGCACCATTGGAGGTTTACTGTATCCATTGGACCTTCAAATCACCGATGAAACACAGAAATTGCATCGATATTGAATACAAAAGTCAAAATGTAGACTTGTTTGCAAGAGGAGTAACTCTTCTAATATTTCGTGTTTTGAGCCTTTCCTGGGACAGCAGTATTAGATTATGATGCACCATTGCAGGTTTACTGTATCCCTTGGACCTTGAAATCAATGATGAAACACAGAAATTGCATCGATATTGAATACAAAAGGCAAAATGTCGACTTATTTCAAGAGGAGTAACTCTTCCAATAGTTCGTGTTTTGAGCCTTTCCTGGGACAGCAGAATTAGATTCCGATGCACCATTGCAGGTTTACTGTATCCCTTGGACCTTCAAATCAACGATGAAACACAGAAATTACATCGATATAGAATACAAAAGGCAAAATGTCGATTTATTTACAAGAGGAGTAACTCTTCTAATAGTTCGTGCTTTGAGCCTCTCCTGGGACAGCAGTATTAGATTCCGATG
Organism: Schistocerca cancellata; assembly: GCF_023864275.1. NCBI lineage: Eukaryota > Metazoa > Arthropoda > Insecta > Orthoptera > Acrididae > Schistocerca > Schistocerca cancellata. Next base: position 1,317,097 of record NW_026046719.1, on the reverse strand, counting down.
CACCATTGCAGGTTTACTGTATCCCTTGGACCTTCAAATCAACGATGAAAAACAGAAATTGCATCGATATTGAATACAAAATGCAAAATGTCGACTTATCCATAAGATGAGTAACTCTTCTAATAATTCGTGATTTGAGCCTTTCATGGGACAGCAGTATTAGATTCCAATGCACCATTGCAGGATTACTGTATCCATTGGACCTTCAAATCACCGATGAAACACAGAAATTGCATCGATATTGAATACAAAAGGCAAAATGTCGACTTATTTATAATCGGAGTAACTCTTCTAATAGTTCGTGCTTTGAGCCTTTCCTGGGACAGCAGTATTAGATTCCGATGCACCATTGCAGGTTTACTGTATCCCTTGGACCTTCAAATCAACGATGAAACACAGAAATTGCATCGATATTGAAAACAAAATGCAAAATGTCGACTTATTTACAAGAGGAGTAACTCTTCTAATAGTTCGTGCTTTGAGCCTTTCCTGGGACAGCAGTATTAGATTCCGATGCACCATTACAGGTTTACTGTATTCCTTGGACCTTCAAATCAAAGATGAAACACAGAAATTGCATCGATGTTGAATACAAAAGGCAAAATGTCGACTTATTGACAAGAGGAGTAACTCTTCTAATAGTTCGTGCTTTGAGCCATTATTGGGACAGCAGTATTTGATTCCGATGCACCATTGCAGGTTTTTTGTATCCCTTGGTCCTTCAAATCAACGATGAAACACAGAAATTGCATCGATATTGAATACAAAATGTAAAATGTCGACTTATTTACCAGAGGAGTGACTCTTCTAATAGTTCATGCTTTGAGCCTTTCCTGGGACAGCAGTATTAGATTCCGATGCACCATTGCAGGTTTACTGTATCCCTTGGACCTACACATCAACGATGAAACACAGAAATAGCATCGATATTGAATACAAAAGGCAAAATGTCGACTTATTTATAAGAGGAGTAAATCTCCTAATTGTTTGTTCTTTGAGCCTTTCCTGGGACAGCAGTATTAGATTCCGATGCACCATTGCAGGTTTACTGTATCCCTTGGACCTTCAATTCAACGATGAAACACAGAAATTGCATCGATATTGAATACAAAAGGCAAAATGTCGACTTATTTACAAGAGGAGTAACTCTTCTAATAGTTCGTGCTTTGAGCCTTTCCTGGGACAGCAGTACTGGATTCCAATGCACCATTGAATGTTTACTGTATCTCTTGGACCTTCAAATCAACGATGAAACACAGAAATTGCATCGATATTGAATACAAAAGGAAAAATGTCGACTTATTTACAAGAGGAGTAACTCTTCTAATAGTTCGTGTTTTGCGCCTTTCCTGGGACAGTAGTATTAGATTGCGATGCACCATTGTAGGTTTACTGTATCTGGTGGACCTTCAAATCAACGATGAAACACAGAAATTACATCGATATTGAATAGAAAAGGCAAAATGTCGACTTATTTACAAGAGGAGTAACTCTTCTAATAGTTCGTGCTTTGAGCCTTTCCTGGGACAGCAGTATTAGATTCCGATGCACCATTGCAGGTTTACTGTATCCCTTGGACCTTCAAATAACGATGAAAAACAGAAATTGCATCGATATTTAATACAAAAGACAAAATGTCGACTTATCTATAAGAGGAGTAACTCTTCTAATAAGTCGTGCTTTGAGCCTATCATGGGACAGCAGTATTAGATTCCGATGCACCATTGGAGGTTTACTGTATCCATTGGACCTTCAAATCACCGATGAAACACAGAAATTGCATCGATATTGAATACAAAAGGCAAAATGTAGACTTGTTTGCAAGAGGAGTAACTCTTCTAATAGTTCGTGTTTTGAGCCTTTCCTGGGACAGCAGTATTAGATTCCGATGCACCATTGCAGGTTTACTGTATCCCTTGGACCTTCAAATCAACGATGAAAAACAGAAATTGCATCGATATTGAATACAAAATGCAAAATGTCGACTTATCCATAAGATGAGTAACTCTTCTAATAATTCGTGATTTGAGCCTTTCATGGGACAGCAGTATTAGATTCCAATGCACCATTGCAGGATTACTGTATCCATTGGACCTTCAAATCACCGATGAAACACAGAAATTGCATCGATATTGAATACAAAAGGCAAAATGTCGACTTATTTATAATCGGAGTAACTCTTCTAATAGTTCGTGCTTTGAGCCTTTCCTGGGACAGCAGTATTAGATTCCGATGCACCATTGCAGGTTTACTGTATCCCTTGGACCTTCAAATCAACGATGAAACACAGAAATTGCATTGATATTGAAAACAAAATGCAAAATGTCGACTTATTTACAAGAGGAGTAACTCTTCTAATAGTTCGTGATTTGAGCCATTCCTGGGACAGCAGTATTAGATTCCGATGCACCATTACAGGTTTACTGTATTCCTTGGACCTTCAAATCAAAGATGAAACACAGAAATTGCATCGATATTGAATACAAAAGGCAAAATGTCGACTTATTGACAAGAGGAGTAACTCTTCTAATAGTTCGTGCTTTGAGCCTTTATTGGGACAGCAGTATTTGATTCCGATGCACCATTGCAGGTTTTTTGTATCCCTTGGTCCTTCAAATCAACGATGAAACACAGAAATTGCATCGATATTGAATACAAAATGTAAAATGTCGACTTATTTACCAGAGGAGTGACTCTTCTAATAGTTCATGCTTTGAGCCTTTCCTGGGACAGCAGTATTAGATTCCGATGCACCATTGCAGGTTTACTGTATCCCTTGGACCTACACATCAACGATGAAACACAGAAATTGCATCGATATTGAATACAAAAGGCAAAATGTCGACTTATTTACAAGAGGAGTAACTCTTCTAATAGTTCGTGCTTTGAGCCTTTCCTGGGACAGCAGTACTGGATTCCAATGCACCATTGAATGTTTACTGTATCTCTTGGACCTTCAAATCAACGATGAATTACAGAAATTGCATCGATATTGAATACAAAAGGAAAAATGTCGACTTATTTACAAGAGGAGTAACTCTTCTAATAGTTCGTGTTTTGCGCCTTTCCTGGGACAGTAGTATTAGATTGCGATGCACCATTGTAGGTTTACTGTATCTGGTGGACCTTCAAATCAACGATGAAACACAGAAATTACATCGATATTGAATACAAAAGGCAAAATGTCGACTTATTTACAAGAGGAGTAACTCTTCTAATAGTTCGTGCTTTGAGCCTTTCCTGGGACAGCAGTATTAGATTCCGATGCACCATTGCAGGTTTACTGTATCCCTTGGACCTTCAAATAACGATGAAAAACAGAAATTGCATCGATATTTAATACAAAAGACAAAATGTCGACTTATCTATAAGAGGAGTAACTCTTCTAATAAGTCGTGCTTTGAGCCTTTCATGGGACAGCAGTATTAGATTCCGATGCACCATTGGAGGTTTACTGTATCCATTGGACCTTCAAATCACCGATGAAACACAGAAATTGCATCGATATTGAATACAAAAGGCAAAATGTAGACTTGTTTGCAAGAGGAGTAACTCTTCTAATAGTTCGTGTTTTGAGCCTTTCCTGGGACAGCAGTATTAGATTACGATGCACCATTGCAGGTTTACTGTATCCCTTGGACCTTGAAATCAATGATGAAACACAGAAATTGCATCGATATTGAATACAAAAGGCAAAATGTCGACTTATTTCAAGAGGAGTAACTCTTCTAATAGTTCGTGCTTTGAGTTATTCCTGAGACAGCAGTATTAGATTCCGATGCCCCATTGCAGGTTTACTGTATCCCTTGGACCTTCAAATCAACGATGAAACACAGAAATTGCATCGATTATGAATACAAAAGGTAAAATGTCGACTTATCTATAAGAGGAGTAACTCTTCTAATAGTTCGTCCTTTGAGCTGTTCCTGGGACAGCAGTATTAGATTCCGATGCACCATTGCAGGTTTATTGTATCCCTTGGACCTTCAAATCAACGATGAAACACAGAAATTGCATCGATATTGAATAAAAACGCAAATGTCGACTTATTTCAAGAGGAGTAACTCTTCTAATAGTTCGTGTTTTGAGCCTTTCCTGGGACAGCAGTATTAGATTCCGATGCACCATTGCAGGTTTACTGTATCCCTTGGACCATCAAATCACCGATGAAACACAGAAATTGCATCGATATTGAATACAAAAGGCAAAATGTCGACTTATTTATAATCGGAGTAACTCTTCTAATTGTTCGTGTTTTGAGCCTTTCCTGGGACAGCAGTATTAGATTCCGATGCACCATTGCAGGTTTACTGTATCCCTTGGACCTTCAAATCAACGATGAAACACAGAAATTGCATCGATATTGAATACAAAGTGCAAAATGTCGACTTATTTACAAGAGGAGTAACTCTTCTAATAGTTCGTGATTTGAGCCTTTCCTGGGACAGCAGTATTAGATTCCGATGCACCATTACAGGTTTACTGTATTCCTTGGACCTTCAAATCAAAGATGAAACACAGAAATTGCATCGATATTGAATACAAAAGGCAAAATGTCGACTTATTTACAAGAGGAGTAACTCTTCTAATAGTTCGTGCTTTGAGCCTTTCCTGGGACAGCAGTATTAGATTCCGATGCACCATTGCAGGTTTACTGTATCCCTTGGACCTTCAAATAACGATGAAAAACAGAAATTGCATCGATATTTAATACAAAAGACAAAATGTCGACTTATCTATAAGAGGAGTAACTCTTCTAATAAGTCGTGCTTTGAGCCTTTCATGGGACAGCAGTATTAGATTCCGATGCACCATTGGAGGTTTACTGTATCCATTGGACCTTCAAATCAACGATGACACACAGAAATTGCATCGATATTGAATACAAAAGGCTGAATGTCGACTTATTTATAAGAGGAGTAAATCTCCTAATTGTTTGTGCTTTGAGCCTTTCCTGGGACAGCAGTATTAGATTCCGATGCACCATTGCAGGTTTACTGTATCCCTTGGACCTTCAAATCAACGATGAAACACAGAAATTGCATCGATATTGAATACAAAAGGCAAAATGTCGACTTATTTCAAGAGGAGTAACTCTTCTAATAGTTCGTGGTTTGAGCCTTTCCTGGGACAGCAGTATTAGATTCCGATGCACCATTGCAGGTTTACTGTATCCCTTGGACCTTCAAATCAACGATGAAACACAGAAATTGCATCGATATTGATAACAAAATGCAAAATGTCGACTTATTTACAAGAGGAGTAACTCTTCTAATAGTTCGTGCTTTGAGCCTTTCCTGGGACAGCAGTATTAGATTCCGATGCACCATTACAGGTTTACTGTATTCCTTGGACCTTCAAATCAAAGATGAAACACAGAAATTGCATCGATATTGAATACAAAAGGCAAAATGTCGACTTATTTACAAGAGGAGTAACTCTTCTAATAGTTCGTACTTTGAGCCTTTATTGGGACAGCAGTATTCGATTCCGATGCACCATTGCAGGTTTTTTGTATCCCTTGGTCCTTCAAATCAACGATGAAACACAGAAATTGCATCGATATTGAATACAAAATGTAAAATGTCGACTTATTTTCCAGAGGAGTGACTCTTCTAACAGTTCGTGCTTTGAGCCTTTCCTGGGACAGCAGTATTAGATTCCTATGCACCATTGCAGGTTTACTGTATCCCTTGGACCTTCACATCAACGATGAAACACAGAAATTGCATCGATATTGAAAACAAAAGGCTAAATGTCGACTTATTTATAAGAGGAGTAAATCTCCTAATTGATTGTGCTTTGAGCCTTTCCTGGGACAGCAGTATTAGATTCCGATGCACCATTGCAGGTTTACTGTATCCCTTGGACCTTCAAATCAACGATGAAACACAGAAATTGCATCGATATTGAATACAAAATGCAAAATGTCGACTTATTTATAAGAGGAGTAAATCTCCTATTTGTTTGTGCTTTGAGCCTTTCCTGGGAGAGCAGTATTAGATTCCGATGCACCATTGCAGGTTTACTGTATCCCTTGGACCTTTAAATCAACGATGAAACACAGAAATTGCATCGATATTGAATACAAAAGGTAAAATGTCGACTCATCTATAAGAGGAGTAACTCTTCTAATAGTTCGTCCTTTGAGCCGTTCCTGGGACAGCAGTATTAGATTCCGATGCACCATTGCAGGTTTATTGTATCCCTTGGACCTTCAAATCAACGATGATACACAGAAATTGCATCGATATTGAATAAAAACGCAAAATGTCGACTTATATACAAGAGGAGTAACTCTTCTAATAGTTCGTGCTTTGAGCCTTTCCTGGGACAGCAGTATTAGATTACGATGCACCATTGCTGGTTTACTGTATCCCTTGGACCTTGAAATCAACGATGAAACACTGAAATTGCATCGATATTGAATACAAAAGGCAAAATGTCGACTTATTTCAAGAGGAGTACCTCTTCTAATAGTTCGTGTTTTGAGCCTTTCCTGGGACAGCAGTATTAGATTCCGATGCACCATTGCAGGTTTACTGTATCCCTTGGACCTTCAAATCAACGATGAAACACAGAAATTACATCGATATAGAATACAAAAGGCAAAATGTCGATTTATTTACAAGAGGAGTAACTCTTCTAATAGTTCGTGCTTTGAGGCTCTCCTGGGACAGCAGTATTAGATTCCGATGCACCATTGCAGGTTTACTGTATCCCTTGGACCTTCAAATCAACGATGAAAAACAGAAATTGCATCGATATTGAATACAAAATGCAAAATGTCGACTTATCCATAAGATGAGTAACTCTTCTAATAATTCGTGATTTGAGCCTTTCATGAGACAGCAGTATTAGATTCCAATGCACCATTGCAGGATTACTGTATCCATTGGACCTTCAAATCACCGATGAAACACAGAAATTGCATCGATATTGAATACAAAATGCAAAATGTCGACTTATTTATAATCGGAGTAACTCTTCTAATAGTTCGTGCTTTGAGCCTTTCCTGGGACAGCAGTATTAGATTCCGATGCACCATTGCAGGTTTACTGTATCCCTTGGACCTTCAAATCAACGATGAAACACAGAAATTGCATCGATATTGAAAACAAAATGCAAAATGTCGACTTATTTACAAGAGGAGTAACTCTTCTAATAGTTCGTGCTTTGAGCCTTTCCTGGGACAGCAGTATTAGATTCCGATGCACCATTACAGGTTTACTGTATTCCTTGGACCTTCAAATCAAAGATGAAACACAGAAATTGCATCGATATTGAATACAAAAGGCAAAATGTCGACTTATTGACAAGAGGAGTAACTCTTCTAATAGTTCGTGCTTTGAGCCTTTATTGGGACAGCAGTATTCGATTCCGATGCACCATTGCAGGTTTTTTGTATCCCTTGGTCCTTCAAATCAACGATGAAACACAGAAATTGCATCGATATTGAATACAAAATGTAAAATGTAGACTTATTTACCAGAGGAGTGACTCTTCTAATAGTTCATGCTTTGAGCCTTTCCTGGGACAGCAGTACTGGATTCCAATGCACCATTGAATGTTTACTGTATCTCTTGGACCTTCAAATCAACGATGAAACACAGAAATTGCATCGATATTGAATACAAAATGAAAAATGTCGACTTATTTACAAGAGGAGTAACTCTTCTAATAGTTCGTGTTTTGAGCCTTTCCTGGGACAATAGTATTAGATTGCGATGCACCATTGTAGGTTTACTGTTTCTGTTGGACCTTCAAATCAACGATGAAACACAGAAATTACATCGATATTGAATACAAAAGGCAAAATGTCGACTTATTTACAAGAGGAGTAACTCTTCTAAAAGATCGTGCTTTGAGCCTTTACTGGGACAGCAGTATTAGATTCCGATGCACCATTGCAGGTTTACTGTATCCCTTGGACCTTCAAATAACGATGAAAAACAGAAATTGCATCGATATTTAATACAAAAGACAAAATGTCGACTTATCTATAAGAGGAGTAACTCTTCTAATAAGTCGTGCTTTGAGCCTTTCATGGGACAGCAGTATTAGATTCCGATGCACCATTGGAGGTTTACTGTATCCATTGGACCTTCAAATCACCGATGAAACACAGAAATTGCATCGATATTGAATACAAAAGGCAAAATGTAGACTTGTTTGCAAGAGGAGTAACTCTTCTAATAGTTCGTGTTTTGAGCCTTTCCTGGGACAGCAGTATTAGATTAAGATGCACCGATGCAGGTTTACTGTATCCCTTGGACCTTGAAATCAATGATGAAACACAGAAATTGCATCGATATTGAATACAAAAGGCAAAATGTCGACTTATTTATAATCGGAGTAACTCTTCTAATAGTTCGTGTTTTGAGCCTTTCCTGGGACAGCAGTATTAGATTCCGATGCACCATTGCAGGTTTACTGTATCCCTTGGACCTTCAAATCAACGATGAAACACAGAAATTGCATCGATATTGAAAACAAAATGCAAAATGTCGACTTATTTACAAGAGGAGTAACTCTTCTAATAGTTCGTGATTTGAGCCTTTCCTGGGACAGCAGTATTAGATTCCGATGCACCATTACAGGTTTACTGTATTCCTTGGACCTTCAAATCAAAGATGATACACAGAAATTGCATCGATATTGAATTCAAAAGGCAAAATGTCGACTTATTTACAAGAGGAGTAACTCTTCTAATAGTTCGTGCTTTGAGCCTTTCTTGGGACAGCAGTATTCGAATCCGATGCACCATTGCAGGTTTTTTGTATCCCTTGGTCCTTCAAATCAACGATGAAACACAGAAATTGCATCGATATTGAATACAAAATGTAAATAGTCGACTTATTTACCAGAGGAGTAACTCTTCTAATAGTTCGTCCTTTGAGCCGTTCCTGGGACAGCAGTATTAGATTCCGACGCACCATTGCAGGTTTATTGTATCCCTTGGACCTTCAAATCAACGATGATCCACAGAAATTGCGTCGATATTGAATAAAAACGCAAAATGTCGACTTATATACAAGGGGAGTAACTCTTCTAATAGTTCGTGCTTTGAGCCTTTCCTGGGACAGCAGTATTAGATTCCGATGCACCATTGCAGGTTTACTGTATCCCTTCGACCTTCAAATCAACGATGAAACACAGAAATTGCATCGATATTGAATACAAAACGCAAAATGTCGACTTATTTATAAGAGGAGTAAATCTCCTATTTGTTTGTGCTTTGAGCCTTTCCTGGGAGAGCAGTATTAGATTCCGATGCACCATTGCAGGTTTACTGTATCCCTTGGACCTTTAAATCAACGATGAAACACAGAAATTGCATCGATATTGAATACAAAAGGTAAAATGTCGAATTATCTATAAGAGGAGTAACTCTTCTAATAGTTCGTCTTTTGAGCCGTTCCTGGGACAGCAGTATTAGATTCCGACGCACCATTGCAGGTTTATTGTATCCCTTGGACCTTCAAATCAACGATGATCCACAGAAATTGCGTCGATATTGAATAAAAACGCTAAATGTCGACTTATATACAAGGGGAGTAACTCTTCTAATAGTTCGTGCTTTGAGCCTTTCCTGGGACAGCAGTATTAGATTACGATGCACCATTGCTGGTTTACTGTATCCCTTGGACCTTGAAATCAATGATGAAACACAGAAATTGCATCGATGTTGAATACAAAAGGCAAAATGTCGACTTATTTCAAGAGGAGTAACTCTTCTAATAGTTCGTGTTTTGAGCCTTTCCTGGGACAGCAGTATTAGATTCCGATGCACCATTGCAGGTTTACTGTATCCCTTGGACCTTCAAATCAACGATGAAACACAGAAATTACATCGATATAGAATACAAAAGGCAAAATATCGATTTATTTACAAGAGGAGTAACTCTTCTAATAGTTCGTGCTTTGAGCCTCTCCTGGGACAGCAGTATTAGATTCCGATGCACCATTGCAGGTTTACTGTATCCCTTGGACCTTCAAATCAACGATGAAAAACAGAAATTGCATCGATATTGAATACAAAATGAGAAATGTCGACTTATCCATAAGATGAGTAACTCTTCTAATAATTCGTGATTTGAGCCTTTCCTGGGAGAGCAGTATTAGATTACGATGCACCATTGCAGGTTTACTGTATCCCTTGGACCTTGAAATCAATGATGAAACACAGAAATTGCATCGATATTGAATACAAAAGGCAAAATGTCGACTTATTTCAAGAGGAGTAACTCTTCTAATAGTTCGTGTTTTGAGCCTTTCCTGGGACAGCAGTATTAGATTCCGATGCCCCATTGCAGGTTTCCTGTATCCCTTGGACCTTCAAATCAACGATGAAACACAGAAATTGCATCGATATTGAATACAAAAGGTAAAATATCGACTTATCTATAAGAGAAGTAACTCTTCTAATAGTTCGTCCTTTGAGCTGTTCCTGGGACAGCAGTATTAGATTCCGATGCACCATTGCAGGTTTATTGTATCCCTTGGACCTTCAAATCAACGATGAAACACAGAAATTGCATCGATATTGAATTAAAACGCAAAATATCGACTTATATACAAGAGGAGTAACTCTTATAATAGTTCGTGCTTTGAGCCTTTCCTGGGACAGCAGTATTAGATTACGATGCACCATTGCAGGTTTACTGTATCCCTTGGACCTTGAAATCAATGATGAAACGCAGAAATTGCATCGATATTGAATACAAAAGGCAAAATGTCGACTTATTTCAAGAGGAGTAACTCTTCTAATAGTTCGTGTTTTGAGCCTTTCCTGGGACAGCAGTATTAGATTCCGATGCACCATTGCAGGTTTACTGTATCCCTTGGACCATCAAATCACCGATGAAACACAGAAATTGCATCGATATTGAATACAAAAGGCAAAATGACGACTTATTTATAATCGGAGTAACACTTCTAATAGTTCGTGCTTTGAGCCTTTCCTGGGACAGCAGTATTAGATTCCGATGCACCATTGCAGGTTTACTGAATCCCTTGGACCTTCAAATCAACGATGAAACACAGAAATTGTATCGATATAGAAAACAAAATGCAAAATGTCGACTTATTTACAAGAGGAGTAACTCTTCTAATAGTTCGTGCTTTGAGCCTTTCCTGGAACAGCAGTATTAGATTCCGATGCACCATTACAGGTTTACTGTATTCCTTGGACCTTCAAATCAAAGATGAAACACAGAAATTGCATCGATATTGAATACAAAAGGCAAAATGTCGACTTATTTACAAGAGGAGTAACTCTTCTAATAGTTCGTGCTTTGAGCCTTTATTGGGACAGCAGTATTCGATTCCGATGCACCATTGCAGGTTTTTTGTATCCCTTGGTCCTTCAAATCAACGATGAAACACAGAAATTGCATCGATATTGAATACAAAATGTAAAATGTCGACTTATTTACCAGAGGAGTGACTCTTCTAATAGTTCGTGCTTTGAGCCTTTCCTGGGACAGCAGTATTAGATTCCGATGCACCATTGCAGGTATACTGTATCCCTTGGACCTTCACATCAACGATGAAACACAGAAATTGCATCGATATTGAATACAAAAGGCAAAATGTCGACTTATTTATAAGAGGAGTAAATCTCCTAATTGTTTGTGCTTTGAGCCTTTCCTGGGACAGCAGTATTAGATTCCGATGCACCATTGCAGGTTTACTGTATCCCTTGGACCTTCAAATCAACGATGAAACACAGAAATTGCATCGATATTGAATACAAAATGCAAAATGTCGACTTATTTATAAGAGGAGTAAATCTCCTATTTGTTTGTGCTTTGAGCCTTTCCTGGGAGAGCAGTATTAGATTCCGATGCACCATTGCAGGTTTACTGTATCCCTTGGACCTTTAAATCAACGATTAAACACAGAAATAGCATCGATATTGAATACAAAAGGTAAAATGTCGACTTATCTATAAGAGGAGTAACTCTTCTAATGGTTCGTCTTTTGAGCCGTTCCTGGGACAGCAGTATTAGATTCTGATGCACCATTGCAGGTTTATTGTATCCCTTGGACCTTCACATCAACGATGAAACACAGAAATTGCATCGATATTGAATAAAAACGCCAAATGTCGACTTATATACAAGAGGAGTAACTCTTCTAATAGTTCGTGCTTTGAGCCTTTCCTGGGACAGCAGTATTAGATTACGATGCACCATTGCAGGTTTACTGTATCCCTTGGACCTTGAAATCAACGATGAAACAGAGAAATTGCATCGATATTGAATACAAAAGGCAAAATATTGACTTATTTCAAGAGGAGTAACTCTTCTAATAGTTCGTGTTTTGAGCCTTTCCTGGGACAGCAGTATTAGATTCCGATGCACCATTGCAGGTTTACTGTATCCCATGGACCTTCAAATCAACGATGAAACACAGAAATTACATCGTTATAGAATACAAAAGGCAAAATGTCGATTTATTTACAAGAGGAGTAACTCTTCTAATAGTTCGTGCTTTGTGCCTCTCCTGGGACAGCAGTATTAGATTCCGATGCACCATTGCAGGTTTACTGTATCCCTTGGACCTTCAAATCACCGATGAAAAACAGAAATTGCATCGATATTGAATACAAAATGCAAAATGTCGACTTATCCATAAGATGAGTAACTCTTCTAATAATTCGTGATTTGAGCCTTTCATGGGACAGCAGTATTAGATTCCAGTGCACCATTGCAGGATTACTGTATCCATTGGACCTTCAAATCACCGATGACACACAGAAATTGCATCGATATTGTACACAAAAGGCAAAATGTCGACTTATTTATAATCGGAGTAACTCTTCTAATAGTTCGTGCTTTGAGCCTTTCCTGGGACAGCAGTATTAGATTCCGATGCACCATTGCAGGTTTACTGTATCCCTTGGACCTTCAAATCAACGATGAAACACAGAAATTGCATCGATATGGAAAACAAAATGCAAAATGTCGACTTATTTACAACAGGAGTAACTCTTCTAATAGTTCGTGCTTTGAGCCTTTATTGGGGCAGCAGTATTCGATTCCGATGCACCATTGCAGGTTTTTTGTATCCCTTGGTCCTTCAAATCAACGATGAAACACAGAAATTGCATCGATATTGAATACAAAATGTAAAATGTCGACTTATTTACCAGAGGAGTGACTCTTCTAATAGTTCGTGCTTTGTGCCTTTCCTGGGACAGCAGTATTAGATTCCGATGCACCATTGCAGGTTTACTGTATCCCTTGGAACTTCAAATCAACGATGAAACACAGAAATTGCATCGATATTGAATACAAAAGGCAAAATGTCGACTTATTTATAAGAGGAGTAAATCTCCTAATTGTTTGTGCTTTGAGCCTTTCCTGGGACAGCAGTATTAGATTCTGATGCACCATTGCAGGTTTACTGTGTCCCTTGGACCTTCAATTCAACGATGAGACACAGAAATTGCATCGATATTGAATACAAAAGGCAAAATGTCGACTTATTTACAAGAGGAGTAACTCTTCTAATAATTCGTGCTTTGAGCCTTTCCTGGGACAGCAGTACTAGATTCCAATGCACCATTGAATGTTTACTGTATCTCTTGGACCATCAAACCAACGATGAAACACAGAAATTGCATCGATATTGAATACAAATTGAAAAATGTCGACTTATTTACAAGAGGAGTAACTCTTCTAATAGTTCGTGTTTTGAGCCTTTCCTGGGACATCAGTATTAGATTGCGATGCACCATTGTAGGTTTACTGTATCTGTTGGACCTCCAAATCAACGATGAAACACAGAAATTACATCGATATTGAATACAAAAGGCAAAATGTCGACTTATTTACAAGAGGAGTAACTCTTCTAATAGTTCGTTCTTTGTGCCTTTCCTGGGACAGCAGTATTAGATTCCGATGCACCATTGCAGGTTTACTGTATCCCTTGGACCTTCAAATCAACGATGAAAAACCGAAATTGCATCGATATTTAATACAAAAGGCAAAATGTCGACTTATCTATAAGAGGAGTAACTCTTCTAATAAGTCGTGCTTTGAGCCTTTCATGGGACAGCAGTATTAGATTCCGATGCACCATTGGAGGTTTACTGTATCCATTGGACCTTCAAATCACCGATGAAACACAGAAATTGCATCGATATTGAATACAAAAGGCAAAATGTCGACTTATTTATAAGAGGAGTAACTCTTCTAATAGTTCGTGCTTTGAGCCTTTCCTGGGACAGCAGTATTAGATTCCGATGCACCATTGCAGGTTTACTGTACCCCTTGGTCCTACAAATCAACGATGAAACACAGAAATGGCATCGATATTGAATACAAAAGGCAAAATGTCGACTTATTTATAAGAGGAGTAACTCTTCTAATAGTTTGAGCTTTGAGCCTTTCCTGAGACAGCAGTATTAGATTCCGATGCACCATTGCAGGTTTATTGTATCCCTTGGACCTTCACATCAACGATGAAACACAGAAATTGCATCGATATTGAATAAAAACGCAAAATGTCGACTTATATACAAGAGGAGTAACTCTTCTAATAGTTCGTGTTTTGAGCCTTTCCTGGAACAGCAGTATTAGATTACGATGCACCATTGTTGGTTTACTGTATCCCTTGGACCTTGAAATCAACGATGAAACACAGAAATTGCATCGATATTGAATACAAAAGGCAAAATGTCGACTTATTTACAGGAGGAGTAACTCTTCTAATAATTCGTGCTTTGAGCCTTTCATGGGACAGCAGTATTAGATTCCAATGCACCATTGCAGGTTTACTGTATCCATTGGACCATCAAATCACCGATGAAACACAGAAATTACATCGATATTGAGTACAAAAGGCAAAATGTCGACTTATTTGTAAGTGGAGTAACTCTTCTAATAGTTCGTGCTTTGAGCCTTTCCTGGGACACCAGTATTAGATTCCGATGCACCATTGCAGGTTTACTGTATCCCTTGGACCTTCAAATCAACGATGAGACACAGAAATTGCATCGATATTGAAAACAAAAGGCAAAATGTCGACTTATTTACAAGAGGAGTAACTCTTCTAATAATTCGTGTTTTGAGCCTTTCCTGGGACAGCAGTATTAGATTCCGATGCACCATTACAGGTTTACTGTATTCCTTGGACCTTCAAATCAACGATGAAACACAGAAATTGCATCGATATTGAATACAGAAGGCAAAATGTCTACTTATTTACAAGAGGAGTAACTCTTCTAATAGTTCGTGCTTTGAACCATTCCTGGGACAGCAGTATTAAATTACGATGCACCATTGCAGGTTTACCGTATCCCTTGGACCTTGAAATCAACGATGAAACACAGAAATTGCATCGATATTGTATACAAAAGGCAAAATGCCGACTTATTTACAAGAGGAGTAGCCCTTCTATTAGTTCGTGCTTTTAGCCTTTCCTGGGACTGCAGTATTAGATTCCGATGCACCATTGCAGGTTTACTGTATCCCTTGGACCTACAAATCAACGATGAAACACAGAAATTGCATCGATATTGAATACAAAAGCAAAATGTCGACTTATTTACAAGAGGAGTAACTCTTCTAATAGTTCGTGCTTTGAGCCTTTCCTGGGACAGCAGTATTAGATTCCGATGCACCATTGCAGGTTTACTGTATCCCTTGGACCTTCAAATCAACGATGAAACACAGAAATAGCATCGATATTGAATACAAAAGGCAAAATGTCGATTTATTTACAGGAGGAGTAACTCTTCTAATAGTTCGTGCTTTGAGCCTTTCCTGGGACAGCAGTACTAGATTCCAATGCACCATTGCATGTTTAGTGTATCTCTTGGTCCTTCAAATCAACAATGAAAAACAGAAATTGCATCGATATCGAATACAAAATGCAAAATGTCGACTTATCCATAAGATGAGTAACTCTTCTAATAATTCGTGATTTGAGCCTTTCATGGGACAGCAGTATTAGATTCCAATGCACCATTGCAGGATTACTGTATCCATTGGACCTTCAAATCACCGATGACACACAGAAATTGCATCGATATTGAACACAAAAGGCAAAATGTCGACTTATTTATAATCGGAGTAACTCTTCTAATAGTTCGTGCTTTGAGCCTTTCCTGGGACAGCAGTATTAGATTCCGATGCACCATTGCAGGTTTACTGTATCCCTTGGACCTTCAAATCAACGATGAAACACAGAAATTGCATCGATATGGAAAACAAAATGCAAAATGTCGACTTATTTACAACAGGAGTAACTCTTCTAATAGTTCGTGCTTTGAGCCTTTATTGGGGCAGCACTATTCGATTCCGATGCACCATTGCAGGTTTTTTGTATCCCTTGGTCCTTCAAATCAACGATGAAACACAGAAATTGCATCGATATTGAATACAAAATGTAAAATGTCGACTTATTTACCAGAGGAGTGACTCTTCTAATAGTTCGTGCTTTGTGCCTTTCCTGGGACAGCAGTATTAGATTCCGATGCACCATTGCACGTTTACTGTATCCCTTGGACCTTCAAATCAACGATGAAACACAGAAATTGCATCGATATTGAATACAAAAGGCAAAATGTCGACTTATTTATAAGAGGAGTAAATCTCCTAATTGTTTGTGCT
Organism: Schistocerca cancellata; assembly: GCF_023864275.1. Lineage (NCBI taxonomy): Eukaryota > Metazoa > Arthropoda > Insecta > Orthoptera > Acrididae > Schistocerca > Schistocerca cancellata. The sequence goes on along the minus strand of NW_026046719.1, from coordinate 1,300,472 downwards.
TTGAGATTTTCCTGGGACAGCAGTATTAGATTCTGATGCACCATTGCAGGTTTACTGTGTCCCTTGGACCTTCAATTCAACGATGAGACACAGAAATTGCATCGATATTGAATACAAAAGGCAAAATGTCGACTTATTTACAAGAGGAGTAACTCTTCTAATAATTCGTGCTTTGAGCCTTTCCTGGGACAGCAGTACTAGATTCCAATGCACCATTGAATGTTTACTGTATCTCTTGGACCATCAAACCAACGATGAAACACAGAAATTGCATCGATATTGAATACAAATGGAAAAATGTCGACTTATTTACAAGAGGAGTAACTCTTCTAATAGTTCGTGTTTTGAGCCTTTCCTGGGACATCAGTATTAGATTGCGATGCACCAATGTAGGTTTACTGTATCTGTTGGACCTCCAAATCAACGATGAAACACAGAAATTACATCGATATTGAATACAAAAGGCAAAATGTCGACTTATTTACAAGAGGAGTAACTCTTCTAATAGTTCGTTCTTTGTGCCTTTCCTGGGACAGCAGTATTAGATTCCGATGCACCATTGCAGGTTTACTGTATCCCTTGGACCTTCAAATCAACGATGAAAAACCGAAATTGCATCGATATTTAATACAAAAGGCAAAATGTCGACTTATCTATAAGAGGAGTAACTCTTCTAATAAGTCGTGCTTTGAGCCTTTCATGGGACAGCAGTATTAGATTCCGATGCACCATTGGAGGTTTACTGTATCCATTGGACCTTCAAATCACCGATGAAACACAGAAATTGCATCGATATTGAATACAAAAGGCAAAATGTCAACTTGTTTACAAGAGGAGTAACTCTTCTAATAGTTCGTGCTTTGAGCCTTTCCTGGGACAGCAGTATTGTATTCCGATGCACCATTGGAGGTTTACTGTATCCCTTGGACCTTCAAATCAACGATGAAACACAGAAATTGCATCGATATTGAATACAAAAGGCAAAATGTCGACTTATTTATAAGAGGAGTAACTCTTCTAATAGTTCGTGCTTTGAGCCTTTCCTGGGACAGCAGTATTAGATTCCGATGCACCATTGCAGGTTTACTGTACCCCTTGGTCCTACAAATCAACGATGAAACACAGAAATGGCATCGATATTGAATACAAAAGGCAAAATGTCGACTTATTTATAAGAGGAGTAACTCTTCTAATAGTTTGAGCTTTGAGCCTTTCCTGAGACAGCAGTATTAGATTCCGATGCACCATTGCAGGTTTATTGTATCCCTTGGACCTTCACATCAACGATGAAACACAGAAATTGCATCGATATTGAATAAAAACGCAAAATGTCGACTTATATACAAGAGGAGTAACTCTTCTAAAAGTTCGTGTTTTGAGCCTTTCCTGGGACAGCAGTATTAGATTACGATGCACCATTGTTGGTTTACTGTATCCCTTGGACCTTGAAATCAACGATGAAACACAGAAATTGCATCGATATTGAATACAAAAGGCAAAATGTCGACTTATTTACAGGAGGAGTAACTCTTCTAATAGTTCGTGTTTTGATCCTTTCCTGGGACAGCAGTATTAGATTCCGATGCACCATTGCAGGTTTACTGTATCCCTTGGACCTTCAAATCAACGATGAAACACAGAAATTACATCGATATAGAATACAAAAGGCAAAATTTCGACTTATTTACAAATGGAGTGTCTCCTAATAGTTCGTGTTTGAGCCATTCCTGGGACAGCTGTATTAGAATCCGATGCACCATTGTAGGTTTACTGTATCCCTTGGACCTTCAAATCAACGATGAAAAACAGAAATTGCATCGATATTGAATAAAAACGGCAAAATGTCGACTTATCCATAAGATGAGTAACTCTTCTAATAATTCGTGCTTTGAGCCTTTCATGGGACAGCAGTGTTAGATTCCAATGCACCATTGCAGGTTTACTGTATCCATTGGACCATCAAATCACCGATGAAACACAGAAATTGCATCGATATTGAGTACAAAAGGCAAAATGTCGACTTATTTGTAAGTGGAGTAACTCTTCTAATAGTTCGTGCTTTGAGCCTTTCCTGGGACACCAGTATTAGATTCCGATGCACCATTGCAGGTTTACTGTATTCCTTGGACCTTCAAATCAACGATGAAACACAGAAATTGCATCGATATTGAATACAGAAGGCAAAATGTCGACTTATTTACAAGAGGAGTAACTCTTCTAATAGTTCGTGCTTTGAACCTTTCCTGGGACAGCAGTATTAAATTACGATGCACCATTGCAGGTTTACCGTATCCCTTGGACCTTGAAATCAACGATGAAACACAGAAATTGCATCGATATTGTATACAAAAGGCAAAATGCCGACTTATTTACAAGAGGAGTAGTTCTTCTATTAGTTCGTGCTTTTAGCCTTTCCTGGGACAGCAGTATTAGATTCCGATGCACCATTGCAGGTTTACTGTATCCCTTGGACCTACAAATCAACGATGAAACACAGAAATTGCATCGATATTGAATACAAAAGCAAAATGTCGACTTATTTACAAGAGCAGTAACTCTTCTAATAGTTCGTGCTTTGAGCCTTTCCTGGGACAGCAGTATTAGATTCCGATGCACCATTGCAGGTTTACTGTATCCCTTGGACCTTCAAATCAACGATGAAACACAGAAATTGCATCGATATTGAATACAAAAGGCAAAATGTCGATTTATTTACAGGAGGAGTAACTCTTCTAATAGTTCGTGCTTTGAGCCTTTCCTGGGACAGCAGTACTAGATTCCAATGCACCATTGCATGTTTACTGTATCTCTTGGACCTTCAAATCAACAATGAAACACAGAAATTGCATCGATATTGAATACAAAAGGCAAAATTTCGGCTTATTTGTAAGAGGAGTAATTCTTCTAATAGTTCGTGCTTTGAGCCGGTCCTGGGACAGCAGTATTAGATTCCGATGCACCATTGCAGGTTTATTGTATCCCTTGGACTTTCAAATCAACGATGAAACACAGAAATTGCATCGATATTGAATACAAAAGGCAAAATGTCGTCTTATTCATAAGAGGAGTAACTCTTCTAATACCTCGTGCTTTGAGCCTTTCCTGGGACAGCAGTATTAGATTACGATGCACCATTGCAGGTTTACTGTATCCCTTGGACCTTGAAATCAACGATGAAACAGAGAAATTGCATCGATATTGAATACAAAAGGAAAAATTTCGTCTTATTTACAAGAGGAGTAACTCTTCTAATAGTTCGTGCTTTGAGCCTTTCCTGGGACAGCAGTGTTAGATTCCGAAGCACCATTGCAGGTTTACTGTATCCCTTGAACCTTGAAATCAATGATGAAACACAGATATTGCATCGATATTGAATACAAAAGGCAAAATGTCGACTTATTTACAAGAGGAGTAACTCTTCTAATAGTTCGTGATTTTAGCCTTTCCTGTTACAGCAGTATTAGATTACGATGCACCATTGCAGGCTTACTGTATCCCTTGAACCTTCAAATCAACGATGAAACAGAGATATTGCATCGATATTGAATAAAAAAGGCAAAATGTCGACTTATTGACAAGAGGAGTAACTCTTCTAATAGTTCGTGATTTTAGCCTTTCCTGTTACAGCTGTATTAGATTCCGATGCACCATTGCAGGCTTACTGTATCCCTTGGAACTTCAAATCAATGATGAAACACAGAAATTGCATCGATATTGAATACAAAAGGCAAAATGTCGACTTATTTACAAGATGAGTAGCTCTTCTAATAGTTCGTGCTTTGAGCCTTTCCTGGGACAGCAGTAGTAGACTCCGATGGACCATTACAGGTTTACTGTATTCCTTGGACCTTTAAATCAACGATGAAACACAGAAATTGCATCGATATTGAATACAAAAGGCAAAATGTCGACTTATTTACAAGAGGAGTAACTCTTCTAATAGTTCGTGCTTTGAGCCCTTCCAGGGAGAACAGTATTAGATTCCGATGCACCATTGCAGGATTACTGTATCCCTTGGGCTTTCAAATCAACAATCAAACACAGAAATTCCATCGATATTAAATACAAAAGTCAAAATGTCGACTTATTTACAAGAGGAGTAACTCTTCTAATAGTTCGTGCTTTGAGCCTTTCCTGGAACAGCAGTATTAGATTCCGATGCACCATTGCAGGTTTACTGTATCCCTTGGACCTTCTAATCAACGATGAGACACAGAAATTGCATCGATATTGAATACAAAAGGCAAAATGTCGACTTATTTATAAGAGGAGTAACTCTTCTAATAGTTCGTGCTTTTAGCCTTTCCTGGGACAGCAGTATTAGATTTCGATGCACCATTGCAGGTTTACTGTATCCCTTGGAATTTCAGATCACCGATGAAACACAGAAATTGCACCGATATTGAATACAAAAGGCAAAATGTCGACTTATTTAGAAGAGGAGTAACTCTTCTAATAGTTCGTGCTTTGAGCCTTTCCTGGGAGAGCAGTATTAGTTTCCGATGCACCATTGCAGGTTTACTGTATCCCTTTGCCCTTCAAATCAACGATGAAACACAGAAATTCCATCGATATTGAATACAAAAGGCAAAATGTCGACTTATTTATAAGAGGTGTAACTCTTCTAATAGTTCGTGTTTGAGCCTTTCCTGGGACAGGAGTATTAGATTCCGATGCACCATTGCAGGTTTACTGTATCCCTCGGACCTTCACATCAACGATGAAAAACAGATATTGCATCGATATTGAATACAAAAGGCAAAATGTCGACTTATTTATAAGAGGAGTAAATCTTCTAATTGTTTGTGCTTTGAGCCTTTCCTGGGACTGCAGTATTAGATTCCGATGCACCATCGCAGGTTTACTATATCCCTTGGACCTTCAAATCAACGATGAAACACAGAAATTGCATCGATATTGAATAAAAATATCAAAATGTAGTCTTATTCATAAGAGGAGTAACTTTTCTAATAGATCGTGCTTTGAGCCTTTCCTGGGACAGCAGCATTAGATTACGATGCACCATTGCAGGTTTACTGTATCCCTTGGACCTTGAAATCAACGATGAAATACAGAAATTGCATCGATATTGAATACAAAAGGAAAAATGTCGACTTATTTACAAGAGGAGTAACTCTTCTAATAGTTCGTGTTTTGAGCCTTTCCTGGGACAGCAGTATTAGATTGCGATGCACCATTGTAGGTTTACTGTATCTGTTGGACCTTCAAAGCAACGCTGAAACACAGAAATTACATCGATATTCAATACAAAAGGCAAAATGTCGACTTATTTACAAGAGGAGTAACTCTTCTAATAGTTCGTGCTTTGAGCCTTTCCTGGGACAGCAGTATTAGATTCCGTTGCACCATTGCAGGTTTACTGTATCCCTTGGACCTTCAGATCAACGATGAAAAACAGAAATTGCATCGATATTTAATACAAAAGGCAAAATGTCGACTTATCTATAAGAGGAGTAACTCTTCTAATAATTCGTGCTTTGAGCCTTTCCTGGGACAGCAGTATTAGATTACGATGCACCATTGCAGGTTTACTGTATCCCTTGGACCTTGAAATCAACGATGAAATACAGAAATTGCATCGATATTGAATACGAAAGGAAAAATGTCGACTTATTTACAAGAGTAGTAACTCTTCTAATAGTTCGTGCTTTGAGCCTTTCCTGGGACAGCAGTATTAGATTCCGATGCACAATTGCAGGTTTACTGTATTCCTTGGACCTTCAGATCTACGATGAATAACAGAAATTGCATCGATATTGGATACAAAAGGCAAAATGTCGACTTATTTACGAGAGGAGTAACTCTTCTAAAAGTTCATGATTTTAGCCTTTCCTGGGACAGCAGTATTAGATTCCGATGCACCATTGCAGGTTTACTGTATCCCTTGGACCTTCAAAACAACGATGAAACACAGAAATTGCATCGATATTGAATACAAAAGGCAAATTGTCGACTTATTTATAAGAGGAGTATCTCTTCTAATAATTCGTGGATTGAGCCTTTCCTGGGACAGCAGTATGAGATTCCGATGCACCATTGCAGGTTTACTGTATCCCTTGGACCTTCAAATGAACGATGAAACACAGAAATTGCATCGATATTGAATACGAAAGGCAAAGTGTCGACTTATTTATAAGAGGAGTAACTCTTCTAATAGTTCGTGCTTTGAGCCTTTCCTGGGACAGCAGTATTAGATTCCGATGCACCATTGCAGGTTTACTGTACCCCTTGGTCCTACAAATCAACGATGAAACACAGAAATGGCATCGATATTGAATACAAAAGGCAAAATGTCGACTTATTTATAAGAGGAGTAACTCTTCTAATAGTTTGAGCTTTGAGCCTTTCCTGAGACAGCAGTATTAGATTCCGATGCACCATTGCAGGTTTACTCTATCCCTTGGACCTTGAAATCAACGATGAAACACAGAAATTGCATCGATATTGAATACAAAAGGCAAAATGTCGACTTATTTACAAGAGGAGTAACTCTTCTAATAGTTCGTGTTTTGATCCTTTCCTGGGACAGCAGTATTAGATTCCGATGCACCATTGCAGGTTTACTGTATCCCTTGGACCTTCAAATCAACGATGAAACACAGAAATTACATCGATATAGAATACAAAAGGCAAAATTTCGACTTATTCACAAATGGAGTGTCTCCTAATAGTTCGTGTTTGAGCCTTTCCTGGGACAGCTGTATTAGATTCCGATGCACCATTGTAGGTTTACTGTATCCCTTGGACCTTCAAATCAACGATGAAAAACAGAAATTGCATCGATATTGAATACAAACGGCAAAATGTCGACTTATCCATAAGATGAGTAACTCTTCTAATAATTCGTGCTTTGAGCCTTTCATGGGACAGCAGTATTAGATTCCAATGCACCATTGCAGGTTTACTGTATCCATTGGACCTTCAAATCACCGATGAAACACAGAAATTGCATCGATATTGAATACAAAAGGCAAAATGTCGACTTATTTATAAGTGGAGTAACTCTTCTAATAGTTCGTGCTTTGAGCCTTTCCTGGGACACCAGTATTAGATTCCGATGCACCATTGCAGGTTTACTGTATCCCTTGGACCTTCAAATCAACGATGAGACACAGAAATTGCATCTATATTGAATACAAAAGGCAAAATGTCGACTTATTTACAAGAGGAGTAACTCTTCTAATAATTCGTGTTTTGAGCCTTTCCTGGGACAGCAGTATTAGATTCCGATGCACCATTACAGGTTTACTGTATTCCTTGGACCTTCAAATCAACGATGAAACACAGAAATTGCATCGATATTGAATACAGAAAGCAAAATGTCGACTTATTTACAAGAGGAGTAACTCTTCTAATAGTTCGTGCTTTGAACCTTTCCTGGGACAGCAGTATTAAATTACGATGCACCATTGCAGGTTTACCGTATCCCTTGGACCTTGAAAACAACGATGAAACACAGAAATTGCATCGATATTGAATACAAAAGGCAAAATGTCGACTTATTTACAAGAGGAGTAGCTCTTCTAATAGTTCGTGATTTTAGCCTTTCCTGGGACAGCAGTATTAGATTCCGATGCACCATTGCAGGTTTACTGTATCCCTTGGACCTACAAATCAACGATGAAACACAGAAATTGCATCGATATTGAATACAAAAGCAAAATGTTGACTTATTTACAAGAGGAGTAACTCTTCTAATAGTTCGTGCTTTGAGCCTTTCCTGGGACAGCAGTATTAGATTCCGATGCACCATTGCAGGTTTACTGTATCCCTTGGACCTTCAAATCAACGATGAAACACAGAAATTGCATCGATATTGAATACAAAAGGCAAAATGTCGACTTATTTACAGGAGGAGTAACTCTTCTAATAGTTCGTGCTTTGAGCCTTTCCTGGGACAGCAGTACTAGATTTCAATGCACCATTGCATGTTTACTGTATCTCTTGGACCTTCAAATCAACAATGAAACACAGAAATTGCATCGATATTGAATACAAAAGGCAAAATTTCGGCTTATTTGTAAAAGGAGTAACTCTTCTAATAGTTCGTGCTTTGAGCCGGTCCTGGGACAGCAGTATTAGATTCCGATGCACCATTGCAGGTTTATTGTATCCCTTGAACTTTCAAATCAACGATGAAACACAGAAATTGCATCGATATTGAATACAAAAGGCAAAATGTCGTCTTATTCATAAGAGGAGTAACTCTTCTAATACTTCGTGCTTTGAGCCTTTCCTGGGACAGCAGTATTAGATTACGATGCACCATTGCAGGTTTACTGTATCCCTTGGACCTTGAAATCAACGATGAAACAGAGAAATTGCATCGATATTGAATACAAAAGGAAAAATGTCGACTTATTTACAAGAGGAGTAACTCTTCTAATAGTTCGTGCTTTGAGCCTTTCCTGGGACAGCAGTGTTAGATTCCGATGCACCATTGCAGGTTTACTGTATCCCTTGAACCTTGAAATCAACGATGAAACACAGATATTGCATCGATATTGAATACAGAAGGCAAAATGTCGACTTATTTACAAGAGGAGTAACTCTTCTAATAGTTCGTGATTTTAGCCTTTCCTGTTACAGCAGTATTAGATTACGATGCACCATTGCAGGCTTACTGTATTCCTTGGACCTTTAAATCAACGATGAAACACAGAAATTGCAACGATATTGAATACAAAAGGCAAAATGTCGACTTACTTACAAGAGGAGTAACTCTTCTAATAGTTCGTGCTTTGAGCCTTTCCAGGGAGAACAGTATTAGATTCCGATGCACCATTGCAGGATTACTGTATCCCTTGGACCTTCAAATCAACAATCAAACACAGAAATTCCATCGATATTAAATACAAAAGTCAAAATGTCGACTTATTTACAAGAGGAGTAACTCTTCTAATAGTTCGTGCTTTGAGCCTTTCCTGGAACAGCAGTATTAGATTCCGATGCACCATTGCAGGTTTACTGGATCCCTTGGAATTTCAGATCACCGACGAAACACAGAAATTGCACCGATATTGAATACAAAAGGCAAAATGTCGACTTATTTATAAGAGGATTAACTCTTCTAATAGTTCGTGCTTTGAGCCTTTCCTGGGACAGCAGTATTAGATTCCGATGCACCAGTGCCGGTTTACTGTATCCCTTGGACCTTCAAATCAACGATGAAACACAGAAATTGCATCGATATTGAATACAAAAGGCAAAATGTCGTTTTATTCATAAAAGGAGTATCTTTCTAATACTTCGTGCTTTGAGCCTTTCCTGGGACAGCAGTATTAGATTACGATGCACCATTGCAGGTTTACTGTATCCCTTGGACCTTGAAATCAACGATGAAACAGAGAAATTGCATCGATATTGAATACAAAAGGAAAAATGTCGACTTATTTACAAGAGGAGTAACTCTTCTAATAGTTCGTGCTTTGAGCCTTTCATGGCACAGCAGTGATAGATTCCGATGCACCATTGCAGGTTTACTGTATCCCTTGAACCTTGAAATCAACGATGAAACACAGATTTTGCATTGATATTGAATACAAAAGGCAAAATGTCGACTTATTTACAAGAGGAGTAACTCCTCTAATAGTTCGTGATTTTAGCCTTTCCTGTTACAGCAGTATTAGATTACGATGCCCCATTGCAGGCTTACTGGATCCCTTGAACCTTCAATTCAACGATGAAACACAGATATTGCATCGATATTGAATAAAAAAGGCAAAATGTCGACTTATTTACAAGAGGAGTAACTCTTCTAATAGTTCGTGATTTTAGCCTTTCCTGTTACAGCAGTATTAGATTCCGATGCACCATTGCAGGCTTACTGTATCCCTTGGACCTTCAAATCAACGATGAAACACAGAAATTGCATCGATATTGAATACAAAAGGCAAAATGTCGACTTATTTACAAGAGGAGTAGCTCTTCTAATAGTTCGTGCTTTGAGCCTTTCCTGGGAGAGCAGTAGTAGACTCCGATGGACCATTACAGGTTTACTGTATTCCTTGGACCTTTAAATCAACGATGAAACACAGAAATTGCATCGATATTGAATACAAAAGGCAAAATGTCGACTTATTTACAAGAGGAGTAACTCTTCTAATAGTTCGTGCTTTGAGCCTTTCCAGGGAGAACAGTATTAGATTCCGATGCACCATTGCAGGATTACTGTATCCCTTGGACCTTCAAATCAACAATCAAACACAGAAATTCCATCGATATTAAATACAAAAGTGAAAATGTCGACTTATTTACAAGAGGAGTAACTCTTCTAATAGTTCGTGCTTTGAGCCTTTCCTGGAACAGCAGTATTAGATTCCGATGCACCATTGCAGGTTTACTGTATCCCTTGGACCTTCTAATCAACGATGAGACACAGAAATTGCATCGATATTGAATACAAAAGGCAAAATGTCGACTTATTTATAAGAGGAGTAACTCTTCTAATAGTTCGTGCTTTTAGCCTTTCCTGGGACAGCAGTATTAGATTCCGATGCACCATTGCAGGTTTACTGTATCCCTTGGAATTTCAGATCACCGATGAAACACAGAAATTACACCGATATTGAATACAAAAGGCAAAATGTCGACTTATTTATAAGAGGAGTAACTCTTCTAATAGTTCGTGCTTTGAGCCTTTCCTGGGACAGCAGTATTAGATTCCGATGCACCATTGCCGGTTTACTGTATCCCTTGGACCTTCAAATCAACGATGAAACACAGAAATTGTATCGATATTGAATACAAAAGGCAAAATGTCGACTTATTTACAAGAGGAGTAACTCTTCTAATAGTTCGTGATTTGAGCATTTATTGGGACAGCAGTATTCGATTCCGATGCACCATTGCAGGTTTTTTGTATCCCTTGGTCCTTCAAATCAACGATGAAACACAGAAATTGCATCGATATTGAATACAAAAGTCAAAATGTCGACTTATTTACAAGAGGAGTAACTCTTCTAATAGTTCGTGCTTTGAGCCTTTCCTGGGAGAGCAGTATTAGATTTCGATGCACCATTGCAGGTTTACTGTATCCTTTGACCTTCAAATCAACGATGAAACACAGAAATTCCATCGATATTGAATACAAAAGGCAAAATGTCGACTTATTTATAAGAGGTGTAACTCTTCTAATAGTTCGTGTTTGAGCCTTTCCTGGGACAGCAGTATTAGATTCCGATGCACCATTGCAGGTTTACTGTATCCCTCGGACCTTCACATCAACGATGAAAAACAGATATTGCATCGATATTGAATACAAAAGGCAAAATGTCGACTTATTTACAAGAGGAGTAACTCTTCTAATAGTTCGTGCTTTGAGCCTTTCCTGGGACCGCAGTATTAGATAACGATGCACCATTGCAGGTTTATTGTATCCCTTGGACTTTCAAATCAACGATGAAACACAGAAATTGCATCGATATTGAATACAAAAGGCAAAATATCGTCTTATTCATAAGAGGAGTAACTCTTCTAATACTTCGTGCTTTGAGCCTTTCCTGGGACAGCAGTATTAGATTACGATGCACCATTGCAGGTTTACTGTATCCCTTGGACCTTGAAATCAACGATGAAACAGAGAAATTGCATCGATATTGAATACAAAAGGAAAAATGTCGACTTATTTACAAGAGGAGTAACTCTTCTAATAGTTCGTGCTTTGAGCCTTTCCTGGGACAGCAGTGTTAGATTCCGATGCACCATTGCAGGTTTACTGTATCCCTCGGACCTTCACATCAACGATGAAAAACAGATATTGCATCGATATTGAATACAAAAGGCAAAATGTCGACTTATTTATAAGAGGAGTAAATCTCCTAATTGTTTGTGCTTTGAGCCTTTCCTGGGACAGCAGTATTAGATTCCGATGCACCATCGCAGGTTTACTATATCCCTTGGACCTTCAATTCAACGATGAAACACAGAAATTGCATCGATATTGAATACAAAAGGCAAAATGTCGACTTATTTACAAGAGGAGTAACTCTTCTAATAGTTCGTGCTTTGAGCCTTTCCTGGGACAGCCGTACTAGATTCCAATGCACCATTGAATGTTTACTGTATCTCTTGGACCTTCAAATCAACTATGAAACACAGAAATTGCATCGATATTTAATACAAAAGGCAAAATGTCGACTTATTTACAAGAGGAGTAGAACTTCTAATAGTTCGTGCTTTGAGCCTTTCCTGGGACAGCAGTAGTAGACTCCGATGGACCATTACAGGTTTACTGTATTCCTTGGACCTTTAAATCAACGATGAAACACAGAAATTTCAACGATATTGAATACAAAAGGCAAAATGTCGACTTACTTACAAGAGGAGTAACTCTTCTAATAGTTCGTGCTTTGAGCCTTTCAGGGAGAACAGTATTAGATTCCGATGCACCATTGCAGGATTACTGTATCCCTTGGACCTTCAAATCAACAATCAAACACAGAAATTCCATCGATATTAAATACAAAAGTCAAGATGTCGACTTATTTACAAGAGGAGTAACTCTTCTAATAGTTCGTGCTTTGAGCCTTTCCTGGAACAGCAGTATTAGATTCCGATGCACCATTGCAGGTTTACTGTATCCCTTGGACCTTCTAATCAACGATGAGACACAGAAATTGCATCGATATTGAATACAAAAGGCAAAATGTCGACTTATTTATAAGAGGAGTAACTCTTTTAATAGTTCGTGCTTTTAGCCTTTCCTGGGACAGCAGTATTAGATTCCGATGCACCATTGCAGGTTTACTGTATCCCTTGGAATTTCAGATCACCGATGAAACACAGAAATTGCACCGATATTGAATACAAAAGGCAAAATGTCGACTTATTTATAAGAGGAGTAACTCTTCTAATAGTTCGTGCTTTGAGCCTTTCCTGGGACAGCAGTATTAGATTCCAATGCACCATTGCCGGTTTACTGTATCCCTTGGACCTTCAAATCAACGATGAAACACAGAAATTGCATCGATATTGAATACAAAAGGCAAAATGTCGTCTTATTCATAAGAGGAGTAACTCTTCTAATACTTCGTGCTTTGAGCCTTTTCTGGGACAGCAGTATTAGATTACGATGCACCATTGCAGGTTTACTGTATCCCTTGGACCTTGAAATCAACGATGAAACAGAGAAATTGCATCGATATTGAATACAAAAAAAAAAAAATGTCGACTTATTTACAAGAGGAGTAACTCTTCTAATAGTTCGTGCTTTGAGCCTTTCCTGGGACAGCAGTGATAGATTCCGATGCACCATTGCAGGTTTACTGTATCACTTGAACCTTGAAATCAACGATGAAACACAGATATTGCATCGATATTGAACACAAAAGGCAAAATGTCGACTTATTTACAAGAGGAGTAACCCTTCTAATAGTTCGTGATTTTAGCCTTTCCTGTTACAGCAGTATTAGATTACGATGCCCCATTGCAGGCTTACTGTATCCCTTGAACCTTCAATTCAACGATGAAACACAGATATTGCATCGATATTGAATAAAAAAGGCAAAATGTCGACTTATTTACAAGAGGAGTAACTCTTCTAATAGTTCGTGATTTTAGCCTTTCCTGTTACAGCAGTATTAGATTCCGATGCACCATTGCAGGCTTACTGTATCCCTTGGACCTTCAAATCAACGAAGAAACACAGAAATTGCATCGATATTGAATACAAAAGGCAAAATGTCGACTTATTTACAAGAGGAGTAGCTCTTCTAATAGTTCGTGCTTTGAGCCTTTCCTGGGACAGCAGTAGTAGACTCCGATGGACCATTACAGGTTTACTGTATTCCTTGGACCTTCAAATCAACGATGAAACACAGAAATTGCATCGATATTGAATACAAAAGGCAAAATGTCGACTTATTTACAAGAGGAGTAGCTCTTCTAATAGTTCGTGCTTTGAGCCTTTCCTGGGACAGCAGTAGTAGACTCCGATGCACCATTGCAGGATTACTGTATCCCTTGGACCTTCAAATCAACAATCAAACACAGAAATTCCATCGATATTAAATACAAAAGTGAAAATGTCGACTTATTTACAAGAGGAGTAACTCTTCTAATAGTTCGTGCTTTGAGCCTTTCCTGGAACAGCAGTATTAGATTCCGATGCACCATTGCAGGTTTACTGTATCCCTTGGACCTTCTAATCAACGATGAGACACAGAAATTGCATCGATATTGAATACAAAAGGCAAAATGTCGACTTATTTATAAGAGGAGTAACTCTTCTAATAGTTCGTGCTTTTAGCCTTTCCTGGGACAGCAGTATTAGATTCCGATGCACCATTGCAGGTTTACTGTATCCCTTGGAATTTCAGATCACCGATGAAACACAGAAATTACACCGATATTGAATACAAAAGGCAAAATGTCGACTTATTTATAAGAGGAGTAACTCTTCTAATAGTTCGTGCTTTGAGCCTTTCCTGGGACAGCAGTATTAGATTCCGATGCACCATTGCCGGTTTACTGTATCCCTTGGACCTTCAAATCAACGATGAAACACAGAAATTGTATCGATATTGAATACAAAAGGCAAAATGTCGACTTATTTACAAGAGGAGTAACTCTTCTAATAGTTCGTGATTTGAGCATTTATTGGGACAGCAGTATTCGATTCCGATGCACCATTGCAGGTTTTTTGTATCCCTTGGTCCTTCAAATCAACGATGAAACACAGAAATTGCATCGATATTGAATACAAAAGTCAAAATGTCGACTTATTTACAAGAGGAGTAACTCTTCTAATAGTTCGTGCTTTGAGCCTTTCCTGGGAGAGCAGTATTAGATTTCGATGCACCATTGCAGGTTTACTGTATCCTTTGACCTTCAAATCAACGATGAAACACAGAAATTCCATCGATATTGAATACAAAAGGCAAAATGTCGACTTATTTATAAGAGGTGTAACTCTTCTAATAGTTCGTGTTTGAGCCTTTCCTGGGACAGCAGTATTAGATTCCGATGCACCATTGCAGGTTTACTGTATCCCTCGGACCTTCACATCAACGATGAAAAACAGATATTGCATCGATATTGAATACAAAAGGCAAAATGTCGACTTATTTACAAGAGGAGTAACTCTTCTAATAGTTCGTGCTTTGAGCCTTTCCTGGGACCGCAGTATTAGATAACGATGCACCATTGCAGGTTTATTGTATCCCTTGGACTTTCAAATCAACGATGAAACACAGAAATTGCATCGATATTGAATACAAAAGGCAAAATATCGTCTTATTCATAAGAGGAGTAACTCTTCTAATACTTCGTGCTTTGAGCCTTTCCTGGGACAGCAGTATTAGATTACGATGCACCATTGCAGGTTTACTGTATCCCTTGGACCTTGAAATCAACGATGAAACAGAGAAATTGCATCGATATTGAATACAAAAGGAAAAATGTCGACTTATTTACAAGAGGAGTAACTCTTCTAATAGTTCGTGCTTTGAGCCTTTCCTGGGACAGCAGTGTTAGATTCCGATGCACCATTGCAGGTTTACTGTATCCCTCGGACCTTCACATCAACGATGAAAAACAGATATTGCATCGATATTGAATACAAAAGGCAAAATGTCGACTTATTTATAAGAGGAGTAAATCTCCTAATTGTTTGTGCTTTGAGCCTTTCCTGGGACAGCAGTATTAGATTCCGATGCACCATCGCAGGTTTACTATATCCCTTGGACCTTCAATTCAACGATGAAACACAGAAATTGCATCGATATTGAATACAAAAGGCAAAATGTCGACTTATTTACAAGAGGAGTAACTCTTCTAATAGTTCGTGCTTTGAGCCTTTCCTGGGACAGCCGTACTAGATTCCAATGCACCATTGAATGTTTACTGTATCTCTTGGACCTTCAAATCAACTATGAAACACAGAAATTGCATCGATATTTAATACAAAAGGCAAAATGTCGACTTATTTACAAGAGGAGTAGAACTTCTAATAGTTCGTGCTTTGAGCCTTTCCTGGGACAGCAGTAGTAGACTCCGATGGACCATTACAGGTTTACTGTATTCCTTGGACCTTTAAATCAACGATGAAACACAGAAATTTCAACGATATTGAATACAAAAGGCAAAATGTCGACTTACTTACAAGAGGAGTAACTCTTCTAATAGTTCGTGCTTTGAGCCTTTCAGGGAGAACAGTATTAGATTCCGATGCACCATTGCAGGATTACTGTATCCCTTGGACCTTCAAATCAACAATCAAACACAGAAATTCCATCGATATTAAATACAAAAGTCAAGATGTCGACTTATTTACAAGAGGAGTAACTCTTCTAATAGTTCGTGCTTTGAGCCTTTCCTGGAACAGCAGTATTAGATTCCGATGCACCATTGCAGGTTTACTGTATCCCTTGGACCTTCTAATCAACGATGAGACACAGAAATTGCATCGATATTGAATACAAAAGGCAAAATGTCGACTTATTTATAAGAGGAGTAACTCTTTTAATAGTTCGTGCTTTTAGCCTTTCCTGGGACAGCAGTATTAGATTCCGATGCACCATTGCAGGTTTACTGTATCCCTTGGAATTTCAGATCACCGATGAAACACAGAAATTGCACCGATATTGAATACAAAAGGCAAAATGTCGACTTATTTATAAGAGGAGTAACTCTTCTAATAGTTCGTGCTTTGAGCCTTTCCTGGGACAGCAGTATTAGATTCCAATGCACCATTGCCGGTTTACTGTATCCCTTGGACCTTCAAATCAACGATGAAACACAGAAATTGCATCGATATTGAATACAAAAGGCAAAATGTCGTCTTATTCATAAGAGGAGTAACTCTTCTAATACTTCGTGCTTTGAGCCTTTTCTGGGACAGCAGTATTAGATTACGATGCACCATTGCAGGTTTACTGTATCCCTTGGACCTTGAAATCAACGATGAAACAGAGAAATTGCATCGATATTGAATACAAAAAAAAAAAAATGTCGACTTATTTACAAGAGGAGTAACTCTTCTAATAGTTCGTGCTTTGAGCCTTTCCTGGGACAGCAGTGATAGATTCCGATGCACCATTGCAGGTTTACTGTATCACTTGAACCTTGAAATCAACGATGAAACACAGATATTGCATCGATATTGAACACAAAAGGCAAAATGTCGACTTATTTACAAGAGGAGTAACCCTTCTAATAGTTCGTGATTTTAGCCTTTCCTGTTACAGCAGTATTAGATTACGATGCCCCATTGCAGGCTTACTGTATCCCTTGAACCTTCAATTCAACGATGAAACACAGATATTGCATCGATATTGAATAAAAAAGGCAAAATGTCGACTTATTTACAAGAGGAGTAACTCTTCTAATAGTTCGTGATTTTAGCCTTTCCTGTTACAGCAGTATTAGATTCCGATGCACCATTGCAGGCTTACTGTATCCCTTGGACCTTCAAATCAACGAAGAAACACAGAAATTGCATCGATATTGAATACAAAAGGCAAAATGTCGACTTATTTACAAGAGGAGTAGCTCTTCTAATAGTTCGTGCTTTGAGCCTTTCCTGGGACAGCAGTAGTAGACTCCGATGGACCATTACAGGTTTACTGTATTCCTTGGACCTTTAAATCAACGATGAAACACAGAAATTGCATCGATATTGAATACAAAAGGCAAAATGTCGACTTATTTGCAAGAGGAGTAACTCTTCTAATAGTTCGTGCTTTGAGCCTTTCCAGGGAGAACAGTATTAGATTCCGATGCACCATTGCAGGATTACTGTATCCCTTGGACCTTCAAATCAATAATCAAACACAGAAATTCCATCGATATTAAATTCAAAAGTGAAAATGTCGACTTATTTACAAGAGGAGTAACTCTTCTAATAGTTCGTGATTTGAGCCTTTCCTGGGACAGCAGTATTAGATTCCGATGCACCATTGCCGGTTTACTGTATCCCTTGGACCTTCAAATCAACGATGAAACACAGAAATTGCATCGATATTGATTACAAAAGTCAAAATGTCGACTTATTTACAAGAGGAGTAACTCTTCTAATAGTTCGTGCTTTGAGCCTTTCCTGGGAGAGCAGTATTAGATTCCGATGCACCATTGCAGGTTTACTGTATCCTTTGACCTTCAAATCAACGATGAAACACAGAAATTCCATCGATATTGAATACAAAAGGCAAAATGTCGACTTATTTATAAGAGGTGTAACTCTTCTAATAGTTCGTGTTTGAGCCTTTCCTAGGACAGCAGTATTAGATTCCGATGCACCATTGCAGGTTTACTGTATCCCTCGGACCTTCACATCAACGATGAAAAACAGATATTGCATCGATATTGAATACAAAAGGCAAAATGTCGACTTATTTATAAGAGGAGTAAATCTCCTAATTGTTTGTGCTTTGAGCCTTTCCTGGGACAGCAGTATTAGATTCCGATGCACCATCGCAGGTTTACTATATCCCTTGGACCTTCAATTCAACGATGAAACACAGAAATTGCATCGATATTGAATACAAAAGGCAAAATGTCGACTTATTTACAAGAGGAGTAACTCTTCTAATAGTTCGTGCTTTGAGCCTTTCCTGGGACAGCCGTACTAGATTCCAATGCACCATTGAATGTTTACTGTATCTCTTGGACCTTCAAATCAACTATGAAACACAGAAATTGCATCGATATTGAATACAAAAGGCATAATGTCGACTTATTTATAAGAGGAGTAACTCTTCTAATAATTCGTGCTTTGAGCCGTTCCTGGGACCGCAGTATTAGATAACGATGCACCATTGCAGGTTTATTGTATCCCTTGGACTTTCAAATCAACGATGAAACACAGAAATTGCATCGATATTGAATACAAAAGGCAAAATATCGTCTTATTCATAAGAGGAGTAACTCTTCTAATACTTCGTGCTTTGAGCCTTTCCTGGGACAGCAGTATTAGATGACGATGCACCATTGCAGGTTTACTGTATCCCTTGGACCTTGAAATCAACGATGAAACAGAGAAATTGCATCGATATTGAATACAAAAGGAAAAATGTCGACTTATTTACAAGAGGAGTAACTCTTCTAATAGTTCGTGCTTTGAGCCTTTCCTGGGACAGCAGTGTTAGATTCCGATGCACCATTGCAGGTTTACTGTATCCCTTGAACCTTGAAATCAACGATGAAACACAGATATTGCATCGATATTGAATACAAAAGGCAAAATGTCGACTTATTTACAAGAGGAGTAACTCTTCTAATAGTTCGTGATTTTAGCCTTTCCTGTTACAGCAGTATTAGATTACGATGCACCATTGCAGGCTTACTGTATCCCTTGAACCTTCAAATCAACGATGAAACACAGATATTGCATCGATATTGAATAAAAAAGGCAAAATGTCGACTTATTTACAAGAGGAGTAACTCTTCTAATAGTTCGTGATTTTAGCCTTTCCTGTTACAGCAGTATTAGATTCCGATGCACCATTGCAGGCTTCCTGTATCCCTTGGACCTTCAAATCAACGATGAAACACAGAAATTGCATCGATATTTAATACAAAAGGCAAAATGTCGACTTATTTACAAGAGGAGTAGCTCTTCTAATAGTTCGTGCTTTGAGCCTTTCCTGGGACAGCAGTAGTAGACTCCGATGGACCATTACAGGTTTACTGTATTCCTTGGACCTTTAAATCAACGATGAAACACAGAAATTGCATCGATATTGAATACAAAAGGCAAAATGTCGACTTATTTACAAGAGGAGTAACTCTTCTAATAGTTCGTGCTTTGAGCCTTTCCAGGGAGAACAGTATTAGATTCCGATGCACCATTGCAGGATTACTGTATCCCTTGGACCTTCAAATCAACAATCAAACACAGAAATTCCATCGATATTAAATTCAAAAGTGAAAATGTCGACTTATTTACAAGAGGAGTAACTCTTCTAATAGTTCGTGCTTTGAGCCTTTCCTGGAACAGCAGTATTAGATTCCGATGCACCATTGCAGGTTTACTGTATCCCTTGGACCTTCTAATCAACGATGAGACACAGAAATTGCATCGATATTGAATACAAAAGGCAAAATGTCGACTTATTTATAAGAGGAGTAACTCTTCTAATAGTTCGTGCTTTTAGCCTTTCCTGGGACAGCAGTATTAGATTCCGATGCACCATTGCAGGTTTACTGTATCCCTTGGAATTTCATATCACCGATGAAACACAGAAATTGCACCGATAATGAATACAAAAGGCAAAATGTCGATTTATTTATAAGGGGAGTAACTCTTCTAATAGTTCGTGCTTTGAGCCTTTCCTGGGACAGCAGTATTAGATTCCGATGCACCATTGCCGGTTTACTGTATCCCTTGGACCTTCAAATCAACGATGAAACACAGAAATTGCATCGATATTGAATACAAAAGGCAAAATGTCGACTTATTTACAAGAGGAGTAACTCTTCTAATAGTTCATGGTTTGAGCATTTATTGGGACAGCAGTATTCGATTCCGATGCACCATTGCAGGTTTTTTGTATCCCTTGGTCCTTCAAATCAACGATGAAACACAGAAATTGCATCGATATTGAATACAAAAGTCAAAATGTCGACTTATTTACAAGAGGAGTAACTCTTCTAATAGTTCGTGCTTTGAGCCTTACCTGGGAGAGCAGTATTAGATTCCGATGCACCATTGCAGGTTTACTGTATCCCTTTGACCTTCAAATCAACGATGAAACACAGAAATTCCATCGATATTGAATACAAAAGGCAAAATGTCGACTTATTTATAAGAGGTGTAACTCTTCTAATAGTTCGTGTTTGAGCCTTTCCTGGGACAGCAGTATTAGATTCCGATGCACCATTGCAGGTTTACTGTATCCCTCGGACCTTCACATCAACGATGAAAAACAGATATTGCATCGATATTGAATACAAAAGGCAAAATGTCGACTTATTTATAAGAGGAGTAAATCTCCTAATTGTTTGTGCCTTGAGCCTTTCCTGGGACAGCAGTATTAGATTCCGATGCACCATCGCAGGTTTACTATATCCCTTGGACCATCAATTCAACGATGAAACACAGAAATTGCATCGATATTGAATACAAAAGGCAAAATGTCGACTTATTTATAAGAGGAGTAACTCTTCTAATAGTTCGTGCTTTTAGCCTTTCCTGGGACAGCAGTATTAGATTCCGATGCACCATTGCAGGTTTACTGTATCCCTTGGAATTTCATATCACCGATGAAACACAGAAATTGCACCGATAATGAATACAAAAGGCAAAATGTCGATTTATTTATAAGGGGAGTAACTCTTCTAATAGTTCGTGCTTTGAGCCTTTCCTGGGACAGCAGTATTAGATTCCGATGCACCATTGCCGGTTTACTGTATCCCTTGGACCTTCAAATCAACGATGAAACACAGAAATTGCATCGATATTGAATACAAAAGGCAAAATGTCGACTTATTTACAAGAGGAGTAACTCTTCTAATAGTTCGTGGTTTGAGCATTTATTGGGACAGCAGTATTCGATTCCGATGCACCATTGCAGGTTTTTTGTATCCCTTGGTCCTTCAAATCAACGATGAAACACAGAAATTGCATCGATATTGAATACAAAAGTCAAAATGTCGACTTATTTACAAGAGGAGTAACTCTTCTAATAGTTCGTGCTTTGAGCCTTACCTGGGAGAGCAGTATTAGATTCCGATGCACCATTGCAGGTTTACTGTATCCCTTTGACCTTCAAATCAACGATGAAACACAGAAATTCCATCGATATTGAATACAAAAGGCAAAATGTCGACTTATTTATAAGAGGTGTAACTCTTCTAATAGTTCGTGTTTGAGCCTTTCCTGGGACAGCAGTATTAGATTCCGATGCACCATTGCAGGTTTACTGTATCCCTCGGACCTTCACATCAACGATGAAAAACAGATATTGCATCGATATTGAATACAAAAGGCAAAATGTCGACTTATTTATAAGAGGAGTAAATCTCCTAATTGTTTGTGCTTTGAGCCTTTCCTGGGACAGCAGTATTAGATTCCGATGCACCATCGCAGGTTTACTATATCCCTTGGACCATCAATTCAACGATGAAACACAGAAATTGCATCGATATTGAATACAAAAGGCAAAATGTCGACTTATTTACAAGAGGAGTAACTCTTCTAATAGTTCGTGCTTTGAGCCTTTCCTGGGACAGCCGTACTAGATTCCAATGCACCATTGAATGTTTACTGTATCTCTTGGACCTTCAAATCAACTATGAAACACAGAAATTGCATCGATATTGAATACAAAAGGCATAATGTCGACTTATTTATAAGAGGAGTAACTCTTCTAACAATTCGTGCTTTGAGCCGTTCCTGGGACCGCAGTATTAGATTCCGATGCATCATTGCAGGTTTATTGTATCCCTTGGACCTTCAAATCAACGATGAAACACAGAAATTGCATCGATATTGAATAAAAATGTCAAAATGTAGTCTTATTCATAAGAGGAGTAACTTTTCTAATAGTTCGTGCTTTGAGCCTTTCCTGGGACAGCAGCATTAGATTACGATGCACCATTGCAGGTTTACTGTATCCCTTGGACCTTGAAATCAACGATGAAATACAGAAATTGCATCGATATTGAATACAAAAGGAAAAATGTCGACTTATTTACAAGAGGAGTAACTCTTCTAATAGTTCGTGTTTTGAGCCTTTCCTGGGACAGCAGTATTAGATTGCGATGCACCATTGTAGGTTTACTGTATCTGTTGGACAGTCAAAGCAACGATGAAACACAGAAATTACATCGATATTGAATACAAAAGGCAAAATGTCGACTTATTTACAAGAGGAGTAACTCTTCTAATAGTTCGTGCTTTGAGCCTTTCCTAGGACAGCAGTATTAGATTCCGTTGCACCATTGCAGGTTTACTGTATCCCTTGGACCTTCAGATCAACGATGAAAAACAGAAATTGCATCGATATTTAATACAAAAGGCAAAATGTCAACTTATCTATAAGAGGAGTAACTCTTCTAATAATTCGTGCTTTGAGCCTTTCCTGGGACAGCAGTATTAGATTACGATGCACCATTGCAGGTTTACTGTATCCCTTGGACCTTGAAATCAACGATGAAATACAGAAATTGCATCGATATTGAATACAAAAGGAAAAATGTCGACTTATTTACAAATGGAGTAACTCTTCTAATAGTTCGTGCTTTGAGCCTTTCCTGGGACAGCAGTATTAGATTCCGATGCACCATTGCAGGTTTACTGTATGCCTTGGACCTTCAGATCTACGATGAATCACAGAAATTGCATCGATGTTGGATACAAAAGGCAAAATGTCGACTTATTTACGAGAGGAGTAACTCTTCTAAAAGTTCATGATTTTAGCCTTTCCTGGGACAGCAGTATTAGATTCCGATGCACCATTGCAGGTTTACTGTATCCCTTCGACCTTCAAATCAACGAAGAAACACAGAATTTGCATCGATATTGAATACAAAAGGCATAATGTCGACTTATTTACAAGAGGAGTAACTCTTCTAATAGTTCGTGCTTTGAGCCATTCCTGGGACAGCAGTATTAGATTCCGATGCACCATTGCAGGTTTACTGTATCCCTTGGACCTTCAAAACAACGATGAAACACAGAAATTGCATCGATATTGAATACAAAAGGCAAAATGTCGACTTATTTATAAGAGGAGTATCTCTTCTAATAATTCGTGGATTGAGCCTTTCCTGGGACAGCAGTATGAGATTCCGATGCACCATTGCAGGTTTACACTATCCCTTGGACCTTCAAATGAACGATGAAACACAGATATTGCATCGATATTGAATACAAAAGGCAAAGTGTCGACTTATTTACAAGAGGAGCAACTCTCCAAATAGTTCGTGCTTTTAGCCTTTCCTGGGACAGCAGCATTAGATTCCGATGCAATATTGCAGGTTTGCTGTATCCCTTGGACCTTCAAATCAACGATGAAACACAGAAATTGCATCGATTTTGAATACAAAAGGCAAATTGTCGACTTATTTACAAGAGGAGTAACTCTTCTAATAGTTCGTGATTTGAGCCTTTCCTGTTACACCAGTATTAGATTCCGAAGCACCATTGCAGGTTTACTGTATCCCTTGGACCTTCAAATCAACGATGAAACACCGAAATTGCATCGGTATTGAATACAAAAGGCAAAATGTCGACTTATTTACAAGAGGAGTAACTCTTCTAATAATTCGTGCTTTGAGCCTTTCCTGGAACAGCAGTATGAGATTCCGATGCACCATTGCAGGATTACTGTATCCCTTGGACCTTCAAATCAACGATGAAACACAGAAATTGCATCGATATTGAATAAAAAGGCAAAATGACGAATTATTTTCAAGAGTAGTAACTCTTCTAATAGCTCATGCTTTGAGCCTTTATTGGGACAGCAGTATTCGATTCCGAAGCACCATTGCAGGTTTACTGTTTCCCTTGGACCTACAAATCAACGATGAAACACAGAAATTGCATCGATATTGAATACAAATAGCAAAATGTCGACTTACTTACAAGAGGAGTAACACTTCTAATAGTTCGTGCTTTTAGCCGGTCCTGGGACAGCAGTATTAGATTACGATGCACCATTGCAGGTTTTCTGTATCCCTTGGACCTTGAAATCAACGATGAAACACAGAAATTGCATCGATATTGAATACAAAAGGCAAAATGTCGACTTATTTACAAGAGGAGTAACTCTTCTAAAAGTTCGTGATTTTAGCCTTTCCTGGGACAGTAGTATTAGATTCCGATGCACCATTGCAGGATTACTGTATCCCTTGGATCTTCAAATCAACGATGAAACACAGAAATTGCATCGATATTGAATACAAAATGCAAAATGACGACTTACTTATAAGAGGAGTAACTCTTCTAATAGTTCGTGCTTTGAGCCTTTCCTAGGACAGCAGTATTAGATTCCGATGCACCATTGCAGGTTTACTGTATCCCTAGGACCTTCAAATCAACGATGAAACACAGAAATTGCATCGATATTGAATACAAAAGGCAAAATGTCGACTTATTTATAAGAGGAGTAACTCTTCTAATAGTTCGTGCTTTTAGCCTTTCCTGAGACAGCAGTATTAGATTCCGATGCACCATTGCCGGTTTACTGTATCCCTTGGACCTTCAAATCAACGATGAAGCACAGAAATTGCATCGATATTGAATACAAAAGGCAAAGTGTCGACTTATTTACAAGAGGAGTAACTCTTCTTATAGTCGAGATTTGAGCCTTTCCTGGGACAGCAGTATTAGATTCCGATGCACCATTGCAGGTTTACTGTATCCCTTGGACCATGAAATCAACGATGAAACACAGAAATTGCATCGATATTGAATACAAAAGGCAAAATTTCGACTTATTTACAAGAGGAGTAACTCTTCTAAAAGTTCGTGATTTTAGCCTTTCCTGGGACAGCAGTATTAGATTCCGATGCACCACTGCAGGATTACTGTATCCCTTGGATCTTCAAATCAACGATGAAACACAGAAATTGCATTGACATTGAATACAAAAGGCAAAATATCGACTTATCTATAAGAGGAGTAACTCTTGTAATAGTTCGTCTCTTGAGCCATTCCTGGGACAGCTTTATTAGATTCCGATGCACCATTGCAGGTTTACTGTATCCCTTGGACCTTAAAATCAACGACAAAACACAGAAATTGAATCGACATTGAATACAAAAGGCAAAATGTCGACTTTTTTACAAGAGGAGTAACACTTCTAATAGTTCGTGCTTTTAGCCTTTCCTGGAACAGCAGTATTAGATTCCGTTGCACCATTGCAGGTTTACTGTATCCCTTGGACCTTCTAATCAACGATGAGACACAGAAATTGCATCGATATTGAATACAAAAGGCAAAATGTTGACTTATTTATAAGAGGAGTATCTCTTCTAATAATTCGTGGATTGAGCCTTTCCTGGGACAGCAGTATGAGATTCCGATGCACCATTGCAGGTTTACACTATCCCTTGGACCTTCAAATGAACGATGAAACACAGAAATTGCATCGATATTGAATACAAAAGGCAAAGTGTCGACTTATTTACAAGAGGAGCAACTCTCCAAATAGTTCGTGCTTTTAGCCTTTCCTGGGACAGCAGTATTAGATTCCGATGCAATATTGCAGGTTTGCTGTATCCCTTGGACCTTCAAATCAACGATGAAACACAGAAACTGCATCGATTTTGAATACAAAAGGCAAATTGTCGACTTATTTACAAGAGGAGTAACTCTTCTAATAGTTCGTGATTTGAGCCTTTCCTGTTACACCAGTATTAGATTCCGAAGCACCATTGCAGGTTTACTGTATCCCTTGGACCTTCAAATCAACGATGAAACACCGAAATTGCATCGGTATTGAATACAAAAGGCAAAATGTCGACTTATTTACAAGAGGAGTAACTCTTCTAATAATTCGTGCTTTGAGCCTTTCCTGGAACAGCAGTATGAGATTCCGATGCACCATTGCAGGTTTACTGTATCCCTTGGACCTTCAAATCAACGATGAAACACAGAAATTGCATCGATATTGAATAAAAAGGCAAAATGACGAATTATTTTCAAGAGTAGTAACTCTTCTAATAGTTCATGCTTTGAGCCTTTATTGGGACAGCAGTATTCGATTCCGAAGCACTATTGCAGGTTTACTGTTTCCCTTGGACCTTGAAATCAACGATGAAAGACAGAAATTGCGTCGATATTGAATACAAAAGGCAAAATGTCGACTTATTTAGAAGAGGAGTAACTCTTCTAATAGTTCGAGATTTGAGCCTTTCCTGGGACAGCAGTGTTAGATTGCGATGCACCATTGCCGGTTTACTGTATCCCTTGGACCTTCAAATCAACGATGAAGCACAGAAATTGCATCGATATTGAATACAAAATGCAAAATGTCGACTTATTTATAAGAGGAGTAACTCTTCTAACAGTTCGTGCTTTTAGCCTCTCCAGGGACAGCAGTATTAGATTCCGATGCACCATTGCAGGTTTACTGTATCCCTAGGACCTTCAAATCAACGATGAAACACAGATATTGCATCGAATTTGAATACAAAAGGCAAAATGTCGACTTATTTATAAGAGGAGTAACTCTTGTAATAGTTCGTCTCTTGAGCCATTCCTCGGACAGCAGTATTAGATTCCGATGCACCATTGCAGGTTTAGTGTATCCCTTGGACCTTCTAATCAACGATGAGACACAGAAATTGCATCGATATTGAATACAAAATGCAAAATGTCGACTTATTTATAAGAGGAGTAACTCTTCTAACAGTTCGTGCTTTTAGCCTCTCCAGGGACAGCAGTATTAGATTCCGATGCACCATTGCAGGTTTACTGTATCCCTAGGACCTTCAAATCAACGATGAAACACAGAAATTGCATCGAATTTGAATACAAAAGGCAAAATGTCGACTTATTTATAAGAGGAGTAACTCTTCTAATAGTTCGTGCTTTTAGCCTTTCCTGAGACAGCAGTATTAGATTCCGATGCACCATTGCCGGTTTACTGTATTCCTTGGACCTACAAATCAACGATGAAGCACAGAAATTGCATCGATATTGAATACAAAAGGCAAATTGTCGACTTATTTACAAGAGGAGTAACTCTTCTTATAGTCGAGATTTGAGCCTTTCCTGGGATAGCAGTATTAGATTCCGATGCACCATTGCAGGTTTACTGTATCCCTTGGACCTTGAAATCAACGATGAAACACAGAAATTGCATCGATATTGAATACAAAAGGCAAAATTTCGACTTATTTACAAGAGGAGTAACTCTTCTAAAAGTTCGTGATTTTAGCCTTTCCTGGGACAGCAGTATTAGATTCCGATGCACCATTGCAGGTTTACTGTATCCCTTGGACCTTCAAATCAAAGACAAAACACAGAAATTGAATCGACATTGAATACAAAAGGCAAAATGTCGACTTATTTACAAGAGGAATAACTCCACTAATATTTCGTGTTTTGAGCCATTCCTGGGACAGCAGTACTAGATTCCGATGCACCAATGCAGGTTTACTGTATCCCTTGGACCTTCAAATCAACGATGAAACACAGAAATTGCAACGATATTGAATACAAAAGCAAAATGTCGACTTATTTACAAGAGGAGTAACTGTTCTAAATGTTCGTGGTTTGAGCCTTTTCTGGGAAAGCAGTATTAGATTCCGATGCACCATTGCAGGTTTACTGTATCCCTTGGACCTTCAAATCAACGACAAAACACAGAAATTGCATCGATATTGAATACAAAAGGCAAAATGTCGACTTATTTACAAGAGAAGTAACTCTTTTAATAGATCGTGCTTTGAGCCTTACCTGGGAGAGCAGTATGAGATTCCGATGCACCATTGCAAGTTTACTGTATCCCTAGGACCTTCAAATCAACGATGAAACACAGAAATTGCATCGATATTGTATACAAAAGGCAAAATTTCGACTTATTTACAAGAGGAGTAACTCTTCTAATAGTTCGAGATTTGAGCCTTTCCTGGGACAGCAGTATTAGATTGCGATGCACCATTGCAGGTTTACTGTATGCCTTGGACCTTCAGATCTACGATGAAACTCAGAATTTGCATCGATATTGAATACAAAAAGAAAAATGTCGACTTCTTTACAAGAGGAGTAACTCTTCTAAAAGTTCGTGATTTTAGCCTTTCCTGGGACAGCAGTATTAGATTCCGATGCACCATTGCAGGTTTACTGTATCCCTTGGACCTTCTAATCAACGACAAAACACAGAAATTGCATCGATATTGAATACAAAAGGCAAAATGTCGACTTATTTACAAGAGGAGTAACTCTTCTAATAATTCGTGCTTTGAGCCTTTCCTGGGAGAGCAGTATGAGATTCCGATACACCATTGCAGGTTTACTGTATCCCTAGGACCTTGAAATCAACGATGAAAGACAGAAATTGCGTCGATATTGAATACAAAAGGCAAAATGTCGACTTATTTAGAAGAGGAGTAACTCTTCTAATAGTTCGAGACTTGAGCCTTTCCTGGGACAGCAGTGTTAGATTGCGATGCACCATTGCAGGTTTACTGTATGCCTTGGACCTTCAGATCTACGATGAAACACAGAAATTGCATCGATATTGAATACAAAATGCAAAATGTCGAGTATTTGCAAGAGGAGTAACTCTTATAGTAATTCGTGCTTTGAGCCTTTCCTGGGAGAGCAGTATGAGATTCCGATGCACCATTGCATATTTAGTGTATCCCTTGGACCTTCAAATCAACGATGAAACACAGTAATTGCACCGATATTGAATACAAAAAAAAATGTCGACTTATTTACAAGAGGAGTAACTCTTCTAAAAGTTCGTGATTTCAGCCTTTCCTGGGACAGCAGTATTAGATTCCGATGCACCATTGCAGGATTACTGTATCCCTTGGACCTTCAAATCAACGATGAAACACAGAAATTGCATCGACATTGAATACAAATGGCAAAATGTCGACTTATTTATAAGAGGAGTAACTCTTCTAATAGTTCGTCTTTTGAGCCATTCCTGGAACTGCAATATTAGATTCCGATGCACCATTGCAGGTTTACTGTATCCCTTGGACCTTCAAATCAACGATGAAACACAGAAATTGCATCGATATTGAATACAAAATGCAAAATGTCGAGTATTTGCAAGAGGAGTAACTCTTATAGTAATTCGTGCTTTGAGCCTTTCCTGGGAGAGCAGTATGAGATTCCGATGCACCATTGCTTATTTAGTGTATCCCTTGGACCTTCAAATCAACGATGAAACACAGAAATTGCATCGATATTCAATACAAAAGGCAAAATGTCGACTTATTTATAAGAGGAGTAACTCTTCTAATAGTTCGTGCTTTTAGCCTTTCCTGGAACAGCAGTATTAGATTCCGATGCAGCATTGCAGGTTTACTGTATCCCTTGGACCTTCTAATCAACGATGAGACACAGAAATTGCATCGATATTGACTACAAAAGGCAAAATGTCGACTTATTTATAAGAGGAGTAACTCTTCTAATAGTTCGTGATTTTAGCCTTTCCTGGGACAGCAATATTAGATTCCGATGCACCATTGCAGGTTTACTTTATCCCTTGGACCTTCAAATCAACGATGAAACACAGAAATTGCAGCGATATTGAATACAAAAGGCAAAATGTTGACTTATTTATAAGAGGAGTAACTCTTCTAATAGTTCGTGCTTTGAGCCTTTCCTGGGACAGCAGTATTAGATTCCAATGCACCATTGCCGGTTTACTGTATCCCTTGGACCTTCAAATCAACGATGAAACACAGAAATTGCATCGATATTGGATAAAAAAGGCAAAATGTCGACTTATTTACAACAGGAGTAACTCTTCTAATGGTTCGAGATTTGAGCCTTTCCTGGAACAGCAGTATAAGATTCCGATGCACCATCGCAGGTTTACTGTATCCCTTGGACCTTGAAATCAACGATGAAACACAGAAATTGCATCGATATTGAATACAAAAGGCAAAATGTCGACTTATTTACAAGAGAAGTAACTCTTTTAATAGATCGTGCTTTGAGCCTTACCTGGGAGAGCAGTATGAGATTCCGATGCACCATTGCAAGTTTACTGTATACCTAGGACCTTCAAATCAACGATGAAACACAGAAATTGCATCGATATTGTATACAAAAGGCAAAATTTCGACTTATTTACAAGAGGAGTAACTCTTCTAATAGTTCGAGATTTGAGCCTTTCCTGGGACAGCAGTATTAGATTGCGATGCACCATTGCAGGTTTACTGTATGCCTTGGACCTTCAGATCTACGATGAAACTCAGAATTTGCATCGATATTGAATACAAAAAGAAAAATGTCGACTTCTTTACAAGAGGAGTAACTCTTCTAAAAGTTCGTGATTTTAGCCTTTCCTGGGACAGCAGTATTAGATTCCGATGCACCATTGCAGGTTTACTGTATCCCTTGGACCTTCTAATCAACGACAAAACACAGAAATTGCATCGATATTGAATACAAAAGGCAAAATGTCGACTTATTTACAAGAGGAGTAACTCTTCTAATAATTCGTGCTTTGAGCCTTTCCTGGGAGAGCAGTATGAGATTCCGATACACCATTGCAGGTTTACTGTATCCCTAGGACCTTGAAATCAACGATGAAAGACAGAAATTGCGTCGATATTGAATACAAAAGGCAAAATGTCGACTTATTTAGAAGAGGAGTAACTCTTCTAATAGTTCGAGATTTGAGCCTTTCCTGGGACAGCAGTGTTAGATTGCGATGCACCATTGCAGGTTTACTGTATGCCTTGGACCTTCAGATCTACGATGAAACACAGAAATTGCATCGATATTGAATACAAAATGCAAAATGTCGAGTATTTGCAAGAGGAGTAACTCTTATAGTAATTCGTGCTTTGAGCCTTTCCTGGGAGAGCAGTATGAGATTCCGATGCACCATTGCATATTTAGTGTATCCCTTGGACCTTCAAATCAACGATGAAACACAGTAATTGCACCGATATTGAATACAAAAAAAAATGTCGACTTATTTACAAGAGGAGTAACTCTTCTAAAAGTTCGTGATTTCAGCCTTTCCTGGGACAGCAGTATTAGATTCCGATGCACCATTGCAGGATTACTGTATCCCTTGGACCTTCAAATCAACGATGAAACACAGAAATTGCATCGACATTGAATACAAATGGCAAAATGTCGACTTATTTATAAGAGGAGTAACTCTTCTAATAGTTCGTCTTTTGAGCCATTCCTGGAACTGCAATATTAGATTCCGATGCACCATTGCAGGTTTACTGTATCCCTTGGACCTTCAAATCAACGATGAAACACAGAAATTGCATCGATATTGAATACAAAATGCAAAATGTCGAGTATTTGCAAGAGGAGTAACTCTTATAGTAATTCGTGCTTTGAGCCTTTCCTGGGAGAGCAGTATGAGATTCCGATGCACCATTGCTTATTTAGTGTATCCCTTGGACCTTCAAATCAACGATGAAACACAGAAATTGCATCGATATTCAATACAAAAGGCAAAATGTCGACTTATTTATAAGAGGAGTAACTCTTCTAATAGTTCGTGCTTTTAGCCTTTCCTGGAACAGCAGTATTAGATTCCGATGCAGCATTGCAGGTTTACTGTATCCCTTGGACCTTCTAATCAACGATGAGACACAGAAATTGCATCGATATTGACTACAAAAGGCAAAATGTCGACTTATTTATAAGAGGAGTAACTCTTCTAATAGTTCGTGATTTTAGCCTTTCCTGGGACAGCAATATTAGATTCCGATGCACCATTGCAGGTTTACTTTATCCCTTGGACCTTCAAATCAACGATGAAACACAGAAATTGCAGCGATATTGAATACAAAAGGCAAAATGTTGACTTATTTATAAGAGGAGTAACTCTTCTAATAGTTCGTGCTTTGAGCCTTTCCTGGGACAGCAGTATTAGATTCCAATGCACCATTGCCGGTTTACTGTATCCCTTGGACCTTCAAATCAACGATGAAACACAGAAATTGCATCGATATTGGATAAAAAAGGCAAAATGTCGACTTATTTACAACAGGAGTAACTCTTCTAATGGTTCGAGATTTGAGCCTTTCCTGGAACAGCAGTATAAGATTCCGATGCACCATCGCAGGTTTACTGTATCCCTTGGACCTTGAAATCAACGATGAAACACAGAAATTGCATCGATATTGAATACAAAAGGCAAAATGTCGACTTATTTATAAGAAGAGTATCTCTTCTAATAATTCGTGGATTGAGCCTTTCCTGGGACAGCAGTATTAGATTCCGATGCACCATTGCAGGTTTACTGTATCCCTTGGATCTTCAAATCAACGATGAAACATAGAAATTGCATCGATATTGAATACAAAAGGCAAAATGTCGACTTATTTACAAGAGGAGTAACTCTACTAAAAGTTCGTGATTTTAGCCTTTCATGGGACAGCAGTATTAGATTCCGATGCACCATTGCAGGATTACTGTATCCCTTTGGGTCTTCAAATCAACGATGAAACACAGAAATTGCATCGACATTGAATACAAAAGGCAAAATGTCGACTTATTTATAAGAGGAGTAACTCATCTAAAAGTTCGTGATTTCAGCCTTTCCTGGGACAGCAGTAGTAGATTCCGATGCAGCATTGCAGGTTTACTGTATCCCTTGGACCTTCTAATCAACGATGAGACACAGAAATTGCATCGATATTGAATACAAAAGGCAAAATGTCGACTTATTTATAAGAGGAGTACCTCTTCTAATAGTTCGTGCTTTTAGCCTTTCCTGGGACAGCAATATTAGATTCCGATGCAGCATTGCATGTTTACTGTATCCCTTGGACCTTCTAATCAACGATGAAACACAGAAATTGCACCGATATTGAATACAGAAGGCAAAATGTCGACTTATTTATAAGAAGAGTATCTCTTCTAATAATTCGTGGATTGAGCCTTTCCTGGGACAGCAGTATGAGATTCAGATGCACCATTGCAGGTTTACTGTATCCCTTGGATCTTCAAATCAACGATGAAACATTGAAATTGCATCGATATTGAATACAAAAGGCAAAATGTCGACTTATTTACAAGAGGAGTAACTCTTCTTATAGATCGTGTTTTGAGCCTTTCCTGGGACAGCAGTATTAGATTCCGATGCACCATTGCAGGTTTACTGTATCCCTTGGACCTTCAAATCAGCGATGAAACACGGAAATTGCATCGATATTGCATACAAAAGTCAAAATGTCGACTTATTTACAAGAGGAGTAACTCTTCTAATAGTTCGTGGTTTGAGCCTTTCCTGGGACAGCAGTATTAGAATCCGATGCACCATTGCAGGTTTACTGTATCCCTTGGACCTTCAAATCAACGATGAAACACAGAAATTGCATCGATATTAAATTCAAAAAGCAAAATGAAGACTTATTTACAAGAGGAATAACTCTACTAATAGTTCGTGGTTTGAGCCTTTCCTGGGACAGCAGTATTAGAATCCGATGCACCATTGCATTATTACTGTATCCCTTGGACCTTCAAATCAACGATGAAACACTGAAATTGCATCGATATTGAATACAAAATGCAAAATGTCGACTTATTTATAAGAGGAGTAACTCTTGTAAACGTTCGTGGTTTGAGTATTTCCTGCGACAGCAGTATTAGATTCCGATGCACCTGTGCAGGTATACTGTATCCCTTGGACCTTGAAATCAGCGTTGAAACACAGAAATTGCATCGATATTGAATACAAAAGGCAAAATGTCGACTTATTTACAAGAGGAGTAACTCTTCTAAAAGTTCGTGACTTTAGCCTTTCATGGGACAGCAGTATTAGATTCCGATGCACCATTGCAGGATTACTGTATCCCTTTGGGTATTCAAATCAACGATGAAACACAGAAATTGCAACGACATTGAATACAAAAGGCAAAATGTCGACTTATTTATAAGAGGAGTAACTCTTGTAATAGTTCGTCCCTTGAGCCATCCCTGGGACAGCAGTATTAGATTCCGATGCACCATTGCAGGTTTACTGTATCCCTTGGACCTTCAAATCAACGACAAAACACAGAAATTGCATCGATATTGAATACAAAAGGCAAAATGTCGACTTATTTACAAGAGGAGTAACTCTTCTAATAATTCGTGCTTTGAGCCTTTCCTGGGAGAGCAGTATGAGATTCCGATGCACCATTGCAGGTTTACTGTATCCCTAGGACCTTGAAATCAACGATGAAAGACAGAAATTGCGTCGATATTGAATACAAAAGGCAAAATGTCGACTTATTTAGAAGAGGAGTAACTCTTCTAATAGATCGAGATTTGAGCCTTTCCTGGGACAGCAGTATTAGATTGCGATGCACCATTGCAGGTTTACTGTATGCCTTGGACCTTCAGATCTACGATGAAACACAGAAATTGCACCGATATTGAATACAAAAAGAAAAATGTCGACTTATTTACAAGAGGAGTAACTCTTCTAAAAGTTCGTGATTTCAGCCTTTCCTGGGACAGCAGTAGTGGATTCCGATGCACCATTGCAGGATTACTGTATCCCTTGGACCTTCAAATCAACGATGAAACACAGAAATTGCATCGACATTGAATACAAATGGCAAAATGTCCACTTATTTATAAGAGGAGTAACTCTTCTAATAGTTCGTCTTTTGAGCCATTCCTGGAACTGCAATATTAGATTCCGATGCACCATTGCAGGTTTACTGTATCCCTTGGACCTTCAAATCAACGATGAAACACAGAAATTGCATCGATATTGAATACAAAATGCAAAATGTCGAGTATTTGCAAGAGGAGTAACTCTTATAGTAATTCGTGCTTTGAGCCTTTCCTGGGAGAGCAGTATGAGATTCCGATGCACCATTGCAGGTTTAGTGTATCCCTTGGACCTTCAAATCAACGATGAAACACAGAAATTGCATCGATATTGAATACAAAAGGCAAAATGTCGACTTATTTACAAGAGGAGTAACACTTCTAATAGTTCGTGCTTTTAGCCTTTCCTGGAACAGCAGTATTAGATTCCGATGCAGCATTGCAGGTTTACTGTATCCCTTGGACCTTCTAATCAACGATGAGACACAGAAATTGCATCGATATTGAATACAAAAGGCAAAATGTCGACTTATTTATAAGAGGAGTAACTCTTCTAATAGTTCGTGTTTTTAGCCTTTCCTAGGACAGCAATATTAGATTCCGATGCACCATTGCAGGTTTACTTTATCCCTTGGACCTTCAAATCAACGATGAAACACAGAAATTGCAGCGATAGTGAATACAAAAGGCAAAATGTTGACTTATTTATAAGAGGAGTAACTCTTCTAATAGTTCGTGCTTTGAGCCTTTCCTGGGACAGCAGTATTAGATTCCAATGCACCATTGCCGGTTTACTGTATCCCCTGGACCTTCAAATCAACGATGAAACACAGAAATTGCATCGATATTGGATACAAAAGGCAAAATGTCGACTTATTTACAACAGGAGTAACTCTTCTAGTAGTTCGAGATTTGAGCCTTTCCTGGAACAGCAGTATAAGATTCCGATGCACCATTGCATGTTTACTGTATCCCTTGGACCTTCAAATCAACGACAAAACACAGAAATTGCATCGATATTGAATACAAAAAGCAAAATGTCGACTTATTTACAAGAGGAGTAACTCTTCTAATAATTCGTGCTTTGAGCCTTTCCTGGGAGAGCAGTATGAGATTCCGATGCACCATTGCAGGTTTACTGTATCCCTAGGACCTTGAAATCAACGATGAAACACAGATATTGCGTCGATATTGAATACAAAAGGCAAAATGTTGACTTATTTATAAGAGGAGTAACTCTTCTAATAGTTCGTGCTTTGAGCCTTTCCTGGGACAGCAATATTAGATTCCGATACACCATTGCAGGTTTACTGTATCCCATGGACCTTCAAATCAACGATGAAACACAGAAATTGCAGCGATATTGAATACAAAAGGCAAAATGTTGACTTATTTATAAGAGGAGTAACTCTTCTAATAGTTCGTGCTTTGAGCCTTTCCTGGGACAGCAG
Organism: Schistocerca cancellata; assembly: GCF_023864275.1. Lineage (NCBI taxonomy): Eukaryota > Metazoa > Arthropoda > Insecta > Orthoptera > Acrididae > Schistocerca > Schistocerca cancellata. The sequence goes on along the minus strand of NW_026046719.1, from coordinate 1,263,842 downwards.
TATTAGATTCCAATGCACCATTGCCGGTTTACTGTATCCCTTGGACCTTCAAATCAACGATGAAACACAGAAATTGCATCGATATTGAATACAAAAGGCGAAATGTCGACTTGTTTACAAGAGGAGTAACTCTTCTAATAGTTCGAGATTTGAGCCTTTCCTGGGACAGCAGTATAAGATTCCGATGCACCATTGCAGGTTTACTGAATCCCTTGGACCTTGAAATCAACGATGAAACACAGAAATTGCAGCGATATTGAGTACAAAAGGCAAAATGTCGACTTATTTACAAGAGGAGTAACTCTTCTAAAAGTTCATGATTTTAGCCTTTCCAGGTACAGCAGTATTAGATTCCGATGCACCATTGCAGGATTACTGTATCCCTTGGACCTTCAAATCAACGATGAAACACAGAAATTACATCGACATTGAATACAAAATGCAAAATGTCGACTTATTTATAAGAGGAGTAACTCTTCTAATAGTTCGTCTTTTGAGCCATTCCTGGGACAGCAGTATTAGATTCCGATGCACCATTGCAGGTTTACTGTATCCCTTGGACCTTCAAATCAACGATGAGACACAGAAATTGCATCGATATTGAATACAAAAGGCAAAATGTCGACTTATTTACAAGAGGAGTAACTCTTCTAATAGTTCGTGCTTTGAGCCTTTCCAGGGACAGCAGTATTAGATTCCGATGCACCATTGCAGGTTTACTGTATCCCTTGGACCTTCAAATCAACGATGAAACACAGAAATTGCATCGATACTGAATACAAAATGCAAAATGTCGACTTATTTACAAGAGGAGTAACTCTTCTAATTGTTCGTGCTTTGAGCCTTTCCAGGGACAGCAGTATTAGATTCCGATGCACCATTGCAGGTTTACTGTATCCCTTGGACCTTCAAATCAGCGATGAAACACAGAAATTGCATCGATATTGCATACAAAAGGAAAAATGTCAACTTATTTACAAGAGGAGTAACTCTTTTAATAGGTCGTGCTTTGAGCCTTTCGTGGGACAGCAGTATTGGATTCCGATGCACCATTGCAGGTTTACTGTATCCCTTGGACCTTCAAATCAACGATGAAACACAGATATTGCATCGATATTAAATTCAAAAGGCAAAATGTCGACTTATTTACAAGAGGAATAACTCTACTAATAGTTCGTGCTTTGAGCCATTCCTGGGACAGCAGTATTAGATTCCGATGCACCATTGCAGGTTTACTGTATCCCTTGGACCTTCAAATCAACGATGAAACACAGAAATTGCATCGATATTGAATACAAAATACAAAATGTCGACTTATTTATAAGAGGAGCAACTCTTCTAAATGTTCGTGGTTTGAGTATTTCCTGCGACAGCAGTATTAGATTCCGATGCACCAGTGCAGGGTTACTGTATCCCTTGGACCTTCAAATCAACGATGAAACACAGAAATTGCATCGATATTAAATACAAATAGCAAAATGTCGACTTACTTAGAAGACGAGTAACTCTTCTAATAGTTCGTGTTTGAGCCATTCCTGGGACAACAGTATTAGATTCCGATGCACCATTGCAGGTTTACTGTATCCCTTGGACCTTCAAATCAACGATGAAACACAGAAATTGCATCGATATTGAATACAAAAGGCAAAATATCGACTTAGTTACAAGAGGAGCAACTCTTCTAATAGTTCGTGCTTTTAGCCTTTCCTGGGACAACAGTATTAAATTCCGATGCACCATTGCAGGTTTACTGTATGCCTTGGACCTTCAGATCTACGATGAAACACAGAAATTGCATCGATATTGAATACAAAAGGCAAAATGTCGACTTACTTACAAGAGGAGTAACTCTTATAAAAGTTCGTGATTTTAGCTTTTCCTGGGACAGCAGTATTAGATTCCGATGCACCATTGCAGGTTTACTGTATCCCTTGGACCTTCAAATCAACGACGTAACACAGAAATCGCATCGATATTGAATAAAAAGGTAAAATGACGAATTATTTTCAAGAGTAGTAACTCTTCTAATAGTTCATGCTTTGAGCCTTTATTGGGACAGCAGTATTCGATTCCGAAGCACCATTGCAGATTTACTGTATCCCTTGGACCTTCAAATCAACGATGAAACACAGAAATTGCATCGATATTGAATACAAAAGGCAAAATGTCGATTTATTTACAAGAGGAGTAACTCTTCTGATAGTTCGTGGTTTGAGCCTATCCTGGGACAGCAGAATTAGATTCCGATGCACCATTGCAGGTTTACTGTATCCCTTGGACCTTCAAATCAACGATGAAACACAGACATTGCATCAATATTGAATACAAAAGGCAAAATGTCGACTTGTTTACAGAGGAGTAACTCTTCTAATAGTTCGTGCTTTGAGCCATTCCTGGGAGAGCAGTATTAGATTCCGATGCACCATTGCAGGTTTACTGTATCCCTTGGACCTTCAAATCAACGATGAAACACAGAAATTGCATCGATATTGAATACAAAAGGCAAAATGTCGACTTATTTATAAGAGGAGTAACTCTTCCAACAGTTCGTGTTTTAGCTTTTCCTGAGACAGCAGTATTAGATTCCGATGCACCATTGCCGGTTTACTGTATCCCATGGACCTTCAAATCAACGATGAAACACAGAAATTGCATCGATATTGAATACAAAAGGCAAAATGTCGACTTATTTACAAGACGAATAACTCTTCTTATAGTTCGAGATTTGAGCCTTTCCTGGGACAGCAGTATAAGATTCCGATGCACCATTACAGGTGTACTGTATCCCTTGGACCTTGACATCAACGATGAAACACAGAAATTGCATCGATATTAAATACAAAAGGCAAAATGTCGACTTATTTACAAGAGGAGTAACTCTTCTAAAAGTTCGTGATTTTAGCCTTTCCTGGGACAGCAGTATTAGAATCCGATGAACCATTGCTGGATTACTGTATCCCTTGGATCTTCAAATCAACGATGAAACACACAAATTGCATCGACATTGAATACAAAAGGCAAAATGTCGACTTATTTATAAGAGGAGTAACTCTTATAATAGTTCGGCTCTTGAGCCATTCCTGGGACAGCAGTATTAGATTCCGATGCACCATTGAAGGTTTACTGTATCCCTTGGACCTTCAAATCAACGACAAAACACAGAAATTGCATCGATATTGAATACAAAAGGCAAAATGTCGACTTATTTACAAGAGGATTAACTCTTCTAATAATTCGTGCTTTGAGCCTTTCCTGGGAGAGCAGTATGAGATTCCGATGCACCATTGCAGGTTTACTGTATCCCTAGGACCTTGAAATCAACGATGAAACACAGAAATTGCATCGATATTGAATACAAAAGGCAAAATGTCGAATTATTTACAAGAGGAGTAACTTTCTAATAGTTCGAGATTTGAGCCTTTCCTGGGACAGCAGTATTAGATTGCGATCCACCATTGCAGGTATACTGTATGCCTTGGACCTTCAGATCTACGATGAAACACAGAAATTGCACCGATATATAATACAAAAAAAAATGTCGACTTATTTACAAGAGGAGTAACTCTTCTTATAGATCGTGCTTTGAGCTTTTCCTGGGACAGCAGTATTAGATTCCGATGCACCATTGCAGGTTTACTGTATGCCTTGGACCTTCAAATCAACGATGAAACTCAGAAATTGCATCGATATTGAATACAAAAGGCAAAATGTCGACTTATTTATAAGAGGAGTAACTCTTCTAATAGTTCGTGCTTTGAGCCTTTCCTGGGACAGCAGTTTTAGATTCCGATACACCATTGCCGGTTTACTGTATCCCTTGGACCTTCAAATCAGCGATGAAACACAGAAATTGCATCGATATTGCATACCAAAGGCAAAATGTCGACTTATTTACAAGAGGAGTAACTCTTCTAATAGTTCGTGCTTTGAGCCTCTCCTGGGGCAGCAATATTAGATTCCGATGCACCATTGCAGGTTTACTGTATCCCTTGGACCTTCAAATCAACGATGAAACACAGAAATTGCATCGATACTGAATACAAAATGCAAAATGTCGACTTATTTATAAGAGGAGCAACTCTTCTAAATGTTCGTGGTTTGAGTATTTCCTGCGACAGCAGTATTAGATTCCGATGCACCAGTGCAGGTTTACTGTATCCCTTGGACCTTGAAATCAACGATGAAACACAGAAATTGCATCGATATTGAATACAAAAGGCAAAATGTCGAATTATTTACAAGAGGAGTAACTTTCTAATAGTTCGAGATTTGAGCCTTTCCTGGGACAGCAGTATTAGATTGCGATCCACCATTGCAGGTATACTGTATGCCTTGGACCTTCAGATCTACGATGAAACACAGAAATTGCACCGATGTATAATACAAAAAAAAATGTCGACTTATTTACAAGAGGAGTAACTCTTCTAAAAGTTCGTGATTTTAGCCTTTACTGGGACAGCAGTATTAGATTCCGATGCACCATTGCAGGATTACTGTATCCCATGGACCTTCAAATCAACGATGAAACACAGAAATTGCATCGATATTGAATACAAAATGCAAAATGTCGACTTATTTACAAGACGAATAACTCTTCTTATAGTTCGAGATTTGAGCCTTTCCTGGGACAGCAGTATAAGATTCCGATGCACCATTACAGGTGTACTGTATCCCTTGGACCTTGATATCAACGATGAAACACAGAAATTGCATCGATATTAAATACAAAAGGCAAAATGTCGACTTATTTACAAGAGGAGTAACTCTTCTAAAAGTTCGTGATTTTAGCCTTTCCTGGGACAGCAGTATTAGATTCCGATGAACCATTGCTGGATTACTGTATCCCTTGGATCTTCAAATCAACGATGAAACACACAAATTGCATCGACATTGAATACAAAAGGCAAAATGTCGACTTATTTATAAGAGGAGTAACTCTTGTAATAGTTCGGCTCTTGAGCCATTCCTGGGACAGCAGTATTAGATTCCGATGCACCATTGAAGGTTTACTGTATCCCTTGGACCTTCAAATCAACGACAAAACACAGAAATTGCATCGATATTGAATACAAAAGGCAAAATGTCGACTTATTTACAAGAGGATTAACTCTTCTAATAATTCGTGCTTTGAGCCTTTCCTGGGAGAGCAGTATGAGATTCCGATGCACCATTGCATGTTTACTGTATCCCTAGGACATTGAAATCAACGATGAAACACAGAAATTGCATCGATATTGAATACAAAAGGCAAAATGTCGAATTATTTACAAGAGGAGTAACTTTCTAATAGTTCGAGATTTGAGCCTTTCCTGGGACAGCAGTATTAGATTGCGATCCACCATTGCAGGTATACTGTATGCCTTGGACCTTCAGATCTACGATGAAACACAGAAATTGCACCGATATATAATACAAAAAAAAATGTCGACTTATTTACAAGAGGAGTAACTCTTCTAAAAGTTCGTGATTTTAGCCTTTCCTGGACAGCAGTATTAGATTCCGATGCACCATTGCAGGATTACTGTATCCCTTGGACCTTCAAATCAACGATGAAACACAGAAATTGCATCGACATTGAATACAAATGGCAAAATGTCGACTTATTTATAAGAGGAGTAACTCTTCTAATAGTTCGTCTTTGAGCCATTCCTGGGACAGCAGTATTAGATTCCGATGCACCATTGCAGGTTTACTGTATCCCTTGGACCTTCAAATCAACGATGAAACACAGATATTGCATCGATATTAAATTCAAAAGGCAAAATGTCGACTTATTTACAAGAGGAATAACTCTACTAATAGTTCGTGCTTTGAGCCATTCCTGGTACAGCAGTATTAGATTCCGATGCACCATTGCAGGTTTACTGTATCCCTTGGACCTTCAAATCAACGATGAAACACAGAAATTGCATCGATACTGAATACAAAATGCAAAATGTCGACTTATTGATAAGAGGAGCAACTCTTCTAAATGTTCGTGGTTTGAGTATTTCCTGCGACAGCAGTATTAGATTCCGATGCACCAGTGCAGGTTTACTGTATCCCTTGGACCTTCAAATCAACGATGAAACACAGAAATTGCATCGATATTAAATACAAATAGCAAAATGTCGACTTACTTTGAAGACGAGTAACTCTTCTAATAGTTCGTGCTTGAGCCATTCCTGGGACAACAGTATTAGATTCCGATGCACCATTGCAGGTTTACTGTATCCCTTGGACCTTCAAATCAACGATGAAACACAGAAATTGCATCGATATTGAATACAAAAGGCAAAATATCGACTTACTTACAAGAGGAGCAACTCTTCTAATAGTTCGTGCTTTTAGCCTTTCCTGGGACAGCAGTATTAAATTCCGATGCACCATTGCAGGTTTACTATATGCCTTGGACCTTCAGATCTACGATGAAACACAGAAATTGCATCGATATTGAATACAAAAGGCAAAATGTCGACTTACTTACAAGAGGAGTAACTCTTATAAAAGTTCGTGATTTTAGCTTTTCCTGGGACAGCAGTATTAGATTCCGATGCACCATTCCAGGTTTACTGTATCCCTTGGACCTTCAAATCAACGACGAAACACAGAAATTGCATCGATATTGAATAAAAAGGTAAAATGACGAATTATTTTCAAGAGTAGTAACTCTTCTAATAGTTCATGCTTTGAGCCTTTATTGGGACAGCAGTATTCGATTCCGAAGCACCATTGCAGATTTACTGTATCCCTTGGACCTTCAAATCAACGATGAAACACAGAAATTGCATCGATATTGAATACAAAGGGCAAAATGTCGATTTATTTACAAGAGGAGTAACTCTTCTGATAGTTCGTGGTTTGAGCCTATCCTGGGACAGCAGAATTAGATTCCGATGCACCATTGCAGGTTTACTGTATCCCTTGGACCTTCAAATCAACGATGAAACACAGAAATTGCATCAATATTGAATACAAAAGGCAAAATGTCGACTTGTTTACAGAGGAGTAACTCTTCTAATAGTTCGTGCTTTGAGCCATTCCTGGGAGAGCAGTATTAGATTCCGATGCACCATTGCAGGTTTACTGTATCCCTTGGACCTTCAAATCAACGATGAAACACAGAAATTGCATCGATATTGAATACAAAAGGCAAAATGTCGACTTATTTATAAGAGGAGTAACTCTTCCAATAGTTCGTGTTTTAGCCTTTCCTGAGACAGCAGTATTAGATTCCGATGCACCATTGCCGGTTTACTGTATCCCATGGACCTTCAAATCAACGATGAAACACAGAAATTGCATCGATATTGAATACAAAAGGCAAAATGTCGACTTATTTACAAGACGAATAACTCTTCTTATAGTTCGAGATTTGAGCCTTTCCTGGGACAGCAGTATTAGATTCCGATGCACCATTACAGGTGTACTGTATCCCTTGGACCTTGACATCAACGATGAAACACAGAAATTGCATCGATATTAAATACAAAAGGCAAAATGTCGACTTATTTACAAGAGGAGTAACTCTTCTAAAAGTTCGTGATTTTAGCCTTTCCTGGGACAGCAGTATTAGATTCCGATGAACCATTGCTGGATCACTGTATCCCTTGGATCTTCAAATCAACGATGAAACACAGAAATTGCATCGACATTGAATACAACAGGCAAAATGTCGACTTATTTATAAGAGGAGAAACTCTTGTAATAGTTCGGCTCTTGAGCCATTCCTGGGACAGCAGTATTAGATTCCGATGCACCATTGCAGGTTTACTGTATCCCTTGGACCTTCAAATCAACGACAAAACACAGAAATGTCATCGATATTGAATACAAAAGGCAAAATGTCGAGTTATTTACAAGAGGATTAACTCTTCTAATAATTCGTGCTTTGAGCCTTTCCTGCGAGAGCAGTATGAGATTCCGATGCACCATTGCAGGTTTACTGTATACCTAGGACCTTGAAATCAACGATGAAACACAGAAATTGCATCGATATTGAATACAAAAGGCAAAATGTCGAATTATTTACAAGAGGAGTAACTTTCTAATTGTTCGAGATTTGAGCCTTTCCTGGGACAGCAGTATTAGATTGCGATGCACCATTGCAGGTATACTGTATGCCTTGGACCTTCAGATCTACGATGAAACACAGAAATTGCACCGATATATAATACAAAAAAAAAATGTCGACTTATTTGCAAGAGGAGTAACTCTTCTAAAAGTTCGTGATTTTAGTCTTTCCTGGGACAGCAGTATTAGATTCCGATGCACCATTGCAGGATTACTGTATCCCTTGGACCTTCAAATCAACGATGAAACACAGAAATTGCATCGACATTGAATACAAATGGCAAAATGTCGACTTATTTATAAGAGGAGTAACTCTTCTAATAGTTCGTCTTTGAGCCATTCCTGGTACAGCAGTATTAGATTCCGATGCACCATTGCAGGTTTAGTGTATCCCTTGGACCTTCAAATCAACGATAAAACACAGAAATTGCATGGATATTGAATACAAAATACAAAATGTCGAGTATTTGCAAGAGGAGTAACTCTTATAATAATTCGTGTTTTGAGCCTTTCCTGGGAGAGCAGTATGAGATTCCGATGCACCATTGCAGGTTTACTGTATGCCTTGGACCATCAGATCTACGATGAAACACAGAAATTGCTTCGATATTGAATACAAAAGGCAAAATGTCGACTTACTTACAAGAGGAGTAACTCTTATAAAAGTTCGTGATTTTAGCTTTTCCTGGGACAGCAGTATTAGATTCCGATGCACCATTGCAGGTTTACTGTATCCCTTGGACCTTCAAATCAACGACGAAACACAGAAATTGCATCGATATTGAATAAAAAGGTAAAATGACGAATTATTTTCAAGAGTAGTAACTCTTCTAATAGTTCATGATTTGAGCCTTTATTGGGACAGCAGTATTCGATTCCGAAGCACCATTGCAGATTTACTGTATCCCTTGGACCTTCAAATCAACGATGAAACACAGAAATTGCATCGATATTGAATACAAAAGGCAAAATGTCGATTTATTTACAAGAGGAGTAACTCTTCTGATAGTTCGTGGTTTGAGCCTATCCTGGGACAGCAGAATTAGATTCCGATGCACCATTGCAGGTTTACTGTATCCCTTGGACCTTCAAATCAACGATGAAACACAGAAATTGCATCAATATTGAATACAAAAGGCAAAATGTCGACTTGTTTACAGAGGAGTAACTCTTCTAATAGTTCGTGCTTTGAGCCATTCCTGGGAGAGCACTATTAGATTCCGATGCACCATTGCAGGTTTACTGTATCCCTTGGACCTTCAAATCAACGATGAAACACAGAAATTGCATCGATATTGAATACAAAATGCAAAATGTCGACTTATTTATAAGAGGAGTAACTCTTCCAATAGTTCGTGTTTTAGCCTTTCCTGAGACAGCAGTATTAGATTCCGATGCACCATTGCCGGTTTACTGTATCCCATGGACCTTCAAATCAACGATGAAACACAGAAATTGCATCGATATTGAATACAAAAGGCAAAATGTCGACTTATTTACAAGACGAATAACTCTTCTTATAGTTCGAGATTTGAGCCTTTCCTGGGACAGCAGTATTAGATTCCGATGCACCATTACAGGTGTACTGTATCCCTTGGACCTTGACACCAACGATGAAACACAGAAATTGCATCGATATTAAATACAAAAGGCAAAATGTCGACTTATTTACAAGAGGAGTACTCTTCTAAAAGTTCGTGATTTTAGCCTTTCCTGGGACAGCAGTATTAGATTCCGATGAACCATTGCTGGATTACTGTATCCCTTGGATCTTCAAATCAACGATGAAACACAGAAATTGCATCGACATTGAATACAAAAGGCAAAATGTCGACTTATTTATAAGAGGAGTAACTCTTGTAATAGTTCGGCTCTTGAGCCATTCCTGGGACAGCAGTATTAGATTCCGATGCACCATTGCAGGTTTACTGTATCCCTTGGACCTTCAAATCAACGACAAAACACAGAAATTTCATCGATATTGAATACAAAATGCAAAATGTCGAGTTATTTACAAGAGGATTAACTCTTCTAATAATTCGTGCTTTGAGCCTTTCCTGGGAGAGCAGTATGAGATTCCGATGCACCATTGCAGGTTTACTGTATACCTAGGACCTTGAAATCAACGATGAAACACAGAAATTGCATCGATATTGAATACAAAAGGCAAAATGTCGAATTATTTACAAGAGGAGTAACTTTCTAGTAGTTCGAGATTTGAGCCTTGCCTGGGACAGCAGTATTAGATTGCGATGCACCATTGCAGGTATACTGTATGCCTTGGACCTTCAGATCTACGATGAAACACAGAAATTGCACCGATATATAATACAAAAAAAAAATGTCGACTTATTTACAAGAGGAGTAACTCTTCTAAAAGTTCGTGATTTTAGCCTTTCCTGGGACAGCAGTATTAGATTCCGATGCACCATTGCAGGATTACTGTATCCCTTGGATCTTCAAATCAACGATGAAACACAGAAATTGCATCGACATTGAATACAAATGGCAAAATGTCGACTTATTTATAAGAGGAGTAACTCTTCTAATAGTTCGTCTTTTGAGCCATTCCTGGTACAGCAGTATTAGATTCCGATGCACCATTGCAGGTTTACTGTATCCCTTGGACCTTCAAATCAACGATGAAACACAGAAATTGCATGGATATTGAATACAAAATGCAAAATGTCGAGTATTTGCAAGAGGAGTAACTCTTATAATAATTCGTGTTTTGAGCCTTTCCTGGGAGAGCAGTATGAGATTCCGATGCACCATTGCAGGTTTACTGTATCCCTTGGACCTTCAGATCTTCGATGAAACACAGAAATTGCTTCGATATTGAATACAAAAGGCAAAATGTCGACTTACTTACAAGAGGAGTAACTCTTATAAAAGTTCGTGATTTTAGCTTTTCCTGGGACAGCAGTATTAGATTCCGATGCACCATTGCAGGTTTACTGTATCCCTTGGACCTTCAAATCAACGACGAAACACAGAAATTGCATCGATATTGAATAAAAAGGTAAAATGACGAATTATTTTCAAGAGTAGTAACTCTTCTAATAGTTCATGCTTTGAGCCTTTATTGGGACAGCAGTATTCGATTCCGAAGCACCATTGCAGATTTACTGTATCCCTTGGACCTTCAAATCAACGATGAAACACAGAAATTGCATCGATATTGAATACAAAAGGCAAAATGTCGATTTATTTACAAGAGGAGTAACTCTTCTGATAGTTCGTGGTTTGAGCCTATCCTGGGACAGCAGAATTAGATTCCGATGCACCATTGCAGGTTTACTGTATCCCTTGGACCTTCAAATCAACGATGAAACACAGAAATTGCATCAATATTGAATACAAAAGGCAAAATGTCGACTTGTTTACAGAGGAGTAACTCTTCTAATAGTTCGTGCTTTGAGCCATTCCTGGGAGAGCAGTATTAGATTCCGATGCACCATTGCAGGTTTACTGTATCCCTTGGACCTTCAAATCAACGATGAAACACAGAAATTGCATCGATATTGAATACAAAAGGCAAAATGTCGACTTATTTATAAGAGGAGTAACTCTTCCAATAGTTCGTGTTTTAGCCTTTCCTGAGACAGCAGTATTAGATTCCGATGCACCATTGCCGGTTTACTGTATCCCATGGACCTTCAAATCAACGATGAAACACAGAAATTGCATCGATATTGAATACAAAAGGCAAAATGTCGACTTATTTACAAGACGAATAACTCTTCTTATAGTTCGAGATTTGGGCCTTTCCTGGGACAGCAGTATTAGATTCCGATGCACCATTACAGGTGTACTGTATCCCTTGGACCTTGACATCAACGATGAAACACAGAAATTGCATCGATATTGAATACAAAAGGCAAAATGTCGACTTATTTACAAGAGGAGTAACTCTTCTAAAAGTTCGTGATTTTAGCCTTTCCTGGGACAGCAGTATTAGATTCCGATGAACCATTGCTGGATTACTGTATCCCTTGGATCTTCAAATCAACGATGAAACACAGAAATTGCATCGACATTGAATACAAAAGGCAAAATGTCGACTTATTTATAAGAGGAGTAACTCTTGTAATAGTTCGGCACTTGAGCCATTCCTGGGACAGCAGTATTAGATTCCGATGCACCATTGCAGGTTTACTGTATCCCTTGGACCTTCAAATCAACGACAAAACACAGAAATTTCATCGATCTTGAATACAAAAGGCAAAATGTCGACTTATTTACAAGAGGATTAACTCTTCTAATAATTCGTGCTTTGAGCCTTTCCTGGGAGAGCAGTATGAGATTCCGATGCACCATTGCAGGTTTACTGTATCCCTAGGACCTTGAAATCAACGATGAAACACAGAAATTGCATCGATATTGAATACAAAAGGCAAAATGTCGAATTATTTACAAGAGGAGTAACTTTCTAATAGTTCGAGATTTGAGCCTTTCCTGGGACAGCAGTATTAGATTGCGATGCACCATTGCAGGTATACTGTATGCCTTGGACCTTCAGATCTACGATGAAACACAGAAATTGCACCGATATATAATTAAAAAAAAAATGTCGACTTATTTACAAGAGGAGTAACTCTTCTAAAAGTTCGTGATTTTAGCCTTTCCTGGGACAGCAGTATTAGATTCCGATGCACCATTGCAGGATTACTGTATCCCTTGGACCTTCAAATCAACGATGAAACACAGAAATTGCATCGACATTGAATACAAATGGCAAAATGTCGACTTATTTATAAGAGGAGTAACTCTTCTAATAGTTCGTCTTTTGAGCCATTCCTGGGACAGCAGTATTAGATTCCGATGCACCATTGCAGGTTTACTGTATCCCTTGGACCTTCAAATCAACGATGAAACACAGAAATTGCATGGATATTGAATACAAAATGCAAAATGTCGAGTATTTGCAAGAGGAGTAACTCTTATAATAATTCGTGTTTTGAGCCTTTCCTGGGAGAGCAGTATGAGATTCCGATGCACCATTGCAGGTTTAGTGTATCCCTTGGACCTTCAAATCAACGATGAAACACAGAAATTGCATCGATATTGAATACAAAAGGCAAAATTTCGACTTATTTACAAAAGGAGTAACACCGCTAATAGTTCGTGCTTTTAGCCTTTCTTGGAACAGCAGTATTAGATTCCGATGCAGCATTGCAGGTTTACTGCATCCCCTGGACCTTCTAATCAACGATGAGACACATAAATTGCATCGATATTGAATACAAAAGGAAAATGTCGACTTATTTATAAGAGGAGTAACTCTTCTAATAGTTCGTCTTTTGAGCCATTCCTGGGACAGCAGTATTAGATTCCGATGCACCATTGCAGGTTTACTGTATCCCTTGGACCTTCAAATCGACGATGAAACACAGATTCTGCATCGATATTGAATACAAAAAGCAAAATGTCGACTTATTTGCAAGAGGAGTAACTCTTCTAATAGTTCGTGCTTTGAGCCTTTCCTGGGACAGCAGTATTAGATTCCGATGCACCATTGCAGGTTTACTGTATCCCTTGGACCTTCAAATCAACGATGAAACACAGAATTTGCAACGATATTGAATACAAAAGGCATAATGTCGACTTATTTACAAGAGGAGTAACTCTTCTAATAGTTCGTGCTTTGAGCCTTTCCTGGGACAGTAGTATTAGATTCCGATGCACCATTGCAGGTTTAGTGTATCCCTTGGACCTTCAAATCAACGATGAAGCACAGAAATTGCAACGATATTGAATACAAAAGGCAAAATGTTGACTTATTTACAAGAGGAGTAACTCTTCTAATAGTTCGTGCTTTGAGCTTTTCCTGGGATAGCAGTATTAGATTCCCATACACCATTGCAGGTTTACTGTATCCCTTGGACCTTCAAATCAACGATGAAACACAGAATTTGCTTCGATATTGAATACAAAAGGCAAAATGACGAATTATATTCTAGAGGAGTAACTCTTCTAATAATTCGTGCTTTGAGCCTTTCCTGGGACAGCAGTATTAGATTCCGATGCACCGTTGCAGGTTTACTGTATCCCTTGGACCTTCAAATCAACGATGAAACACAGAAATTGCATCGATATTGAATACAAAAGGCAAAATGTCGACTTGTTAACAAGAGCAGTAACTCTTCTAATAGTTCGTGTTTTGAGCCTTTCCTGGGACAGCAGTATTAGACTCCTATGCACCATTGCAGGTTTACACTATCCCTTGGACTTTCAAATCAACGATGAAACACAGAAATTGCATGGATATTGAATACAAAATGCAAAATGTCGACTTATTTATAAGAGGAGTAACTCTTCTAATAGTTTGTGCTTTGAGCCTTTCCTGGGACAGCAGTATTACATTCCGATGCACCAATGCAGGTTTACTGTATCCCATGGACCTTCAAATCAACGATGAAACACAGAAATTGCATCGATATTGAATACAAAAGGAAAAATGTCGACTTATTTACAAGAGGAGTAACTCTTCTTATAGATCGTGCTTTGAGCTTTTCCTGGGACAGCAGTATTAGATTCCGATGCACCATTGCAGGTTTACTGTATGCCTTGGACCTTCAAATCAACGATGAAACTCAGAAATTGCATCGATATTGAATACAAAAGGCAAAATGTCGACTTATTTATAAGAGGAGTAACTCTTCTAATAGTTCGTGCTTTGAGCCTTTCCTGGGACAGCAGTTTTAGATTCCGATACACCATTGCCGGTTTACTGTATCCCTTGGACCTTCAAATCAGCGATGAAACACAGAAATTGCATCGATATTGCATACCAAAGGCAAAATGTCGACTTATTTACAAGAGGAGTAACTCTTCTAATAGTTCGTGCTTTGAGCCTCTCCTGGGGCAGCAATATTAGATTCCGATGCACCATTGCAGGTTTACTGTATCCCTTGGACCTTAAAATCAACGATGAAACACAGAAATTGCATCGATATTGAATACAAAAGGCAAAATGTCGATTTATTTACAAGAGGAGTAACTCTTCTGATAGTTCGTGGTTTGAGCCTATACTGGGACAGCAGAATTAGATTCCGATGCACCATTGCAGGATTACTGTATCCCTCGGACCTTCGAATCAACGATGAAACACAGAAATTGCATCGATATTGAATACAAAAGGCAAATTGTCGACTTATTTACAAGAGGAGTAACTCATCTGATAGTTCGTGGTTTCAGCCTATCCTGGGACAGCAGAATTAGATTCCGATGCACCATTGCAGGTTTACTGTATCCCTTGGACCTTCATATCAACGATGAAGCACAGAAATTGCATCGATATTGAATACAAAGAGCAAAATATCGACGTATTTATAAGAGGAGTAAGTCTTCTAAATGTTCGTGGTTTGAGTATTTCCTGGGACAGCAGTATTAGATTCCGATGCACCAGTGCAGGTTTCGTGTATCCCTTGGACCTTCAAATCAACAATGAAACACAGAAATTGCATCAATATTGAATACAAAAGGCAAAATGTCGACTTATTTGTAACAG
Source organism: Schistocerca cancellata (assembly GCF_023864275.1). NCBI lineage: Eukaryota > Metazoa > Arthropoda > Insecta > Orthoptera > Acrididae > Schistocerca > Schistocerca cancellata. The sequence goes on along the minus strand of NW_026046719.1, from coordinate 1,248,277 downwards.
GAGTAACTCTTCTAATAGTTTGTGCTTTGAGTCTTTCCTGGGACAGCAGTATTAGATTCCGATGCACCAATGCAGGTTTACTGAATCCATTGGACCTTCGAATCAACGATGAAACACAGAAATTGCAACGATATTGAATACAAAAGGCAAAATGTCGACTTACTTACAAGAGGGGTAACTCTTCTAATAGTTCGTGCTTTTAGCCTTTCCTTGCACAGCAATATTAGATTCCGATGCACCATTGCAGGTTTCCTGTATCCCTTGGACCTTCAAATCTACGATGAAAAACAGAAGTTGCATCGATATTGAATACAAAAGGCAAAATGTCGACTTATTTACAAGAGGAGTAACTCTACTGATAGTTCGTGGTTTGAGCCTATCCTGGGACAGCAGAATTAGATTCCGATGCACCATTACAAGTTTACTGTATCCCTTGGACCTTCAAATCAACGATGAAGCACAGAAATTGCATCGATATTGAATACAAAAGGCAAATTGTCGACTTATTTACAAGAGGAGTAACTCTTCTGATAGTTCGTGGTTTGAGCCTATCCTGGGACAGCAGAATTAGATTCCGATGCACCATTGCAGGTTTACTGTATTCTTTGGGGCTTCAAATCAACGATGTAAATCAGAAATTGCAACGATATTGAATACAAAAATCAAAATGTCGACTTATTTACAAGAGGAGTAACTCTTCTAATAGTTCGTGCTTTAAGACTTTCCTGGCACAGCAGTATTAGATTCCGATGCACCATTGCAGGTTTACTGTATCCCTTGGACCTTCAAATCAACGATCAAACACAGAAATTGCATCGATATTGAATACAAAAGGCAAATTGTCGACTTATTTACAAGAGGAGTAACTCTTCTGATAGTTCGTGGTGTGAGCCTATCCTTGGACAGCAGAATTAGATTCCGATGCACCATTGCAGGTTTTCTGTATCCTTTGGTGCTTCAAATCAACGATGTAAAACAGAAATTGCAACGATATTGCATACAAAAGGCAAAATGTCGACTTATTTACAAGAGGAGTAACTCTTCTAATAGTTCGTGATTTTAGCCTTTTCTGGGACAGCAGTATTAGATTCCGATGCAACATTGCAGGTTAACTGTATCCCTTGGACCTTCAAATCAACGATCAAACACAGAAATTGCATCGATATTGAATACAAAATGCAAAATGTCGAATTATTTATAAGAGGAGTAACTCTTCTAATAGTTTGTGCTTTGAGCCTTTCCTGGGACAGCAGTATTAGATTCCGATGCACCAATGCAGGTTTACTGTATCCCTTGGGGCTTCAAATCAACGATGAAACGCAGAAATTGCATCGATATTCAATACAAAAGGCAAAATGTCAGCTTATTTACAAGAGGAGCAACTCTTCTGATAGTTCGTGGTTTGAGCCTATCCTGGGACAGCAGAATTAGATTCCGATTCACCATTGCAGGTTTACTGTATACCTTGGACCTTCAAATCAACGATGAAACACAGAAATTGCATCGATATTGAATACAAAACGCAAATTGTCGACTTATTTACAAGAGGAGTAACTCTTCTGATAGTTCGTGGTTTGAGCCTATCCTGGGACAGCAGAATTAGATTCCGATGCACCATTGCAGGTTTACTGTATTCTTTGGGGCTTCAAATCAACGATGTAAATCAGAAATTGCAACGATATTGAATACAAAAATCAAAATGTCGACTTATTTACAAGAGGAGTAACTCTTCTAAATGTTCGTGGTTTGAGTATTTCCTGGGACAGCAGTATTAGATTCCGATGCACCAGTGCAGGTTTCCTGTATCCCTTGGACCTTCAAATCAACGATGAAACACAGAAATTGCATCGATATTGAATACAAAAGGCAAAATGTCGACTTATTTACAAGAGGAAAAACTCTACTGATAGTTCTTGGTTTGAGCCTATCCTGGGACAGCAGAATTAGATTCCGATGCACCATTACAAGTTTACGGTATCCCTTGGACCTCCAAATCAACGATGAGGCACAGAAATTGCATCGATATTGAATACAAAAGGCAAATTGTCGACTTATTTACAAGAGGAGTAACTCTTCTGATAGTTCGTGGTTTGAGCCTATCCTGGGACAGCAGAATTAGATTCCGATGCATCATTGCAGGTTTACTGTATCCTTTGGGGCTTCAAATCAACGATGAAAAACAGAAATTGCAACGATATTGCATACAAAAGGCAAAATGTCGACTTATTTACAAGAGCAGTAAACCTTCTAATAGTTCGTGATATGAGCCTTTCCTGGGACAGCAGTATTAGATTCCGATGCACCATTGCAGGTTTACTGTATCCCTTGGACCTTCAAATCAACGATGAAACACAGAAATTGCATCGATATTGAATACAAAAGGCAAAATGTCGACTTATTTACAAGAGGAGTAAACCTTCTAATAGTTCGTGATTTGAGCCTTTCCTGGGACAGCAGTATTAGATTCCGTCGCACCATTGCAGGTTTACTGTAGCCCTTGGACCTTCAAATCAACGATGAAACACAGATATTGCATCGATATTGAATACAAATGGCAAAATGTCGACATTTTTAGAAGAGGAGTAACTCTTCTATTAGTTCGTGATTTGAGCCTTTCCTGGGACAGCAGTATTAGATTACGATGCACCATTGCAGGTTAACTGACTCCCTTGGACCTTCAAATCAACGATGAAACACAGAAATTGCACCGATATTGAATACAAAAGGCAAAATGTCGACTTATTTACAAGAGGAGTAACTCTTCTAATAGTTCGTGATTTGAGCCTTTCCTGGGACGGCACTATTAGATTCCGATGCACCATTGCAGGTTTACTGTATCCCTTGGACCTTCAAATCAACGATCAAACACAGAAATTGCATCGATATTGAATACAAAAGGCAACATGTCGACTTATTTACAAGAGGAAAGACCCTTCTAATAGTTCCTGCGTTGAGCCTTTCCTGGGACAGCAGTATTAAATTCCGATGCACCATTGCAGGTTTACTGTATCCCCTGGACCTTCAAATCAAAGATGAAACACAGAAATTGCATCGATATTGAATACAAAAGGCAAAATGTCGTCTTATTTACAAGAGGAGTAAATCTACTAATAGTTCGTGCTTTGAGCCTTTCCTGGGACAGCAGTATTAGATTCCGATGCACCATTGCAGGTTTACTGTATCCCTTGGACCTTCAAATCAACGATGAAACACAGAAATTGCATCGATATTGCATACAAAACGCAAAATGTCGACTTATTTACAAGAGGAGTAAGTCTTCTAATACTTCGTGATTTGAGCCTTTCCAGGGACAGCAGTATTAGATTCCGATGCACCATTGCAGGTTTACTGTATCCCTTGGACCTTCAAATCAACGATGAAACACTGAAATTGCATCGATATTAAATTCAAAAGGCAAATTGTCGACTTATTTACAAGAGGAATAACTCTACTAATATTTCGTGTTTTGAGCCATTCCTTGGACAGCAGTATTAGATTCCGATGCACCATTGCAGGTTTTTGTACCCCTTGGACCTTCAAATCAACGATGAAACAGAGAAATTGCATCGATATTGAATACAAAATGCAAAATGTCGACTGATTTATAAGAGAAGTAACTCTTCTAAATGTTCGTGGTTTGAGCCATTCCTGGGACAGCAGTATTAAATTCCGATGCACCAGTGCATGTTTACTGTATCCCTTGGACCTTCAAATCAACGATGAAACACAGAAATTGCATCAATATTGAATACAAAAGGCAAAATGTCGACTTATTTGTAAGAGGAGTAACTCTTCTAATAGTTTGTGCTTTGAGCCTTTCCTGGGACAGCAGTATTAGATTCCGATGCACCAATGCAGAATTACTGTATCCCTTGGACCTTCAAATCAACGATGAAACACAGAAATTGCAACGATATTGAATACAAAAGCAAAATGTCGACTTATTTACAAGAGGAGTATATGTTCTAAATTTTCGTGGTTTGAACCTTTCCTGGGACAGCAGTATTAGATTCCGATGCAGCATTGCAGGTTTACTGTATCCCTTCGACCTTCACATCAACGATGAAGCACAGAAATTGCATCGATATTGCATACAAAAGGCAAAATGTCGACTTATTTACAAGAGGGGTAACTCTTCTAATATTTCGTGTTTTAACTTTTCCTGGGACAGCAATATTAGATTCCGATGCACCATTGCAGGTTTACTGTATCCCTTGGACCTTCAAATCAACGATCAAATACAGAAATTGCATCGATATTGAATACAAAAGGCAAATTGTCGACTTATTTACAAGAGGAGTAACTCTTCTGATAGTTCGTGGTTTGAGCCTATCCTGGGACAGCAGAATTAGATTCCGATGCACCATTGTAGGTTTACTGTATCCCTTGGACCTTCATAGCAAAGATGAAGCACAGAAATTGCATCGATATTGAATACAAAAAGCAAAATGTCGACTTATTTATAAGAGGAGTAACTCTTCTAAATGTTCGTGGTTTGAGTATTTCCTGGGACAGCAGTATTAGATTCCGATGCACCAGTGCAGGTTTCCTGTATCCCTTGGACCTTCAAATCAACGATGAAACACAGAAATTGCATCGATATTGAATACAAAAGGCAAAATGTCGACTTATTTACAAGAGGAAAAACTCTTCTGATAGTTCGTGGTTTGAGCCTATCCTGGGACAGAAGAATTAGATTCCGATGCACCATTATAAGTTTACGGTATCCCTTGGACCTCCAAATCAACGATGAAGCACAGAAATTGCATCGATATTGAATACAAAAGGCAAATTGTCGACTTATTTACAAGAGGAGTAACTCTTCTGACAGTTCGTGGTTTGAGCCTATCCTGGGACAGCAGAATTAGATTCCGATGCATCATTGCAGGTTTACTGTATCCTTTGGGGCTTCAAATCAACGATGAAAACCAAAAATTGCAACGATATTGCATACAAAAGGCAAAATGTCGACTTATTTACAAGAGGAGTAACTCTTCTAATAGTTCGTGCTTTTAGCCTTTTCTGGGTCAGCAGTATTAGATTCCGATGCACCATTGCAGGTTTACTGTATCCCTTGGACCTTCAAATCAACGATCAAACACAGAAATTGCATCGATATTGAATACAAAATGAAAAATGTCGACTTATTTATAAAAGGAGTAACTCTTCTAATAGTTCGTGGTTTGAGCCTTTCCTGGGACAGCAGTATTAGATTCCGATGCACCAATGCAGGTTTACTGTATCCCTTGGACCTTCAAATCAACGATGAAACACAGAAATTGCATCGATATTGAATACAAAAGCCAAAATGTCGACTTATTTACAAGAGGAGTAACTCTTCTTATAGATCGTGCTTTGAGCCTTTCCTGGGACAGCAGTATTAGATTCCGATGCACCATTGCAGGTTTACGGTATCCCTTGGACCTTCAAATCAACGATGAAACACAGAAATTGCTTCGATATTGAATACAAAAGGCAAAATGTCGACTTATTTACAAGAGCAGTAAACCTTCTAATAGTTCGTGATATGAGCCTTTCCTGAGACAGCAGTATTAGATTCCGATGCACCATTGCAGGTTTACTGTATCCCTTGGACCTTCAAATCAACGATGAAACACAGAAATTGCATCGATATTGAATACAAAAGGCAAAATGTCGACTTATTTACAAGAGGAGTAAACCTTCTAATAGTTCGTGATTTGAGCCTTTCCTCGGACAGCAGTATTAGATTCCGTCGCACCATTGCAGGTTTACTGTATCCCTTGGACCATCAAATCAACGATGAAACACAGATATTGCATCGATATTGAATACAAATGGCAAAATGTCGACATTTTTAGAAGAGGAGTAACTCTTCTATTAGTTCGTGATTTGAGCCTTTCCTGGGACAGCAGTATTAGATTACGATGCACCATTGCAGGTTAACTGACTCCCTTGGACCTTCAAATCAACGATGAAACACAGAAATTGCATCGATATTGAATACAAAAGTCAAAATGTCGACTTATTTACGAGAGGAGTAACTCTTCTAATAATTCGTGCTTTGAGCCTTTCCTGGGACAGCAGTATTAGATTCCGATGCACCATTGCAGGTTTACTGTACCCCTTGGACCTTCTAATCAACGATGAAACACAGAAATTGCATCGTTATTAATTACAAAAGCAAAATGTCGACTTATTTACAAGAGGAGTAAACCTTCTAATAGTTCGTGATTTGAGCCTTTCCTGGGACGGCACTATTAGATTCCGATGCACCATTGCAGGTTTACTGTATCCCTTGGACCTTCAAATCAACGATGAAACACAGAAATTGCATCGATATTGAATACAAAAGGCAACATGTCGACTTATTTACAAGAGGAAAAACACTTCTAATAGTTCCTGCGTTGAGCCTTTCCTGGGACAGCAGTATTAAATTCCGATGCACCATTGCAGGTTTACTGTATCCCTTGGACCTTCAAATCAAAGATTAAACACAGAAATTGCATCGATATTGAATACAAAAGGCAAAACGTCGTCTTATTTACAAGAGGAGTAAATCTACTAATAGTTCGTGCTTTGAGCCTTTCCTGGGACAGCAGTATTAGATTCCGATGCACCATTGCAGGTTTACTGTATCCCTTGGACCTTCAAATCAACGATGAAACACAGAAATTGCATCGATATTGCATACAAAACGCAAAATGTCGACTTATTTACAAGAGGAGTAAGTCTTCTAATACTTCGTGATTTGAGCCTTTCCAGGGACAGCAGTATTAGATTCCGATGCACCATTGCAGGTTTACTGTATCCCTTGGACCTTCAAATCAACGATGAAACACTGAAATTGCATCGATATTAAATTCAAAAGGCAAAATGTCGACTTATTTACAAGAGGAATAACTCTACTAATATTTCGTGTTTTGAGCCATTCCTTGGACAGCAGTATTAGATTCCGATGCACCATTGCAGGTTTTTGTACCCCTTGGCCCTTCAAATCAACGATGAAACAGAGAAATTGCATCGATATTGAATACAAAATGCAAAATGTCGACTTATTTATAAGAGAAGTAACTCTTCTAAATGTTCGTGGTTTGAGCCATTCCTGGGACAGCAGTATTAAATTCCGATGCACCAGTGCATGTTTACTGTATCCCTTGGACCTTCAAATCAACGATGAAACACAGAAATTGCATCGATATTGAATGCAAAAGGAAAAATGTCGACTTATTTGTAAGAGGAGTAACTCTTCTAATAGTTTGCGCTTTGAGCCTTTCCTGGGACAGCAGTATTAGATTCCGATGCACCAATGCAGGTTTACTGTATCCCTTGGAGCTTCAAATCAACGATGAAACACAGAAATTGCAACGATATTGAATACAAAAGCAAAATGTCGACTTATTTACAAGAGGAGTAACTGTTCTAAATGTTCGTGGTTTGAACCTTTCCTGGGACAGCAGTATTAGATTCCGATGCAGCATTGCAGGTTTACTGTATCCCTTCGACCTTCAAATCAACGATGAAGCACAGAAATTACATCGATATTGCATGCAAAAGGCAAAATGTCGACTTATTTACAAGAGGGGTAACTCTTCTAATATTTCGTGTTTTAACCTTTCCTGGGACAGCAATATTAGATTCCGATGCACCATTGCAGGTTTTCTGTATTCCTTGGACTTTCAAATCAACGACGAATCACAGAAATTGCATCGATATTGAATACAAAAGGCAAAATGTCGACTTATTTACAAGAGGAGTAAACCTTCTAATAGTTCGTGATTTGAGCCTTTCCTGGGACAGCAGTATTAGATTCCGATGCACCATTGCAGGTTTACTGTATCCGTTGGACCTTCAAATCAGCGATGAAACACAGAAATTGCATCGATATTGAATACAAATGGAAAGATGTCGACTTATTTACAAGAGGAGTACTCTTCTAATAGTTCGTGCTTTGAGCCTATCCTGGGACAGCAGTATTAGATTCCGATGCACCATTGCAGCTTTACTGTATCCCTTGGACCTTCAAATCAACAATGAAACACAGAAATTGCATCGATATTGAATACAAAAGGCAAAATGTCGACTTATATACAAGAGGAGTAACTCTTCTAATAGTTTGTGATTTGAGCCTATCCTGGGACAGCAGTATTAGATTCCGATGCACCATTGCAGGTTTACTGTATCCCTTGGACCTTCAAATCACCGATGAAACACAGAAATTGCATCGATATTGAATACAAAAGGCAAAATGTCAACTTGTTTACAAGAGGAGTAACTCTTCTAATAGTTCGTGCTTTGAGCCTTTCCTGGGACAGCAGTATTGTATTCCGATGCACCATTGGAGGTTTACTGTATCCCTTGGACCTTCAAATGAACGATGAATCTCAGAAATTGCATCGATATTGAATACAAAAGGCAAAATGTCGACTTATTTACAAGAGAAGTAACTCTTCTAATAGATCGTGCTTTGAGCCTTTCCTGGGACAGCAGTATTAGATTCCGATGCACCATTGCAGGTTTACTGTATCCCTTGGACCTTCAAATCAACGATGAAACACAGAAATTGCATCGATATTGCATACAAAAGGCAAAATGTCGACTTATTTACAAGAGGAGTAAGTCTTCTAATACTTCGTGATTGAGCCTTTCCAGGGACAGCAATATTAGATACCGATGCACCATTGCAGGTTTACTGTATCCCTTGGACCTTCAAATCAACGATGAAACACTGAAATTGGATCGATATTAAATTCAAAAGGCAAAATGTCGACTTATTTACAAGAGGAGTAACTCTACTAATATTTCGTGTTTTGAGCCATTCCTTGGACAGCAGTATTAGATTCCGATGCACCATTGCAGGTTTACTGTACCCCTTGGACGTTCAAATCAACGATCAAACACAGAAATTGCATCGATATTGAATACAAAATGCAAAATGTCGACTTATTTATAAGAGAAGTAACTCTTCTAAATGTTCGTGGTTTGAGCCATTCCTGGGACAGCAGTATTAAATTCCGATGCACCAGTGCATGTTTACTGTATCCCTTGGACCTTCAAATCAACGATGAAACACAGAAATTGCATCGATATTGAATACAAAAGGCAAAATGTCGACTTATTTGTAAGAGGAGTAACTCTTCTAATAGTTTGTGCTTTGAGCCTTTCCTGGGACAGCAGTATTAGATTCCGATGCACCAATGCAGGTTTACTGTATCCCTTGGACCTTCAAATCAACGATGAAACACAGAAATTGCAACGATATTGAATGCAAAAGCAAAATGTCGACTTATTTACAAGAGGAGTAACTGTTCTAAATGTTCGTGGTTTGAACCTTTCCTGGGACAGCAGTATTAGATTCCGATGCAGCATTGCAGGTTTACTGTATCCCTTCGACCTTCAAATCAACGATGAAGCACAGAAATTGCATCGATATTGCATACAAAAGGCAAAATGTCGACTTATTTACAAGAGGGGTAACTCTTCTAATATTTCGTGTTTTAACCTTTCCTGGGACAGCAATATTAGATTCCGATGCACCATTGCAGGTTTTCTGTATCCCTTGGACCTTCAAATCAACGACGAATCACAGAAATTGCATCGATATTGAATACAAATGGAAAAATGTCGACTTATTTACAAGAGGAGTACTCTTCTAATAGTTCGTGCTTTGAGCCTATCCTGGGACAGCAGTATTAGATTCCGATGCACCATTGCAGGTTTACTGTATCCCTTGGACCTTCAAATCAACGATGAAACTCAGAAATTGCATCGATATTGAGTACAAAAGCAAAATGTCGACTTATTTACAAGAGGAGTAACCCTTCTAATAGTTCGTGCTTTTAGCCTATCCTGGGACAGCAGTATTAGATTCCGATGCACCATTGCAGGTTTACTGTATCCCTTGGACCTTCAAATCAACGATGAAACACTGAAATTGCATCGATATTAAATTCAAAAGGCAAAATGTTGACTTATTTACAAGAGGAATAACTCTACTAATACTTCGTGCTTTGAGCCATTCCTGGGACAGCAGTATTAGATTCCGATGCACCATTGCAGGTTTACTGTATCCCTTGGACCTTCAAATCAACGATGAAACACAGAAATTGCATCGATATTGAATACAAAATGCAAAATGTCGACTTATTTATAAGAGGAGTAACTCTTCTAAATGTTCGTGGTTTGAGCCTTTCCTGGGAAAGCAGTATTAGATTCCGATGCACCATTGCAGGTTTACTGTATCCCTTGGACCTTCAAATCAACGATGAAACACAGAAATTGCATCGATATAGAATACAAAAGGCAAAATGTCGTCTTATTTACAAGAGGAGTAAATCTACTAATAGTTCGTGCTTTGAGCCTTTCCTGGGACAGCAGTATTAGATTCCGATGCACCATTGCAGGTTTACTGTATCCCTTGGACCTTCAAATCAACGATGAAACACAGAAATTGCATCGATATTGAAGACAAAAGTCAAAATGTCGACCTATTTACAAGAGGAGTAAATCTACTAATAGTTCGTGCTTTGAGCCTTTCCTGGGACAGCAGTATTAGATTCCGATGCACCATTGCAGATTTACTGTATCCCTTGGACCTTCAAATCAACGATGAAACACAGAAATTGCATCGATATTGCATACAAAAGGCAAAATGTCGACACATTTACGAGAGGAGTAACTCTTCTAATAATTCGTGCTTTGAGCCATTCCTGGGACAGCAGTATTGGATTCCGATGCACCATTGCAGGTTTACTGTATCCCTTGGACCTTCAAATCAACGATGAAACACAGAAATTGCTTCGATATTGAAAACAAAAGGCAAAATGTCGACTTATTTACAGGAGGAGTAAACCTTCTAATAGTTCGTGATTTGAGCCTTTCATGGGACAGCAGTATTAGATTCCGATGCACCATTGCAGGTTTACTGTATCCCTTGGACCTTCAAATCAACGAAGAAACACAGAAATTGCATCGATATTGAATACAAAAGGCAAAATGTCGACTTATTTACAAGAGGAGTAAACCTTCTAATAGTTCGTGATTTGAGCCTTTCCTGGGACAGCAGTATTAGATTCCGATGCACCATTGCAGGTTTACTGTATCCCTTGGACCTTCAAATCAACGATGAAACACAGATATTGCGTCGATATTGCATACTAAAGGCAAAATGTCGACACATTTACAAGAGGAGTAACTCTTCTAATAATTCGTGCTTTGAGCCTTTCCTGGGACAGCAGTATTAGATTCCGATGCACAATTGCAGGTTTACTGTACCCCTTGGATCTTCTAATCAACGATGAAACACAGAAATTGCATCGTTATTAATTACAAAAGGCAAAATGTCGACTTATTTACAATTGGAGTAAACCTTGTAATAGTTCGTGATTTGAGACATTCCTGGGATGGCACTATTAGATTCCGATGCACCATTGCAGGTTTACTGTATCCCTTGGACCTTCAAATCAACGACGAAACACAGAAATTGCATCGATATTGAATACAAAAGGCAACATGTCGACTTATTTACAAGAGGAAAAACACTTCTAATAGTTCCTGCGTTGAGCCTTTCCTGGGACAGCAGTATTAAATTCCGTTGCACCATTGCAGGTTTACTGTATCCCTTGGACCTTCAAATCAAAGATGAAACACAGAAATTGCATCGATATTGAATACAAAAGGCAAAATGTCGTCTTATTTAAAAGAGGAGTAAATCTACTAATAGTTCGTGCTTTGAGCCTTTCCTGGGACAGCAGTATTAGATTACGATGCACCATTGCAGGTTTACTGTATCCCTTGGACCTTCAAATCAACGATGAAACACAGAAATTGCATCGATATTGAAGACAAAAGTCAAAATGTCGACCTATTTACAAGAGGAGTAACTCTTCTAATAGTTCGTGCTTTGAGCCTTTCCTGGGACAGCAGTATTAGATTCCGATGCACCATTGCAGGTTTACTGTGTCCCTTGGACCTTCAAATCAACAATGAAACACAGAAATTGCATCGATATTGAATACAAAAGGCAAAATGTCGACTTATTTACAAGAGGAGTAACTCTTCTAATAGTTTGTGCTTTGAGCCTATCCTGGGACAGCAGTATTAGATTCCGATGCACCATTGCAGGTTTACTGTATCCCTTGGACCTTCAAATGAACGATGAATCTCAGAAATTGCATCGATATTGAATACAAAAGGCAAAATGTCGACTTATTTACAAGAGGAGTAACTCTTCTAATAGATCGTGCTTTGAGCCTTTCCTGGGACAGCAGTATTAGATTCCGTTGCACCATTGCAGGTTTACTGTATCCCTTGGACCTTCAAATCAACGATGAAACACAGAAATTGCATCGATATTGCATACAAAAGGCAAAATGTCGACTTATTTACAAGAGGAGTAAGTCTTCTAATACTTCGTGATTTGAGCCTTTCCAGGGACAGCAGTATTAGATTCCGATGCACCATTGCAGGTTTACTGTATCCCTTGGACCTTCAAATCAACGATGAAACACTGAAATTGCATCGATATTAAATTCAAAAGGCAAAATGTCGACTTATTTACAAGAGGAATTACTCTACTAATATTTCGTGTTTTGAGCCATTCCTTGGACAGCAGTATTAGATTCCGATGCACCAATGCAGGTTTACTGTATCCCTTGGACCTTCAAATCAACGATGAAACACAGAAATTGCAACGATATTGAATACAAAAGCAAAATGCCGACTTATTTACAAGAGGAGTAACTGTTCTAAATGTTCGTGTTTTAACCTTTCCTGGGACAGAAATATTAGATTCCGATGCACCATTGCAGGTTTTCTGTATCCCTTGGACCTTCAAGTCAACGACGAATCACAGAAATTGCATCGATATTGAATACAAAAGGCAAAATGTCGACTTATTTACAGGAGGAGTAAACCTTCTAATAGTTCGTGATTTGCGCCTTTCCTGGGACATCAGTGTTAGATTCCGATGCACCATTGCAGGTTTACTGTATCCGTTGGACCTTCAAATCAACGATGAAACACAGAAATTGCATCGATATTGAATACAATTAAAAAATTGTCGACTTATTTACAAGAGGAGTATTCTTCTAATAGTTCGTGCTTTGAGCCTATCCTGGGACAGCAGTATTAGATTCCGATGCACCATTGCAGGTTTACTGTATCCCTTGGACCTTCAAATCAACGATGAAACTCAGAAATTGCATCGATATTGAGTACAAAAGCAAAATGTCGACTTATTTACTAGAGGAGTAACCCTTCTAATAGTTCGTGCTTTTAGCCTATCCTGGGACAGCAGTATTAGATTCCGATGCACCATTGCAGGTTTACTGTATCCCTTGGACCTTCAAATCAACGATGAAACACTGAAATTGCATCGATATTAAATTCAAAAGGCAAAATGTCGACTTATTTACAAGAGGAATAACTCTACTAATACTTCGTGCTTTGAGCCATTCCTGGGACAGCAGTATTAGATTCCGTTGCACCATTGCAGGTTTACTGTATCCCTTGGACCTTCAAATCAACGATGAAACACAGAAATTGCATCGATATTGAATACAAAATGCAAAATGTTAACTTATTTATAAGAGGAGTAACTCTTCTAAATGTTCGTGGTTTGAGCCTTTCCTGGGAAAGCAGTATTAGATTCCGATGCACCATTGCAGGTTTACTGTATCCCTTGGACCTTCAAATCAACGATGAAACACAGAAATTGCATCGATATTGAATACAAAAGGCAAAGTGTAGAATTATTTGTAGGAGGAGTAACTCTTCTAATAGTTTGTGCTTTGAGCCTTTCCTGTGACAGCAGTATTAGATTCCGATGCACCAATGCAGGTTTACTGTATCCCTTGGACCTTCAAATCAACGATGAAACACAGAAATTGCATCGATATTGAATACAAAAGGCAAAATTTCGTCTTATTTACAAGAGGAGTAAATCTACTAATATTTCGTGCTTTGAGCCTTTCCTGGGACAGCAGTATTAGATTCCGATGCACCATTGCAGGTTTACTGTATCCCTTGGACCTTCAAATCAACGATGAAACACAGAAATTGCATCGATATTGAAGACAAAAGTCAAAATGTCGACCTATTTACAAGAGGAGTAAATCTACTGAGAGTTCGTGTTTTGAGCCTTTCCTGGGACAGCAGTATTAGATTCCGATGCACCATTGCAGGTTTACTGTATCCCTTGGACCTTCAAATCAACGATGAAACACAGAAATTGCATCGATATTGCATACAAAAGGCAAAATGTCGACACATCTACAAGAGGAGTAACTCTTCTAATAATTCGTGGTTTGAGCCTTTCCTGGGACAGCAGTATTAGATTCCGATGCATCATTGCAGGTTTACTGTACCCCTTGGACCTTCTAATCAACGATGAAACACAGAAATTGCATCGTTATTAATTACAAAAGGCAAAATGTCGACTTATTTACAAGAGGAGTTAACCTTCTAATAGGTCGTGATTTGAGCCTTTCCTGGGACGGCACTATTAGATTCCGATGCACCATTGCAGGTTTACTGTATCCCTTGGACCTTCAAATCAACGATGAAACACAGAAATTGCATCGATATTGAATACAAAAGGCAACATGTCGACTTATTTACAAGAGGAAAAACACTTCTAATAGTTCCTGCGTTGAGCCTTTCCTGGGACAGCAGTATTAAATTCCGATGCACCATTGCAGGTTTACTGTATCCCTTGGACCTTCAAATCAACGATGAAACACAGAAATTGCATCGATATTGAATACAAAAGGCAAAATGTCGACTTATTTGTAAGAGGAGTAACTCTTCTAATAGTTTGTGCTTTGAGCCTTTCCTGGGACAGCAGTATTAGATTCCGATGCACCAATGCAAGTTTACTGTATCCCTTGGACCTTCAAATCAACGATGAAGCACAGAAATTGCAACGATATTGAATACAAAAGCAAAATGTCGACTTTTTTACAAGAGGAGTAACTGTTCTAAATGTTCGTGGTTTGAGCCTTTCCTGGGAAAGCAGTATTAGATTCCGATGCACCATTGCAGGTTTACTGTATCCCTTGGACCTTCAAATCAACGATGAAACACAGAAATTGCATCGATATTGAATACAAAAGGCAAAATGTAGAATTAGTGGTAGGAGGAGTAACTCTTCTAATAGTTTGTGCTTTGAGCCTTTCCTGTGACAGCAGTATTAGATTCCGATGCACCAATGCAGCTTTACTGTATCCCTTGGACCTTCAAAGCAACGATGAAACACAGAAATTGCATCGATATTGAATACAAAAGGCAAAATGTCGTCTTATTTACAAGAGGAGTAAATCTACTAATAGTTCGTGCTTTGAGCCTTTCCTGGGACAGCCGTATTAGATTCCGATGCACCATTTCAGGTTTACTGTATCCCTTGGACCTTCAAATCAACGATGAAACACAGAAATTGCATCGATATTGAAGACAAAAGTCAAAATGTCGACCTATTTACAAGAGGAGTAACTCTTCTAATAGTTCGTGCTTTGAGCCTTTCCTGGGACAGCAGTATTAGATTCCGATGCACCATTGCAGGTTTACTGTATCCCTTGGACCTTCAAATCAACGATGAAACACAGAAATTGCATCGATATTGAATACAAAAGGCAAAATGTCGACTTACTTACAAGAGGAGTAACTCTTCTAATAGTTCGTACTTTGAGCCTATCCTGGGACAGCAGTATTAGATTCAGATGCACCATTGCAGGTTTACTGCATCCCTTGGACCTTCAAATCAACGATGAAACTCAGAAATTGCATCGATATTGAATACAAAATGCAAAATGTCGACTTATTTACAAGAGGAGTAACTCTTCTAATAGTTCGTGCTTTGAGCCTATCCTGGGACAGCAGTATTAGATTCCGATGCACCATTGCAGGTTTACTGTATCCCTTGGACCTTCAAATCAACGATGAAACACAGAAATTGCATCGATGTTGTATACAAAATGCAAAATGTCGACTTATTTATAAGAGGAGTAACTCTTCTAAATGTTCGTGGTTTGAGCCATTCCAGGGACAGCAGTATCAGATTCCGATGCACCAGTGCATATTTACTGTATCCCTTGGACCTTCAAATCATCGATGAAACACAGAAATTGCATCGATATTGAATACAAAATGCAAAATGTCGATTTATTTGTAAGAGGAGTAACTCTTCTAATAGTTTGTGCTTTGAGCATTTCCTGGGACAGCTGTATTAGATTCCGTTGCACCAATGCAGGTTTACTGCATCCCTTGGACCTTCAAATCAACGATGAAACACAGAAATTGCAATGATATTGAATACAATAGGCAAAATGTCGACTTATTTACAAGAGGAGTAACTCTTCTAATATTTCGTGCTTTGAGCCTTTCCTGGGACAGCAGTATTAGATTCCGATGCACCATTGCAGGTTTACTGTATCCCTTGGACCTTCAAATCAACGATGAAACACAGAAATTGCATCGATATTGAAGACAAAAGTCAAAATGTCGACCTATTTACAAGAGGAGTAAATCTACTAATAGTTCGTGCTTTGAGCCTTTCCTGGGACAGCAGTATTAGATTCCGATGCACCATTGCAGATTTACTGTATCCCTTGGACCTTCAAATCAACGATGAAACACAGAAATTGCATCGATATTGCATACAAAAGGCAAAATGTCGACACATTTACAAGAGGAGTAACTCTTCTAATAATTCGTGCTTTGAGCCTTTCCTGGGACAGCAGTATTAGATTCCGATGCACCATTGCAGGTTTACTGTATCCCTTGGACCTTCAAATCAACGATGAAACACAGAAATTGCTTCGATATTGAATACAAAAGGCAAAATGTCGACTTATTTACAAGAGGAGTAAACCTTCTAATAGTTCGTGATTTGAGCCTTTCATGGGACAGCAGTATTAGATTCAGTTGCACCATTGCAGGTTTACTGTATCCCTTGGACCTTCAAATCAACGAAGAAACACAGAAATTGCATCGATACTGAATACAAAAGGCAAAATGTCGACTTATTTGTAAGAGGAGTAACTCTTCTAATAGTTTGTGCTTTGAGCCTTTCCTGGGACAGCAGTATTAGATTCCGATGCACCAATGCAAGTTTACTGTATCCCTTGGACCTTCAAATCAACGATGAAGCACAGAAATTGCAACGATATTGAATACAAAAGCAAAATGTCGACTTTTTTACAAGAGGAGTAACTGTTCTAAATGTTCGTGGTTTGAGCCTTTCCTGGGAAAGCAGTATTAGATTCCGATGCACCATTGCAGGTTTACTGTATCCCTTGGACCTTCAAATCAACGATGAAACTCAGAAATTGCATCGATATTGAATACAAAAGGCAAAATGTAGAATTAGTGGTAGGAGGAGTAACTCTTCTAATAGTTTGTGCTTTGAGCCTTTCCTGTGACAGCAGTATTAGATTCCGATGCACGAATGCAGGTTTACTGTATCCCTTGGACCTTCAAATCAACGATGAAACACAGAAATTGCATCGATATTGAATACAAAAGGCAAAATGTCGTCTTATTTACAAGAGGAGTAAATCTACTAATAGTTCGTGCTTTGAGTCTTTCCTGGGACAGCAGTATTAGATTCCGATGCACCATTTCAGGTTTACTGTATCCCTTGGACCTTCAAATCAACGATGAAACACAGAAATTGCATCGATATTGAAGACAAAAGTCAAAATGTCGACCTATTTACAAGAGGAGTAACTCTTCTAATAGTTCGTGCTTTGAGCCTTTCCTGGGACAGCAGTATTAGATTCCGATGCACCATTTAAGGTTTACTGTATCCCTTGGACCTTCAAATCAACGATGAAACACAGAAATTGCATCGATATTGAATACAAAAGGCAAAATGTCGACTTACTTACAAGAGGAGTAACTCTTCTAATAGTTCGTGCTTTGAGCCTATCCTGGGACAGCAGTATTAGATTCAGATGCACCATTGCAGGTTTTCTGCATCCCTTGGACCTTCAAATCAACGATGAAACTCAGAAATTGATCCATATTGAATACAAAATGCAAAATGTCGACTTATTTACAAGAGGAGTAACTCTTCTAATAGTTCGTGCTTTGAGCCTATCCTGGGACAGCAGTATTAGATTCCGATGCACCATTGTTGGTTTACTGTATCCCTTGGACCTTCAAATCAACGATGAAACACAGAAATTGCATCGGTGTTGTATACAAAATGCAAAATGTCGACTTATTTATAAGAGGAGTAACTCTTCTAAATGTTCGTGGTTTGAGCCATTCCAGGGACAGCAGTATTAGATTCCGATGCACCAGTGCATATTTACTGTATCCCTTGGACCTTCAAATCATCGATGAAACACAGAAATTGCATCGATATTGAATACAAAAGGCAAAATGTCGATTTATTTGTAAGAGGAGTAACTCTTCTAATAGTTTGTGCTTTGAGCCTTTCCTGGGACAGCTGTATTAGATTCCGATGCACCAATGCAGGTTTACTGCATCCCTTGGACCTTCAAATCAACGATGAAACACAGAAATTGCAATGATATTGAATACAATAGGCAAAATGTCGACTTATTTACAAGAGGAGTAACTCTTCTAATATTTCGTGCTTTGAGCCTTTCCTGGGACAGCAGTATTAGATTCCGATGCACAATTGCAGGTTTACTGTATCCCTTGGACCTTCAAATCAACGATGAAACACAGAAATTGCATCGATATTGAAGACAAAAGTCAAAATGTCGACCTATTTACAAGAGGAGTAAATCTACTAATAGTTCGTGCTTTGAGCCTTTCCTGGGACAGCAGTATTAGATTCCGATGCACCATTGCAGATTTACTGTATCCCTTGGACCTTCAAATCAACGATGAAACACAGAAATTGCATCGATATTGCATACAAAAGGCAAAATGTCGACACATTTATAAGAGGAGTAACTCTTCTAATACTTCGTGCTTTGAGCCTTTCCTGGGACAGCAATATTAGATTCCGATACACCATTGCAGGTTTACTGTATCCCTTGGACCTTCAAATCAACGATGAAACACAGAAATTGCTTCGATATTGAATACAAAAGGCAAAATGTCGACTTATTTACAAGAGGAGTAAACCTTCTAATAGTTCGTGATTTGAGCCTTTCATGGGACAGCAGTATTAGATTCCGATGCACCATTGCAGGTTTACTGTATCCCTTGGACCTTCAAATCAACGAAGAAACACAGAAATTGCATCGATATTGAATACAAAAGCAAAATGTCGACTTATTTACAAGAGGAGTAAACCTTCTAATAGTTCGTGATTTGAGCCTTTCCTGGGACAGCAGTATTAGATTCCGATGCACCATTGCAGGTTTACTGTAGCCCTTGGACCTTGAAATCAACGATGAAACACAGATATTGCATCGATATTGAATACAAAAGGCAAAATGTCGACATTTTTTGAAGAGGAGTAACTCTTCTAATAATTCGTGCTTTGAGCCTTTCCTGGGACAGCAGTATTAGATTCCGATGCACCATTGCAGATTTACTGTATCCCTTGGACCTTCAAATCAACGATGAAACACAGAAATTGCTTCGATATTGAATACAAAAGGCAAAATGTCGACTTATTTACAAGAGGAGTAAACCTTCTAATAGTTCGTGATTTGAGCCTTTCATGGGACAGCAGTATTAGATTCCGATGCACCATTGCAGGTTTACTGTATCCCTTGGACCTTCAAATCAACGAAGAAACACAGAAATTGCATCGATATTGAATACAAAAGCAAAATGTCGACTTATTTACAAGAGGAGTAAACCTTCTAATAGTTCGTGATTTGAGCCTTTCCTGGGACAGCAGTATTAGATGCCGATGCACCATTGCAGGTTTACTGTATCCCTTGGACCTTCAAATCAACGATGAAACACAGAAATTGCATCGATATTGCATACAAAAGGCAAAATGTCGACACATTTACAAGAGGAGTAACTCTTCTAATAATTCGTGCTTTGAGCCTTTCCTGGGACAGCAGTATTAGATTCCGATGCACAATTGCAGGTTTACTGTACCCCTTGGACCTTCTAATCAACGATGAAACACAGAAATTGCATCGTTATTAATTACAAATGGCAAAATGTCGACTTATTTACAAGAGGAGTAAACCTTCTAATAGTTCGTGATTTGAGCCTTTCCTGGGATGGCACTATTAGATTCCGATGCACCATTGCAGGTTTACTGTATCCCTTGGACCTTCAAATCAACGACGAAACACAGAAATTGCATCGATATTGAATACAAAAGGCAACATGTCGACTTATTTACAAGAGGAAAAACACTTCTAATTGTTCCTGCGTTGAGCCTTTCCTGGGACAGCAGTATTAAATTCCGATGCACCATTGCAGGTTTACTGTATCCCTTGGACCTTCAAATCAAAGATGAAACACAGAAATTGCATCGATATTGAATACAAAAGGCAAAATGTCGTCTTATTTACAAGATGAGTAAATCTACTAATAGTTCGTGCTTTGAGCCTTTCCTGGGACAGCAGTATTAGATTCAGATGCACCATTGCAGGTTTACTGTATCCCTTGGACCTTCAAATCAACGATGAAACACAGAAATTGCATCGATATTGAAGACAAAAGTCAAAATGTCGACCTATTTACAAGAGGAGTAACTCTTCTAATAGTTCGTGCTTTGAGCCTTTCCTGGGACAGCAGTATTAGATTCCGATGCACCATTGCAGGTTTACTGTATCCCTTGGACCTTCAAATCAACAATGAAACACAGAAATTGCATCGATATTGAATACAAAAGGCAAAATGTCGACTTATTTACAAGAGGAGTAACTCTTCTAATAGTTTGTGCTTTGAGCCTATCCTGGGACAGCAGTATTAGATTCCGATGCACCATTGCAGGTTTACTGTATCCCTTGGACCTTCAAATGAACGATGTATCTCAGAAATTGCATCGATATTGAATACAAAAGGCAAAATGTCGACTTATTTACAAGAGGAGTAACTCTTCTAATAGATCGTGCTTTGAGCCTTTCCTGGGACAGCAGTATTAGATTCCGATGCACCATTGCAGGTTCTTGGACCTTCAAATCAACGATGAAACACAGAAATTGCATCGATATTGCATACAAAAGGCAAAATGTCGACTTATTTACAAGAGGAGTAAGTCTTCTAATACTTCGTGATTTGAGCCTTTCCAGGGACAGCAGTATTAGATTCCGATGCACCATTGCAGGTTTACTGTATCCCTTGGACCTTCAAATCGACGATGAAACACTGAAATTGCATCGATATTAAATTCAAAAGGCAAAACGTCGACTTATTTACAAGAGGAATAACTCTCCTAATATTTCGTGTTTTGAGCCATTCCTTGGACAGCAGTATTAGATTCCGATGCACCAATGCAGGTTTACTGTATACCTTGGACCTTCAAATCAACGATGAAACACAGAAATTGCATCGATATTGCATACAAAAGGCAAAATGTCGACACATTTACAAGAGGAGTAACTCTTCTAATAATTCGTGCTTTGAGCCTTTCCTGGGACAGCAGTATTAGATTCCGATGCACAATTGCAGGTTTACTGTACCCCTTGGACCTTCTAATCAACGATGAAACACAGAAATTGCATCGTAATTAATTACAAAAGGCAAAATGTCGACTTATTTACAAGAGGAGTAAACCTTCTGATAGTTCGTGATTTGAGCCTTTCCTGGGATGGCACTATTAGATTCCGATGCACCATTGCAGGTTTACTGTATCCCTTGGACCTTCAAATCAACGATGAAACACAGAAATTGCATCGATATTGAAGACAAAAGTCAAAATGTCGACCTATTTACAAGAGGAGTAACTCTTCTAATAGTTCGTGCTTTGAGCCTTTCCTGGGACAGCAGTATTAGATTCCGATGCACCATTGCAGGTTTACTGTATCCCTTGGACCTTCAAATCAACAATGAAACACAGAAATTGCATCGATATTGAATACAAAAGGCAAAATGTCGACTTATTTACAAGAGGAGTAACTCTTCTAATAGTTTGTGCTTTGAGCCTATCCTGGGACAGCAGTATTAGATTCCGATGCACCATTGCAGGTTTACTGTATCCCTTGGACCTTCAAATGAACGATGTATCTCAGAAATTGCATCGATATTGAATACAAAAGGCAAAATGTCGACTTATTTACAAGAGGAGTAACTCTTCTAATAGATCGTGCTTTGAGCCTTTCCTGGGACAGCAGTATTAGATTCCGATGCACCATTGCAGGTTCTTGGACCTTCAAATCAACGATGAAACACAGAAATTGCATCGATATTGCATACAAAAGGCAAAATGTCGACTTATTTACAAGAGGAATAACTCTACTAATATTTCGTGTTTTGAGCCATTCCTTGGACAGCAGTATTAGATTCCGATGCACCAATGCAGGTTTACTGTATCCCTTGGACCTTCAAATCAACGATGAAACACAGAAATTGCAACGATATTAAATTCAAAAGGCAAAATGTCGACTTATTTACAAGAGGAATAACTCTACTAATATTTCGTGTTTTGAGCCATTCCTTGGACAGCAGTATTAGATTCCGATGCACCAATGCAGGTTTACTGTATCCCTTGGACCTTCAAATCAACGATGAAACACAGAAATTGCATCGATATTAAATTCAAAAGGCAAAATGTCGACTTATTTACAAGAGGAATAACTCTACTAATATTTCGTGTTTTGAGCCATTCCTTGGACAGCAGTATTAGATTCCGATGCACCAATGCAGGTTTACTGTATCCCTTGGACCTTCAAATCAACGATGAAACACAGAAATTGCAACGATATTGAATACAAAAGCAAAATGCCGACTTATTTACAAGAGGAGTAACTGTTCTAAATGTTCGTGGTTTGAACCTTTCCTGGGACAGCAGTATTAGATTCCGATGCACCATTGCAGGTTTACTGTATCCCTTCGACCTTCAAATCAACGATGAAGCACAGAAATTGCATTGATATTGCATACAAAAGGCAAAATGTCGACTTATTTACAAGAGGAGTAACTCTTATAATATTTCGTGTTTTAACCTTTCCTGGGACAGCAATATTAGATTCCGATGCACCATTGCAGGTTTTCTGTATCCCTTGGACCTTCAAATCAACGACGAATCACAGAAATTGCATCGATATTGAATACAAAAGGCAAAATGTTGACTTATTTACAAGAGGAGTAAACCTTCTAATAGTTCGTGATTTGAGCCTTTCCTGGGACAGCAGTGTTAGATTCCGATGCACCATTGCAGGTTTACTGTATCCGTTGGACATTCAAATCAACGATGAAACACAGAAACTGCATCGATATTGAATACAAATGGAAAAATGTCGACTTATTTACAAGAGGAGTATTCTTCTAATAGTTCGTGCTTTGAGCCTATCCTGGGACAGCAGTATTAGATTCCGATGCACCATTGCAGGTTTACTGTATCCCTTGGACATTCAAATCAACGATGAAACTCAGAAATTGCATCGATATTGAGTACAAAAGCAAAATGTCGACTTATTTACAAGAGGAGTAACCCTTCTAATAGTTCGTGCTTTTAGCCTATCCTGGGACAGCAGTATTAGATTCCGATGCACCATTGCAGGTTTACTGTATCCCTTGGACCTTCAAATCAACGATGAAACACTGAAATTGCATCGATATTAAATTCAAAAGGCAAAATGTCGACTTATTTACAAGAGGAATAACTCTACTAATACTTCGTGCTTTGAGCCATTCCTGGGACAGCAGTATTAGATTCCGATGCACCATTGCAGGTCTACTGTATCCCTTGGACCTTCAAATCAACGATGAAACACAGAAATTGCATCGATATTGAATACAAAATGCAAAATGTCGACTTATTTATAAGAGGAGTAACTCTTCTAAATGTTCGTGGTTTGAGCCTTTCCTGGGAAAGCAGTATTAGATTCCGATGCACCATTGCAGGTTTACTGTATCCCTTGGACCTTCAAATCAACGATGAAACACAGAAATTGCATCGATATTGAATACAAAAGGCAAAATGTCGAATTATTTGTAGGAGGAGTAACTCTTCTAATAGTTTGTGCTTTGAGCCTTTCCTGTGACAGCAGTATTAGATTCCGATGCACCAATGCAGGTTTACTGTATCCCTTGGACTTTCAAATCAACGATGAAACACAGAAATTGCATCGATATTGAATACAAAAGGCAAAATTTCGTCTTATTTACAAGAGGAGTAAATCTACTAATAGTTCGTGCTTTGAGCCTTCCCTGGGACAGCAGTATTAGATTCCGATGCACCATTGCAGGTTTACTGTATCCCTTGGACCTTCAAATCAACGATGAATCACAGAAATTGCATCGATATTGAAGACAAAATTCAAAATGTCGACCTATTTTCAAGAGGAGTAAATCTACTAAGAGTTCGTGCTTTGAGACTTTCCTGGGACAGCAGTATTAGATTCCGATGCACCATTGCAGGTTTACTGTATCCCTTGGACCTTCAAATCAACGATGAAACACAGAAATTGCATCGATATTGCATACAAAAGGCAAAATGTCGACACATTCACAACAGGAGTAACTCTTCTAATAATTCGTGTTTTGAGCCTTTCCTGGGACAGCAGTATTAGATTCCGATGCACCATTGCAGGTTTACTGTACCCCTTGGACCTTCTAATCAACGATGAAACACAGAAATTGCATCGTTATTAATTACAAAAGGCAATATGTCGACTTATTTACAAGAGGAGATAACCTTCTAATAGTTCGTGATTTGAGCCTTTCCTGGGACGGCACTATTAGATTCCGATGCACCATTGCAGGTTTACTGTATCCCTTGGACCTTCAAATCAACGATGAAACACAGAAATTGCATCGATACTGAATACAAAAGGCAACATGTCGACTTATTTACAAGAGGAAAAACACTTCTAATAGTTCCTGCGTTGAGCCTTTCCTGGGACAGCAGTATTAAATTCCGGTGCACCATTGCAGGATTACTGTATCCCTTGGACCTTCAAATCAAAGATGAAACACAGAAATTGCATCGATATTGAATACAAAAGGCAAAATGTCGTCTTATTTACAAGAGGAGTAAATCTACTAATAGTTCGTGCTTTGAGCCTTTCCTGGGACAGCAGTATTAGATTCCGATGCACCATTGCAGGTTTACTGTATCCCTTGGACCTTCAAATCAACGATGAAACACAGAAATTGCATCGATATTGAAGACACAAGTCAAAATGTCGACCTATTTACAAGAGGAGTAACTCTTCTAATAGTTCGTGCTTTGAGCCTTTCCTGGGACAGCAGTATTAGATTCCGATGCACCATTGCAGGTTTACTGTATCCCTTGCACCTTCAAATCAACAATGAAACACAGAAATTGCATCGATATTGAATACAAAAGGCAAAATGTCGACTTATTTACAAGAGGAGTAACTCTTCTAATAGATCGTGCTTTGAGCCTTTCCTGGGACAGCAGTATTAGATTCCGATGCACCATTGCAGGCTTACTGTATCCCTTGGACCTTCAAATCAACGATGAAACACAGAAATTGCATCGATATTGCATACAAAAGGCAAAATGTCGACTTATTTACAAGAGGAGTAAGTCTTCTAATAGTTCGTGATTTGAGCCTTTCCAGGGACAGCAGTATTAGATTCCGATGCACCATTGCAGGTTTACTGTATCCCTTGGACCTTCAAATCAACGATGAAACACTGAAATTGCATCGATATCAAATTCCAAAGGCGAAATGTCGACTTATTTACAAGAGGAATAACTCTACTAATATTTCGTGTTTTGAGCCATTCCTGGGACAGCAGTATTAGATTCCGATGCACCAATGCAGGTTTACTGTATCCCTTGGACCTTCAAATCAACGATGAAACACAGAAATTGCAACGATATTGAATACAAAAGCAAAATGTCGACTTATTTACAAGAGGAGTAACTGTTCTAAATGTTCGTGGTTTGTGCCTTTTCTGGGAAAGCAGTATTAGATTCCGATGCACCATTGCAGGTTTACTGTATCCCTTGGACCTTCAAATCAACGATGAAACACAGAAATTGCATCGATATTGAATACAAAAGGCAAAATGTAGAATTAGTGGTAGGAGGAGTAACTCTTCTAATAGTTTGTGCTTTGAGCCTTTCCTGTGACAGCAGTATTAGATTCCGATGCACCAGTGCAGGTTTACTGTATCCCTTGGACCTTCAAATCAACGATGAAACACAGAAATTGCATCGATATTGAATACAAAAGGCAAAATGTCGTCTTATTTACAAGAGGAGTAAATCTACTAATAGTTCGTGCTTTGAGCCTTTCCTGGGACAGCAGTATTAGATTCCGATGCACCATTTCAGGTTTACTGTATCCCTTGGACCTTCAAATCAACGATGAAACACAGAAATTGCATCGATATTGAAGACAAAAGTCTAAATGTCGACCTATTTACAAGAGGAGTAACTCTTCTAATAGTTCGTGCTTTGAGCCTTTCCTGGGACAGCAGTATTAGATTCCGATGCACCATTGCAGATTTACTGTATCCCTTGGACTTTCAAATCAACGATGAAACACAGAAATTGCATCGATATTGAATACAAAAGGCAAAATGTCGACTTACTTACAAGAGGAGTAACTCTTCTAATAGTTTGTGCTTTGAGCCTTTCCTGGGACAGCAGTATTAGATTCCGATGCACCATTGCAGGTTTACTGTATCCCTTGGACCTTCAAATCAACGATGAAACACAGAAATTGCATCGATTTTGAATGCAAAATGCAAAATGTCGACTTATTTATAAGAGGAGTAACTCTTCTAATAGTTCGTGCTTTGAGCCTTTCCTACGACAGCAGTATTAGATTCCGATGCACCATTGCAGGTTTACTGTATCCCTTGGACCTTCAAATCAACGATGAAACACAGAAATTGCATCGATGTTGTATACAAAATGCAAAATGTCGACTTATTTATAAGAGGAGTAACTCTTCTAAATGTTCGTGGTTTGAGCCATTCCTGGGACAGCAGTATTAGATTCCGATGCACCAGTGCATATTTACTGTATCCCTTGGACCTTCAAATCATCGATGAAACACAGAAATTGCATCGATATTGGATACAAAAGGAAAAATGTCGATTTATTTGTAAGAGGAGTAACTCTTCTAATAGTTTGTGCATTGAGCCTTTCCTGGGACAGCAGTATTAGATTCCGATGCACCAATGCAGGTTTACTGCATCCCTTGGACCTTCAAATCAACGATGAAACACAGAAATTGCAATGATATTGAATACAATAGGCAAAATGTCGACTTATTTACAAGAGGAGTAACTCTTCTAATATTTCGTGCTTTTAGCCTTTCCTGGGACAGCAATATTAGATTCAGATGCACCATTGCAGGTTTACTCTATCCCTTGGACCTTCAAATCAACGATGAAAAACAGAAATTGCATCGATATTGAATACAAAATGCAAAATGTCGACTTATTTACAAGAGTAACTCATCTGATAGTTCGTGGTTTGAGCCTATCCTGGGACAGCAGAATTGGATTCCGATGCACCATTGCAGATTTATTGTATCCCTTGGACCTTCAAATCAACGATGAAACACAGAAATTGCATCGATAATGAATACAAAAGGCAAATTGTCGACTTATTTACAAGAGGAGTAACTCTTCTGATAGTTCGTGGTTTGAGCCTATCCTGGGACAGCAGAATTAGATTCCGATGCACCATTGCAGGTTTACTGTATCCCTTGGACCTTCAAATCAAGGATGAAGCACAGAAATTGCATCGATATAGAATACAAAAGGCAAAATGTCGACTTATTTGTAAGAGGAGTAACTCTTCTAATAGTTTGTGCTTTGAGCCTTTCCTGGGACAGCAGTATTAGATTCCGATGCACCAATGCAGGTTTACTGTATCCCTTGGACCTTCAAATCATCGATGAAACACAGGAATTGCATCGATATTTAATTCAAAAGGCAAAATGTCGTCTTATTTACAAGAGGAATAACTCAACTAATAGTTCGTGCTTTGAGCCATTCCTGGGACAGCAGTATTAGATTTTGATGCACCATTGCTGGTTTACTGTATCCCTTGGACCTTCAAACCAACGATGAATCTCAGAAATTGCATCGATATTGAATACACAAGGCAAAATGTCGACTTATTTACAAGAGGAGTAACTCTTCTAATAGATCGTGCTTTGAGCCTTTCCTGGGACAGCAGTATTAGATTCCGATGCACCATTGCAGGTTTACTGTATCCCTTGGACCTTCAAATCAACGATGAAACACAGAAATTGCATCGATATTAAATTCAAAAGTCAAAATGTCGACTTATTTACAAGAGGAATAACTCTACTAATAGTTCGTGTTTTGAGCGATTCCTGGGACAGCAGTATTAGATTCCGATGCACCATTGCAGGTTTACTGTATCCCTTGGACCTTCAAATCAACGATGAAGCACAGAAATTGCATCGATATTGCATACAAATGGCAAAATGTCGACTTATTTACAAGAGGAGTAACTCTTCTAATATTTCGTGTTCTAGCCTTTCCTGGGACAGCAATATTAGATTCCGATGCACCATTGCAGGTTTACTGTATCCCTTGGACCTTCAAATCAACGATGAAACACAGAGATTGCATCGATATTGAATACAAAAGGCAAAATGTCGACTTATTTACAAGAGTAACTCTTCTGATAGTTCGTGGTCTGAGCCTATCCTGGGACAGCAGAATAAGATTCCGATGCACCATTGCAGATTTACTGTATCCCTTGGACCTTCAAATCAACGATGGAACACAGAAATTGCATCGATATTGAATACAAAAGGCAAAATAACGACTTATTTACAAGAGGAGTAACTCTTCTAATAGATCGTGCTTTGAGCCTCTCCTGGGACAGCAGTATTAGACTCCGATGCCCCAATGCAGGTTTACTGTACCCCTTGGACCTTCAAATCAACGATGAAACACAGAAATTGCATCGATATTGCATACAAAAGGCAAAATGTCGACTTATTTACAAGAGGAGTAAGTCTTCTAATAGTTCGTGCTTTGAGCCTATGCAGGGACAGCAGTATTAGATTCCGATGCACCATTGCAGGTTTACTGTATCCCTTGGACCTTCAAATCAACGATGAAACACAGAAATTGCATCGACATTAAATTCAAAAGGCAAAATGTCGACTTATTTATAAGAGGAATAACGCTACTAATAGTTCGTGTTTTGAGCCATTCGTGGGACAGCAGTATTAGATTCCGATGCACCATTGCAGGTTTACTGTACCCCTTGGACCTTCAAATCAACGATGAAACACAGAAATTGCATCGATATTGAATACAAAAGGCAAAATGTCGACTTATTTATAAGAGGAGTAACTCTTCTAAATGTTCGTGGTTTGAGCCATTCCTGGGACAGCAGTATTAGATTCCGATGCACCAGTGCATGTTTACTGTATCCCTTGGACCTTCAAATAACGATGAAACTCAGAAATTGCATCGATATTAAATACAAAAGGCAAAATGTCGACTTATTTGTAAGAGGAGTAACTCTTCTAATAGTTTGTGCTTTGAGCCTTTCCTGGGACAGCAGTATTAGATTCCGATGCACCAATGCAGGTTTACTGTATCCCTTGGACCTTCAAATCAACGATGAAACAGAGAAATTGCAACGGTATTGAATACAAAAGGCAAAATGTCAACTTATTTACAAGAGGAGTAACTCTTCTAAATGTTCGTGGTTTGAACCTTTCCTGGGACAGCAGTATTAGATTCCGATGCACCATTGCAGGTTTACTGTATCCCTTGGACCTTCAAATCAACGATGAAACACAGAAATTGCATAGATATTGAATACAAAAGGCAAAATGTCGACTTATTTACAAGAGTAACTCTTCTGATAGTTCGTGGTTTGAGCCTATCCTGGGACAGCAGAATTAGATTCCGATGCACCATTGCAGATTTACTGTATCCCTTGGACCTTCAAATCAACGATGAAATACAGAAATTGCATAGATATTGAATACAAAATGCAAATTGTCGACTTATTTACAAGAGGAGTAACTCTTCTGATAGTTCGTGGTTTGAGCCTATCCTGGGACAGCAGAATTAGATTCCGATGCACCATTGCAGGTTTACTGTATCCCTTTCTACCTTCATATCAAGGATGAAGCACAGAAATTGCATCGATATAGAATACAAAAGGCAAAATGTCGACTTAATTGTAAGAGGAGTAACTCTTCTAATAGTTTGTGCTTTGAGCCTTTCCTGGGAGAGCAGTATTAGATTCCGATGCACCAATGCAGGTTTACTGTATCCCTTGGACCTTCAAATCAACGATGAAACACAGAAATTGCAACGATATTGAATACAAATGCAAAATGTCGACTGATTTATAAGAGGAGTAACTCTTCTAATAGTTCGTGATTTTAGCCTTTCATGGGACAGCAGTATTAGATTCCGATGCATAATTGCAGGTTTACTGTAGCCTTGGACCTTCAAATCAACGATGAAACACAGAAATTGCATCGATATTGAATACAAAAGGCAAAAAGTCGACTTATTTACAAGAGGACTAAACCTCCTTATAGTTCGTGATTTGAGCCTTTCCTGGGACAGCAGTATTAGATTCCGATGCACCATTGCAGGTTTACTGTATCCCTTGGACCTTCAAATCAACGATGAAACACAGAAATTGCATCGATATTGAATACAAAACGCAAAATGTCGACTTATTTATAAGAGGAGTAACTCTTCTAATAGTTGGTGCTTTGAGCCTTTCCTGGGACAGCAGTATTAGATTCCGATGCACCAATGCAGGTTTACTGTATCCCTTGGACCTTCAAATCAACGATCAAACACAGAAATTGCAACGATATTGAATACAAAAGGCAAAATGTCGACTTATTTACAAGAGGAGTAACTCTTCTAATTGTTCGTGTTTTAGCCTTTCCTGGGACAGCAGTATTACATTCCGATGCACCACTGCATGTGTACTGTATCCCTTGGACCTTCAAATCAACGATGAAACACAGAAATAGCATCGATATTGAATACAAAAGGCAAAATGTCGACTGATTTATAAGAGGAGTAACTCTTCTAATAGTTCGTGATTTTAGCCATTCATGGGACAGCAGTATTAGATTCCGATGCATAATTGCAGGTTTACTGTAGCCTTGGCCCTTCAAATCAACGATGAAACACAGAAATTGCATTGATATTGAAAACAAAAGGCAAAATGTCGACTTATTTATAAGAGGAGTAACTCTTCTAATAGTTCGTGCTTTGAGCCTTTCCTGGGACAGCAGTATTAGATTCCGATGCACCATTGGAGGTGTACTGTATCCCTTGGACCTTCAAATCAACGATGAAACACAGAAATTGCATCGATATTGAATACAAAACGCAAAATGTCGACTTATTTATAAGAGGAGTAACTCTTCTAATAGTTCGTGATTTGAGCCTATCCTGGGACAGCAGTATTAGATTCCGATGCAATATTGCAGGTTTGCTGTATCCCTTGGACCTTCAAATCGACGATGAAACACAGAAAATGCATCGATATAGAATACAAAAGGCAAAATGTCGACTTATTTACAAGAAGAGTAACTCTTCTAACAGTTCGTGCCTTGAGCCTTTCCTGGGACAGCAGTATTAGATTCCGATGCACCATTGCAGGTTTACTGTATCCCTTGGACCTTCAAATCAACGATGAAACACAGAAATTGCATCGATATTGAATACAAAAAGCAAAATGTCGACTTATATACAAGCGGAGTAACTCTTCTAAGAGTTCGTCATTTGAGCATTTCCTGGGACAGCAGTATTAGATTCCGATGCACCATTGCAGGTTGACAGTATCCCTTGGACCTTCAAATCAACGATAAAACACAGAAATTGCATCGATATTGAATATATAAGGCAAAATGTCGACTTATTTATAAGAGGAGTAACTCTTCTAATAGATCGTAATTTGAGCCTTTCCTGCGACAGCAGTATTAGATTCCGATGCACCATTGCAGGTTTACTGTATCCCTTGGACCTTCAAATCAACGATGAAACTCAGAAATTGCAACGATATTGAATACAAAAGGCAAAATGTCGACTGATTTATAAGAGGAGTAACTCTTCTAATAGTTCGTGATTTTAGCCTTTCATGGGACAGCAGTATTAGATTCCGATGCATAATTGCAGGTTTACTGTAGCCTTGGACCTTCAAATCAACGATGAAACACAGAAATTGCATTGATATTGAAAACAAAAGGCAAAATGTCGACTTATTTATAAGAGGAGTAACTCTTCTAATAGTTCGTGCTTTGAGCCTTTCCTGGGACAGCAGTATTAGATTCCGATGCACCATTGGAGGTGTACTGTATCCCTTGGACCTTCAAATCAACGATGAAACACAGAAATTGCATCGAAACTGAATACAAAACGCAAGATGTCGACTTATTTATAAGAGGAGTAACTCTTCTAATAGTTCGTGATTTGAGCCTAACCTGGGACAGCAGTATTAGATTCCGATGCAATATTGCAGGATTGCTGTATCCCTTGGACCTTCAAATCAACGATGAAACACAGAAAATGCATCGATATAGAATACAAAAGGCAAAATGTCGACTTATTTAAAAGAAGAGTAACTCTTCCTACAGTTCGTGCTTTGAGCCTTTCCTGGGACAGCAGTATTAGATTCCGATGCACCACTGCATGTGTACTGTATCCCTTGGACCTTCAAATCAACGATGAAACACAGAAATAGCATCGATATTGAATACAAAAGGCAAAATGTCGACTTATTTACAAGAGGAGTAACTCTTCTAAATGTTCGTGTTTTAGCCTTTCCTGGGACAGCAGTATTAGATTCCGATGCACCACTGCATGTGTACTGTATCCCTTGGACCTTCAAATCAACGATGAAGCACAGAAATTGCATCGATATTGCATACAAATGGCAAAATGTCGACTTATTTACAAGAGGAGTAACTCTTCTAATATTTTGTGTTCTAGCCTTTCCTGGGACAGCAATATTAGATTCCGATGCACCATTGCAGGTTTACTGTATCCCTTGGACCTTCAAATCAACGATGAAACACAGAAATTGCATCGATATTGAATACAAAAGGCAAAATGTCGACTTATTTACAAGAGTAACTCTTCTGATAGTTCGTGGTTTGAGCCTATCCTGGGACAGCAGAATAAGATTCCGATGCACCATTGCAGATTTACTGTATCCCTTGGACCTTCAAATCAACGATGAAACTTAGAAATTGCATCGATATTGAATACAAAAGGCAAAATGTCGACATATTTACAAGAGGAGTAACTCTACCAATAGTTCGTGCTTTGAGCCTTTCCTGGGACAGCAGTATTAGATTCCGATGCACCATTGCAGGTTTACTGTATCCCTTGGACCTTCAAATCAACGATGAAACACAGAAATTGCGTCGATATTGAATACAAAAGGCAAAATGTCGACTTATTTACAAGAGGAGTAACTCTTCTAATAGTTCGTGCTTTAAGCCTATCCTGGGACAGCAGTATTAGATTCCGATGCGCCATTGCAGGTTTACTGTATCCCTTGGACCTTCAAATCAACGATGAAACACAGAAATTGCATCGATATTGAATACAAAAGGCAAAATGTCGACTTATTTACAAGAGGAGTAACTCTTCTAATAGATCGTGCTTTGAGCCTCTCCTGGGACAGCAGTATTAGACTCCGATGCCCCAATGCAGGTTTACTGTATCCCTTGGACCTTCAAATCAACGATGAAACAGAGAAATTGCAACTATATTGAATACAAAAGGCAAAATGTCGACTTATTTACAAGAGTAACTCTTCTGATAGTTCGTGGTTTGAGCCTATCCTGGGACAGCAGAATTAGATTCCGATGCACCATTGCAGATTTACTGTATCCCTTGGACCTTCAAATCAACGATGAAACACAGAAATTGCATCGACATTGAATACAAAAGGCAAATTGTCGACTTATTTACAAGAGGAGTAACTCTTCTGATAGTTCGTGGTTTGAGCCTAGCCTGGGACAGCAGAATTAGATTCCGATGCACCATTGCAGGTTTACTGTATCCCTTTCTACCTTCATATCAAGGATGAAGCACAGAAATTGCATCGATATAGAATACAAAAGGCAAAATATCGACTTATATCTAAGAGGAGTAACTCTTCTAATAGTTTGTGCTTTGAGCCTTTCCTGGGAGAGCAGTATTAGATTCCGATGCACCAATGCAGGTTTACTGTATCCCTTGGACCTTCAAATCAACGATGAAACACAGAAATTGCAACGATATTGAATACAAATGCAAAATGTCGACTGATTTATAAGAGGAGTAACTCTTCTAATAGTTCGTGATTTTAGCCTTTCATGGGACAGCAGTATTAGATTCCGATGCATAATTGCAGGTTTACTGTAGCCTTGGACCTTCAAATCAACGATGAAACACAGAAATTGCATCGATATTGAATACAAAAGGCAAAAAGTCGACTTATTTACAAGAGGACTAAACCTCCTTATAGTTCGTGATTTGAGCCTTTCCTGGGACAGCAGTATTAGATTCCGATGCACCATTGCAGGTTTACTGTATCCCTTGGACCTTCAAATCAACGATGAAACACAGAAATTGCATCGATATTGAATACAAAACGCAAAATGTCGACTTATTTATAAGAGGAGTAACTCTTCTAATAGTTGGTGCTTTGAGCCTTTCCTGGGACAGCAGTATTAGATTCCGATGCACCAATGCAGGTTTACTGTATCCCTTGGACCTTCAAATCAACGATCAAACACAGAAATTGCAACGATATTGAATACAAAAGGCAAAATGTCGACTTATTTACAAGAGGAGTAACTCTTCTAATTGTTCGTGTTTTAGCCTTTCCTGGGACAGCAGTATTACATTCCGATGCACCACTGCATGTGTACTGTATCCCTTGGACCTTCAAATCAACGATGAAACACAGAAATAGCATCGATATTGAATACAAAAGGCAAAATGTCGACTGATTTATAAGAGGAGTAACTCTTCTAATAGTTCGTGATTTTAGCCATTCATGGGACAGCAGTATTAGATTCCGATGCATAATTGCAGGTTTACTGTAGCCTTGGCCCTTCAAATCAACGATGAAACACAGAAATTGCATTGATATTGAAAACAAAAGGCAAAATGTCGACTTATTTATAAGAGGAGTAACTCTTCTAATAGTTCGTGCTTTGAGCCTTTCCTGGGACAGCAGTATTAGATTCCGATGCACCATTGGAGGTGTACTGTATCCCTTGGACCTTCAAATCAACGATGAAACACAGAAATTGCATCGATATTGAATACAAAACGCAAAATGTCGACTTATTTATAAGAGGAGTAACTCTTCTAATAGTTCGTGATTTGAGCCTATCCTGGGACAGCAGTATTAGATTCCGATGCAATATTGCAGGTTTGCTGTATCCCTTGGACCTTCAAATCGACGATGAAACACAGAAAATGCATCGATATAGAATACAAAAGGCAAAATGTCGACTTATTTACAAGAAGAGTAACTCTTCTAACAGTTCGTGCCTTGAGCCTTTCCTGGGACAGCAGTATTAGATTCCGATGCACCATTGCAGGTTTACTGTATCCCTTGGACCTTCAAATCAACGATGAAACACAGAAATTGCATCGATATTGAATACAAAAAGCAAAATGTCGACTTATATACAAGCGGAGTAACTCTTCTAAGAGTTCGTCATTTGAGCATTTCCTGGGACAGCAGTATTAGATTCCGATGCACCATTGCAGGTTGACAGTATCCCTTGGACCTTCAAATCAACGATAAAACACAGAAATTGCATCGATATTGAATATATAAGGCAAAATGTCGACTTATTTATAAGAGGAGTAACTCTTCTAATAGATCGTAATTTGAGCCTTTCCTGCGACAGCAGTATTAGATTCCGATGCACCATTGCAGGTTTACTGTATCCCTTGGACCTTCAAATCAACGATGAAACTCAGAAATTGCAACGATATTGAATACAAAAGGCAAAATGTCGACTGATTTATAAGAGGAGTAACTCTTCTAATAGTTCGTGATTTTAGCCTTTCATGGGACAGCAGTATTAGATTCCGATGCATAATTGCAGGTTTACTGTAGCCTTGGACCTTCAAATCAACGATGAAACACAGAAATTGCATTGATATTGAAAACAAAAGGCAAAATGTCGACTTATTTATAAGAGGAGTAACTCTTCTAATAGTTCGTGCTTTGAGCCTTTCCTGGGACAGCAGTATTAGATTCCGATGCACCATTGGAGGTGTACTGTATCCCTTGGACCTTCAAATCAACGATGAAACACAGAAATTGCATCGAAACTGAATACAAAACGCAAGATGTCGACTTATTTATAAGAGGAGTA